>NC_056736.1:689408882-689541382 GCF_019279795.1 Protopterus annectens
TTATTATTTTTCTGTTGATAAAACAAACACAAATTAAATAACTGGATTTACAATCATTTTTATGCAATAACTTGAACAATGTTTTATATAAACTTACTACAGTTCATCCTGACTTTAAGAAATGTGTGTTTTTTGTAATAGATGCTGTCACCATGGACAGGAAAGAGTGTGAAATTAATTCCTTATTGGAATATAAGTAATTATAATATCAAATATGCTTAAACACTTGTCAGATGCCACTCTTTAAATGACAGTCTGAACATAAGTAGTTTTTTGAAATTTGTGTTCATTACAATTATTGTTGAACATTTTCAAATGGGCACTACAGTATTTTTTTTTTGGACTTTAAGGACTTAGTATTAAATTTTTATTTACATTTTTGACAAATGCTCTTAGAGTGATATAACAAATCAAATTATTATGGAGACAGTATTTAAATGAGTCCTACAATGATGTTACAGATTAAAATTTTCAGTACTATTGAGACAAAAGTGCTTAATAATTAATAAAGTCTACTCAGATGTCCCTTGTTTCTATATTTTACATTTCTTACTATTATTGTAAGTTAGGGTACAAACATCCAGACTTCCAATGGAGGGTGTGAGGCACTATATTTCTTCTGCTACTTCTCTGAGAACAAATAACTATCCCTGTCTGCTTTCACTCATCCTTTAAGTAATTGCTCATGTCCCCCTCCATTTTTGTTGCTTTTTGCTGTCGTTTTCCACCACTATTTCTCTGGATTGGGCAGTGTCAAACTACAGCTGCCATATTCTCTGGATTGGGCAGTGTCAAACTACAGCTGCCATATTCTCTTGGGCAGTGTCAAACTACATCTGCCATATTATGCTGCAATTTTGTAGGAGCTTCTTCTCTCTCTCTCTCTCTCTCTCTCTCTCTCTTTTGTAGGTTTGATTTTCACGTGGGGTAATTGGCTACGTGTGAAATGGCCCACAAGGGTAGTTAGCTAGCCTAGTACTAATCTATGAACCTATGAACAAAGACTTATTTGCCAGACATCTACAATTCTATAAATACTTCTACTGATAAAAAGCACGCACCTTGTAAGGTACATATTCAATAGTGATTTTTATGTTATTTAAATTGATTGCATTACACTACTCTGTACTTCCCTACAAAACTGCATATAATCTTTTGGTGCAGGCATTTTTCCCTTTAGAGTACTTCTTTACAAAACCTTGCTCCCATGTTTCATGGCCTGGCAGTCACTGGTTTATAAATTGCTCTTCTTTTTCTTTTACTACCAACTTTCTATTTTTCTTGCTTTTGCTCTTGCTTTTTCTTAGTATACAGGTACATGTCTGCTCTGTACCAATTTTGTCCCTTCCAGCCACCATCCCCCAACTCCACCAGGTGTTGCATATTTATTGTCCAGCCCAGCTAATCAGGTATCTGAGTACACCAAGGACATGTTAAAGTGCTGAGCATTATTTCTGTGTTTCGGTTTTCCTTAATGTCATGATTAAACTATAGCAAATCATTTTTCTTAATAAACACATAAAAAGACTTGCTACAGACTACAAAATACTTATCATCTTTAACTAAACAAATTCTAAGATTGTACTTCATGGCATAAATTACTTAAAGACAATGCACTAAATGTCTAAAAAAAATGTCAACCTACTACGTCAAGTCACACAAGCTTCCATAAATAATTGTAATCATTTCCTTTCCTACTGAAAATACTAAACCAAATAGCTCTAGTATAATCACTTAACTTGTTTATAATTTAACTTTTACAGTATATTCACTTTGTAATTTACTCTCACATAACTTCCTTATTTGTTGTGACATCTTATCAACCACCACATCAATTTCATCATAACATAACTTACCTACAACCACCATGCAACAGACATTTTACTAACTATGTTATCTTTCAGCACAGATGCATAGGTGGCTGCTAAGCACTTTCTTTTACTAAGTAATGATCGCTTCCCATTAGCTAAGTAAACAAATAAAGCCTTCTTTCTCCCTGCCCGAAGTGCTGTCATACCTGTTGGTAATAGGTATTGCACATAAGTGTCACGTGTGTGCTGCAAAATTTGCGTTATCACCCTCCTCCCTAGGAATTTACCAGAACAATGGAGTGGTAAGCCTGTATTGTACTACTACTCACAGTCTTTCCACAGTTTTACATGCAACTAATACACTGCATATATGGCAACTGTGTACTGTATACTCAGGTAATTGGTACTGCAGGTAGGTAGCATGTGTGTACTATACACTCAGGTAAGTCATATGGCAGGTAGGTTACAGGTGTGTAGTGTGCATTCAGATAATGGACATTTGCAGGTAAGTTGCAGGTGAGTACTGTGCAGGGGCATACTAATATGGGGGAAGGGTGTATGGTCCTCACAGAGTGCAAATAGTAAGGGGTGCAGCCTTGCCTTTAAAAAACTTTTCACATTTTAAATGTGAAAAGTTTAAATTAAAACCAGAGCCAGATCCTTTAAGGGAGTTAGAACACCTTCTTCTCTGTGTCACTGCATGTGTTGACACATGCATGTACACACCTGTTGCATACTTTTTCCCACGTTCTGCCAGAATTTAAATACAAGATATTTATGTATATGCTGGAGAGTTGGCATACCTCTCAAATCAGGGCAAAGCCTAAAATAATGCAGGGACAAAAGCCCCAAAATAGGGACAGATTTTTAAGTATTGCTCATAAACTTTAACATTATGCTACAATATCAGGATTTGTGTTAGCATGCATTTTCTGAACAATATGAAATCTGAGATTCAAATGTATGCTATTATTTAAAGACTTCAGTCCTCAGTGATTTACCAGAAGATCACAAACTTTTATGAAGGACAGACTAAAAATGTGAGCCAAAAATCTGGACATTCTTCAAAAATCTGGACACTTGCAAGCTATGAAGATTAGTAATTTTTCTTAGGCTCAAACCCTGTACCTTGGTTGCAGGAAAAAAAGAACCATAATCCTCTACACCAACTACCAAACTAGTAAAAAAAAAAAAGAGTTTTGGTGCATGTTCAATGAACTAAGTTTCTGTGCCTTTGCAAGGTGTTGTAAGCTTCAAGGGAAGTGAGGTTTACTGCTTCTCATGTTAAGCCTGTTTTCAATGTGAATCACTTTCATTCGGTCAATGGTCATAGCATAACAGGCAGCATACATGCTTTTGATGCAGAAGTCTGTGGGTTCTACTCCTACCCCACGTAGATGAATTGCTGATATAGTGCTTTACTTTAAAGGAAAGGTGGTGGGGGTGCTGCAGTCTTTGAGTGTGTTCTCCTTTGGATGAGATGCCTGGTAACTATGAACCTGTTGTCAGTTTGCCATCCAATCCCTATTGCAATATTACTAGCTTACCAATATTTTTTTAATGTAACATAGGTAATTTATTCCTCAAGGGCAGCAGTCACTGAATTTGTAGAAGAAGTTGGGAGGGTGGCTTAATGGTTAAGGTGTTTGCCTTACAAACACAAGGTGCAGGGTTTGAGTCTCACAAGGGATAATTGGCTAGGCTTTAAATGGCTCGCAAGGGCAGTTAGCTTAGTACTAAATTAGCATTAGCATATTAGTAAACAATAAAAACACTGAAATGTAAAGCTGTTAGTAGCAACCTCATCATTATACAAATTTCTTTAGTGTAGAATTATTCAGATAACTTTTACTTCTGTAGAGATTGTATATATTGACTGTTATTGATGGATTGTAATGATAGAAGTTTGAGTGGCCTTTTATGGTTTCTCATTATTGGGTCATACATTTTTTTTCATTCCTTACTGGAAAAAGGTTCAAAACTACAAATTGAAAACACTCTCTAACAAGTGGTGCTGTATTATACAAGGAATATAATTTAATACGATCAGGAAGATGAATCAAAGACCACATGCACATATGCCTGGTCCTGAAAATGTGTGCAAAGGGTCTATGGTTTGAAAACAGCCCAAAGGTAAACTTTATCTGCGACTGACCAGATGCATTTTCTTTGAATGTGTGTTTCAATGAAATAAAAGTTTTGCATTAAATCCAAATATCTGTAATTATTGTAGAAGTAAAGAAGACAATGTTATGCACAGTGAGAGGTTTGAACAGTGGTTATGGTAACTCGGGAGAAATAAAGTAATGGGACACAGGAATGGCTGTGTGTGTGTGTGTGTGTGTGTGTGTGTGTGTGTGTGTGTGTGTGTGTGTGTGTGTGTGTGTGTGTGTGTGTGTGTGTGAAATACTTGGTGCTTACTTTAAAACCGGGCATTAACAGCTAGTGTGCATGTGTATGAAATAAACCAGAATATTGTATGAAGCACATTTGAAACTGTCCCCAGTTTTAAAGAATTTTCTTGTATTTGCTTAATGTGTTTGGTCAGCAAGCTACTCTCATATTGATTGCGTAGCTTATAGTCTGCCTTTACATGCCTATTGTGCATTTGCATGAAATATGCTGCAATCTTTACTCTCTCTGTCTTTCTGTGGGTGCTGTATTTTTGTAAAACCAAGTTTAAACTGTTCTTGATTTTTTTGGAACATCCCTAATTTGCTTCATCTTCATCTGTTCCTAATAGAATTTGGGTCAGCTGTCCATGTAAGGTTAACAAATCTTGAACTACTAGGTCAGCTCTTAGCAGTGTTTTGTCAGTGTCATACTCAACATTCCAAAGCAGACAATAATGCATTTTTGACATTTAGATTTAGTCCATGATTCTGACACTAGTTATTTGATTGGGACAAGCCTTCCTGTAGGAAGGCTAGGTCTTTTGGGGATTTGATCACAGCTCCTAGCTTGTTCCTTGCTGGCCATTATTTTGTTTCATTTTATGATTATTATTAAAAACAATTGTCATAGAGGAGGAGGTGTTAGAAAAAAATCTGGAGGGGCGGAGCCTAGATGCCTAACTGTTAGCAGCAAAATTTCTGAGCTCCACAAACTCATGCTAGAAAACAGGAAAATATTTAACTTATTCAAATTACTCTTGGAAAATCATATAGAAGAACCACTAAGCTCTAAACTTACCAAATTTAAAGGAAATATCTTGAAATTTTCCTGTCAAATTAACCTGAAGACTAACCAAATTGTGTGGAAATGCGTAATATAAGGAATTTTCAATCGGACTCTACACTAAAAAAATAAATCCAACTGATGTCTACTACCCTTAAAGAATTATCTCTGAAGATGGACAGATTCACTGAAAATCTAGAAAATCTTAAAGATAACTGTCAAAAGCAAACTGATATTTTTAAAGAAATACTTCAGCAACAACAAAGTTATCAGACATTGAAACTTCTCTGAATGACATAGATGGGAGACTAAAAGAAGATATACACCAATGTGAATATCTTTTACAACAGAATACATGGCTAATACATAAAGTTGATGATATAGAAAATAGGGAAAGAAGAACAAACATAAGGATTTTTGGTCTTCCAGAGAAGTCTGAAGGAGAAGACATCATCTTATTCTTGAATTCTTGGTTACCTGAAATGATAGATCTAAAAGAAGGACTATCTTATGGAATTGAGAGAGCACATTGAGCTATCAGAAAAACACCATCCACCACACCTTATTCATCTCCGAGATCCATTATAGTTAAATTTCTATCATTTATGAACAAAGAACTGGTTTTGAGATCAGCCTGGAGGAAAACCCTTATCATCTATAAAAAATCTCAAATAAGATTTGATAGTGACTATTCCTCAAAAGTATTAGAACTAGGAAAGAAAACCTGGCCATTGGTGAAATTCCTCAAGCAAAACAAAATAAAAGCACAAATGGTCTATCCTGCCAAAATTAGAATTCACCATAACAATGACATAAGAACTTTTAATAATGCTGAAGAAGCTGCTTCCTTCATAAAGTTGGGAGGATGGCCTAATGGTTAAGGTGTTTGCCTTGCAAACACAAGGTGCATGGTTTGAATCTCACAAGAGAAAATTGGCTAAGCTTAAAATGGCTCGCAAAGGCAGTTAACTTAGTACTAATCTATGAACCTAAAATAACATGCTTTCATTGCCAGAAGAAATGGATTGGTCAAATTCTACTACTCTGAAGAGATCATCAGAAAAAAATACCTGGACTGATATAAAGAAGAAAAAACAAAGAACTGATATTAAATCTATTGACACCACTAAATCTCTCAAAGATTCAACTAAGGTATTAACTCTCATAAGTCTTCTTTTATTTTTTCTTATTCTCATGGCACATTATTTTAAACACTTCACACATGAAGTTTTTGTGTATATTTTAATGTTATATTCTTTATTCTTCATAGTTAAAAGAATAGAAATGAATAGGAATTATTCTATTTATGTAACATTATTTAGAGGTCTATAACTTTAAAAAAAAAAAGAAAAAAAAAGCTTATTTGTATGAATTTAGCAGCTTGTGGAAAGTACAATTTATTTTAAGAAGGGCACACACATTACATATTAAAATAGATATTTATGGGGGCTGTAATTATTTTCTATTTTCATTTCATTTATAGTTTGCTTTACATAATTTATTGTTAGATTCTCGGCTAACATGAGAAACAAGGAAATCTGCTAACTAACGGTGTAAAATTCCGAGAAGCCGTTTGTGTCAATCTTCATTAAATTTAGCCACGAGCACTAAATATGCCTCCATCTCTATTTTTACACAAAAATATAATTATACATTGTTCTTAAGTCATCAGAATGTTCACTTACTCAAATCATAGCCCGTTCGCCTCAGTTGTTAAGTTCTGATTTGCTTTGTACAGTTACGTGATGGTAACCATGACGACTAAACAAACCTACATGCCTTGTATTAACGGCATTTGTTTAAATGTATAGAAGCTTCATATAAAGAATGGTAATGCAATACTTGAATCTAGAAGTTTCAACAATTCACTTACACATCATCACATACATTTAAATTAATAACAATGTTTGTAACATATAGAAAACAGCACTGCTTACTTATAAAGAGAATTAAATATATTAGAAACATCCCAGTACGCAGTCATGTAAAGCACGATCTAGATCATACTTTTAATAATAAGAGGTTTGGAAGATGCTTGTATATTCTCATAGTCAGGATTAGTGCCAGATGATAGTTCGCATTGTTAACAGAGGGAAGAGATATGTTATAGTGAAGAGAGGTTTGTAAATGCTATCATTATTCGGTCACACTGATCATTCAACTGAAACAGAAATAATGTTGGAATATCTATTACTGTCTAAAGTCAATTCACAATGTAAAATAGCTAAAATTAACATGTTCAGTTTACTAGTGGATGCATTCTTTTATAGTACAAACTTGTATGTGTCTAAAATATCACTGATGCCTGCGTGTTGTTGCATCCAGACTCCAAGACGGAGAAGCGGCTTATTTCCAAACCCTTCTTGTTGCGATGCTTTTGAAATATGGCATGATGATATTTTTTTTTTAAAGAAAAAAACTAAGCCACATATAAATGTGATAAATTATTTATTTTCACAAAATAAACTGTAGATAGTGCCTGACACACGTGTGTCCCTGAAGCAGCAATTAATTGTCACCTTTCAGAGAATGTTTTTCAACACAAAACAAGTTGTTCTGCTCATTTTGTAAGTGAAATACATCAATATTTACAAATCATTAGTGAGGTACACTGATATAATTGAACTCCCTGAGTTACTTGTTTTCACATGAGGAGAAGGGTGGGGAAGCTTTCAACTGCATGTGAATTGTTTTACGACTGTAATACATTTTCTTTTTTTTTTATATATATAATCCAAATCTGTTTGGAGATTTTTTTTTAAGAAGCATGCTAATATCTTCAGAGTATCACTTTTCCATTTACACTTTCCAGAAATTGTGAAGAGGTAAACTTATACATAAATGCAATAGTTGTAAATGATACAGAGTAAACAGGAAAAAAAGAAAAAAACTGCTAATCCGGCATTGCACTTGCTTGTTCTGTGATACTTAGAATATGGAAAAGTAATGTGATTTGTCATAGCAGTTATATCTTTACAGCCAGGAGGGATGAAACTGTCTTTGCAATGACTGGATTTTACAGTGATCGGAGAGGTAAATATCCCAAATTATAGACTGATTTCAAATATTACCCTTATAAACACTTACAAACAAATGCAGTTGGGTATTTACGTAGTCTGGAGTCTGGTTGCGATAATACGTGGGTACCTTAATGAAAAAAAAGAGAAGGAAAGAAAATGTTTCCTTTTTTATGAAGCATCCTTATATAGTTACAGATGTAACTTGTAATGGAATATATAAAGGGATACTTAATAGATTTGATAATAGTAAAAATGAGTATAACTAAGTGTCAAATGGTTGTCATATATTTTATACATCTCGAGACTGAGGACTAGAATGTTAATGACTTGAGCTTAGTTAAAGAGAATGTGAAAAGATACAAAAAAAAAGAGGGTCTATATTAGAACATCGAAGTTTCAGGTCTTCGAATGTTCTAATATCAACACCTAGTAATCGAAAACCGGTAAGACCAAAAATTTAGAACATTGAGTTTTTTCCTAGGGAAAAAATTTGCTGTTTCAAAACACATACAACACAAACACACTAAACAAACAGCAATCCACACACATGCACCTAAAATCTTACAGCTAAACCTACACTAAACTGTACATACACCACTATCTACCCACTTACCTTAATCCAAACCCTAACCCTAAGGTCCATCACTATCACACACACACCTCACCTGCGCCCTATCCCTAACTCACCTATCCCACCCTAACCCTCATGTCCAAACATTCACACACTTACCTGACCTGTGCCCTAACCCTAACTCACCTATCCCACCCTAGCCCTCATGTCCACACAATCGCACACTTACCTGAACCCGACCGTAACTTTCCACCCGAGAGCTGAAAATAACAAAGCAACAGGAATGGACAACCGAATTCTTTCCCTAGGAAAGAATTCAGTGATCTAAAACTTTGCAATTTTTAGCTTTCGCTTATTAGGTGTCGATATTAGAACATTTGAAGATCTGAAACTTCGATGCTCTAATATAGACCCAAAAAAAGAGTACACCAGATGTATTCCATTTCTATCTATGCATTTCGCTGACAATGGTGTTTCCTTAGTAAAAAAAAAAAAATGCCAAAAAAATGGAAGGGAAAAAATCACATTATCAGGCACACTAAAGCACTACATCCTCTTATACTCCTTCTAAGCACTTGCTCCCTATTGGTTCTTCCTGATCAGTCAATAAGTAGTTCCCTATATTATTCAGGCATGTCCAAAGGTCAGTTTTGAGTTTACTCTCCAGTCCAGCTGGTGAATTTGGGAATCTTGAGGCAGTGTTACAACTGCCTTATATATACAGACTATGCTCTCCTCCTCCCAACAAGCACAAATATATGTGAGAGATGCGACTATATAGCCAAACTGGAGGCTAAGCTCTCTCAACCCAGCACTGGCACAGCCAGTCAGGAGGAGAAGGTAACCACACACACCACAAATCCAGTCTCACATAGTCTCAGGTCACTCCAAAGCAAGTACAAGTATGACTCCATCATTGACCATGCTGGTGTGAATGACCTGAGACGTACCTCCCTGGACTATATGAAAAAAGACGTACAGGAGCTCTTTGATCATGTAGCCCAGGCCGGTATGACCCTATCCTTGAGTAGCATCTTACCCTCACCAAGAATTATGCCACAGTATAAAGACAAATGATCAATTTTAACAATTGGCTAAAGTATTGGTGTCATTCAAAGGGGATCCAGTGTCTGTCAACCTGGGATGACATGCTCGACAAGCCACGTTGCTTCGCTAGGGACGGCTTGCACCTGTCACCTCTGGGTTTTCGAATACTGGCAAAGGCTCTTGCCTCCCCCATAGTGCCTTTTTTTTAGGCAAGGCTCAAAAGAACAACACAAAGAAAAAAAAACTAAGGGTAATGCTGCTCAAAGCCAGAAGTCAAAATCTCAAGATGCATGCCCTCGAGACTCTTCTCAGTATGGAGAATATCGATATATGTGCAGTAACAAAAACCTGGTTGAAGGCTCCCGAGAGCACCCCAGCACTAACAGGCTATACTTCATACCATGCTTTCCGGCCCCAAAACTCGGACTGAACCACAAAAGGAGGGGGAGTATCCATATTTATCAAAGATACCCACACCTACAGGTTAGTGGCACTGCACAAAGCATCAGAGACCATCCATGTGCAACTAACAGTGGGCAAAACTGCCTTTCAATTTGTAGCCTGTTACAGACCACCCTCCCAAACACAGGAATCTCACTCGGCTTTCCTGAGAACACTGGAGAATATGAAGATCTCTCCAAACACTGTTATATTGGGTGACTTCAACTACCCAAACATCAGTTGGGAAAACTATTCAAGCCCAAACAACCTCGCTCAACGGTTCCTAGAATTTATAAACTCAAATGCTATGGAACAACTGGTCACCACTCCCACAAGAGGGGAAAACATATTGGATCTGGTCATCACCAACATGGGGTCTCTATGTTCCACACCAGAGGTATACCCCTCATTGGTAAGATCAGACCATAAACAAATATCACTGGAAATCCATATTCCATCCCCACCCCTAGCCAAGGAAACCATGGTGAAGAACTTCTCAAAAGCAAACTTTGCACTTCTCAAAACAGAGGTGGAATCCTTCAAAGCCCCCAGGCCAGTGGAAAATATGGCCCAAAATGCAGAATCCTTTACAAAAGCATTCTATGGACACCTACAGGAAAGCATGGAGCATACTATCCCAAATAAAACCATGACTCACTCCTCCAAAGGCAGGAGACCTGTCTGGTGGACCCCGGCCATAAATAAGCTATACAACAGAAGGAGAAAGCTACTACATAACAGAGCAAAATCCCAAAAAGGGAAGGCATCACTGATCAGTACTAGCAAGAAACTACGATCCCTCATAAAATCATCTAAGGCCAGCTTCGAAAGAAAAATTGCACAAGACACTAAAGATAATCACAAGGCCTTCTTTAGTTATGTCAGAAACCTGGGAGGCAACTCCCAGATATGCTCTGAGTTAGTGTAAAATGACAAAAAATACACTGAACCCACAGACATTGCCAATATCCTGGCAGATAGGTTCAGTGCAAACTTCTTCCCCCCTTCCCCCTCAAAAGAGCAAATGTCTATCCAAACAGAGTGTAGCCTTCCTGAGATCACAGATGCACAGGTGAGAGTTGCCCTGTCCAAAGCAAAACATACAGCATCAATGGGACCAGACGGTGTCCCGGGCTGTGTCTTACATGAGCTCCAAGAAGAACTAAACCCTCATATAAAGTCACTGTTCAATCTCAGCCTTACGACAGGATATGTTCCCAAGGAATGGCATACAGCAACAGTGGTCCCACTCCACAAAGGTGGTGCCACAACAGACCCCGGAAACTATCACCCTATAAGCCTGACTAGCCTGGTCTGCAAAGCTATGGAGCGTATCATCATGGAAATTATAAACAAAGACATTGGGAACCTCCAGACACTGGATCCTACCCAATTCAGCTTCATTAAGGGCAGATCTTGCCTCTTGAACCTGGTCAACTTCTTTGAAACAGTTACCAAAGCCATAGATGAAGGGAAGGTAGTCCACACAGCCTACCTGGACCTCGCAAAAGCCTTCGACACAATACCCCACTTGGGCATCATAAATAAGCTCACCAGCTTAAATATCAACCCCTATGTCACAAGATGGGTTGCAAACTGGCTCAGGGATAGAACCCACATGGTCAGAATAGCAGGTGCCATGTCAGACTCTAAACCAGTTACAAGTGGTGTCCCACAAGGCTCAGTCCTGGGACCTCTCTTGTTTGGTATATATTTCTCCGAGGTACAGGCTAACACGGGTGGACTATGGCTGACCAAGTTTGCAGATGACTGCAAACTGGGTGCTGTAATCGACTCTCTGACTGACACAAACATCCTCCAAAATGGTTTCACAGAGCCGGAAAACTGGTGCCAGAGCAGTGGCCTAAAGCTAAATGCCAAAAAGTGTATAGTCATCTCCTTTGGGAAAAACAAAGTGCCCACAAATTACCACATAGGTAGTAATCCATTAAGTACGGAAGAAGTAATTAGGGACTTGGGAACCCAAGTAGACAGCAATCTCTCCTTTGACAATCACGTTGCCAAAGTGGTTAGAAAGACCTTCTATATCGCCTACCTTATCATGGGTTCACATCTAGATCAAGAGAGGTCATTGTGCCCCTCTACTCATCACTTATCAGGCCTATAATTGAGTACAATGCCCCGTTTGGGATGTACCTTACCTGACACCTTCAGCAACTGGAAAGACCCCAAAAGTATCTCACCAAGGGGATCAAGGGGCTCAAATGGATGCCCTATGCAGTTCGGCTAAAGAAACTCCAGCTCTACTCAGTTGTGTACCGCCTACTCAGAGGCGATCTGTGTCTGACGTATAAAGCCATGTCCAACCCAGAATTAATGGACATGCTTCACCTCAGGAAATCCAAATCCCTTAGAGCTACATGCTCCAGGGACTTGAACCTCAGCACAGAAATAAATAGGACATGCTGGAGGGACAGATTCATATCCCAGAGGCTCCCCTCACTCTGGAACAAAATCCCAATCCATGTTAGGCAGAGCCCCTCACTGACTCTCCAAGAGAAATCTTGACGAGTGGATGGGAGATCGTAAGTTTACCCCTGGGATCTCTTCTGTGTCCCTGCTTAACAGAGGTACAGTAAACTAACCTTAAAAGGGCTACATTCTGTGACCTACTATACAGAGGCACAGTCAACTAATCTAAAAGGGTGGCGGAAGCCAAACACACTCTGGCTAGGCTTATAAATGCCCTAGGGGAGCTAGCCTAGTATCAACCTATGAACCTATGAACATTCACATATGTTTCTATCGCAGATTAATTAGGCTTGCTTTTAAATGTTTAAGGAAAGTCATGTCCATTGGTAGACATTATTACATCAATGTTGATCTAAAAGATGCCTCAGCTGCTGTATTACTCACAACATTTATGTGAAACATTAAAAGATTAAACATACTTATAATGTTACTCATTGCTTTTACAGACTGCTGTATTGTAAATGGTTCAGTTTCAGTGTAGAATTAACTGATTATTTCATTGAGGAAGGCTAAAGTAGTTTGCATTGGAATTATACACCTAAGAAAACAGGTGAACTCCACTCATGTTGGCCATGCTAACACATTAATTTACAAGAAAACAGATAAAGGTATATATTCTTATAACTTTATATGAAATTTAGTGTGATGGAGACCGACACTTATTTTGAAATGCTGCCCAGGTCAACACTAAAAGTAACTGTAGTTATATGCAGTCATTAGCTACTCTGCTATGAAGCCTTTGGGCTACGAATATTTTGCTGTAAGGAACTGAAAGACTGTCTTCATGAAAATGATTAAGTGAAATACTGCTTAATGTTGTGAATCGTTTATAGTTCCTAGGGTAATTAGTAGTGAAGCAGACAGTACCTTGTCTTAAAATACTTATATAAATATCTGGGAATGTTTATTCTAAAAGATAACATTTATATTATTATTTACATGGCAATGTGAAGACTTCAAAGACTCAAATTAAAGTCTAATACCATGCCACAAAAAGACCACCAAACTATTCATTAAAGCATAATAAATAATAGACAATGGAAATAAGGGGTGAGGGGCCATGTTCTAGTACCTTGGACTAAAGGTCATAACAAAGATGTAACGTTCTTATAACTTTTTCTTTGATACAATTGTATATTATAAACAAATGCCAAAAACTATTAAACATAAACATAGCAAATATTTATATTCATATCATATATGTAAAGTGTTTGAAAGGAGACCCCCCCCTTTCTTTTCTCATAAAGAACCAGATTCTAGTGATGTATGGGTGCCACTTAAACAAATATAAAGAATATACTCTAAGATTTCTTTGTAAACCTATTATAGTTATACTGTGAGTTAACTCTGATATTGAAGTTATAGTAGTGTTTTTAAATTTAGATATTTATAACTCTTGATGCACTAGATTTCATAACAATTATTGTCATAGGCTTCCACATGTGCAGAAGTCACCAGTATTTATGTTGACAGAGTTACATTAATATTTAAAGCATATAATGAATGCATAGTTCTCTGAGGAAGTATTTTTTCCCATATAAATGGCAAAGGAAATAACATCAACAAAAATATCTTCTAGTCTAAGCACAATATATTATAAAATTTACCAACTAGAAACAATGTGTTTGGAAGCATTCTGACTCTGGATCAAGATGTACATAAAACAATTTAAGCAAACAATCTAACTTATTCATATTTATATATTTACGAGTTGTATATTTCTAAGCTTAAGAACTTTTTTAGGCTCACAACATTTCTGAATAAACAATATAGGTTAAGAATTGGTATACTGATATTGCTTAATATATAAATGTTATTAGTTTGTGCATGGTTATGATATATGCCTGAACACATTGAAGTAGAGTGCATGTATTCAGATTACTGCTTTGTATATAATGATATATAATGAGGTTTCGACTAGTCCAAATACACATGTCAATCTTGAAGTTTCTTAGAATAAAGTAACATAATTAAGTACAAAGGAACAGCTGACTAAATTTTGGTTTAAATATTTCTTTTGAGTAGGAATGCTCATATAAAATTTTAACTTTAACTTTGAAGTAACCTGAGATTTGTTCCATTACTAATTATAGGTAATGGAAGTTAAAACTGCATGGCAGTTGAAACTTTAAATACTTTATTTCCATCAATTATTTGAATCTGTACGAAATAAGAAATAAGAGAATATTGTTTTAAGTTAAAAGTTTGGAAACTTCCACATAAATATTTCTTAACTATATTTATGATTAAAAATTAAAACTAATGTAAACTCCTACTATGAGTAAGAGGTCTTCAGGACATTAAACTTGAACCCAAATTAATATTTGAAATTATCTAATTCTTCACACATCAAAAAAAAACTAGAGGGGGTCTTAACACTATGGAAGAAAAACATCATTTCTCCTCAAGTAATTTATAATTATGAAGATAAGGAAGGTCTTTTATCAATTATAATAATAAAATGTAGTAATAGACTCTAGACATTAGTTAATGATTATTGGTTCCCTGGAATTGGAGTAAAAACAATAAAAACACACTTAGAACTTATCACTAAAAATGCTAAGTGTAGTTTTATTCTAGGAGGAGATTTTAACTGTCTATTTTATGATTCATAAACTTCTAACAAAAGACCTTTCCATACTACCTCTATAGGGAAACCTTTTAAAAAATGGATAGATAACTCTCAATTATATGATTTATTTTGTCTCAAAAATGACAATTCATTAGAATTTTCTCACTGTGATTTTAGACATAACACTCAGACTAGAATTTATAGAATTTTTATATCTCAAGATCTAAAAACACAAATATCATATTTTACAATAACCCAATGCCCTTTTTCTGATCACAATGCACTTATTTTTAATATTCAAGCAGACTTTAAGAAATTGATATGTACTAAAAGAATCCCAGCTTATATTTCTAAATTAAAATAGTTTAAACCTTGGTTGGATTCAGAAATAGAATATTTCCTAGACATAAATCTAACCAGTAAGGTAAATATGGTAATTATCTGGGATTCTCTGAAAGCATATTTATATGACGCAATCATAACATGGTTTAATAATAAAGCAAAGGAATGGGAGTCTGAATTATCTAACATGCAAAAACAAATTCAAATAATTAACAACGATAACTCGAGAATTTTGTCAGATAACAAAAAAGAAATTGAATCTTTAAATAAAAAATATAATGACATCCTAACTTACAAAACTAATTTGGCTTTAGAAAAACTAAAACTAAATTATTTTTCTATGTCTCCAAAACATATGCTCAATCTAGCAATAACAGAAAAAGGCAATCCACTGAAAATAATATTGTGAGTGTGGTTCATGATGGGAGGAGTAAAAAATAAAGACTTGGATACTTTCAAATATCATTTTTCAGAACAATACAAAAATAAAGAATTTCAACATAGAACTTCAGAATATGACTTAGACTTTTCCAAATTAAAAAAAAAAAAAACTACCAGAAAAATTAATTAATGATATCCAGAAACAAATTTAAAGAAAGCAAAAAAATCAAAGCTCCAGGTATAGACGGTATTATTAATTAAATATATAAACTACTACCATCCTCTGCTATGTCAGTCTTACACAAAGCTTTGAATGAATCATACCTACAAGGTACAGTTCCACCTTCATGGAGGTATTAGGTTCATAGGTTCATAGGTTGGTACTAGGCTATTGGCCCTAAGGCCTATGCAAGCCTAGCCATAACAATTCCCTGGAATTTTTTTCCCACAATATTTACTTCTCTGGGCCCCAGTTTAGCAGGGTAACTGACATGATCCCCGGGGTGAATTTCTTATCTCCCATCCAATCATCAAGGTTCCTTTTGAAGAGGGCCAATGAGGTGCTCTGCTTGACATCTATGGGCAAACTATTCCAGAGTATGTGGAGTCTCTGGGTCAGAAACCTATCCCTCCAGCATGTTTTGTTCAGTGTGATGACAAGGTTTAAATCCCTGGAGCGTGTGGCTCTGAGGGATTGGGATTTCTTTAAGTGGAACATGTCCAACAGCTCAGGGTTTGACATGACCTTGTATGTTAAGCAGAGATCACCTCTGAGTAGAAGATATGCCACAGAGTATAGCTGGAGTTTTTTTAGACAGTCAGCATATGGCATCTGCTTTAGGCCTGTGATTCTTTTATTGAGGTATTTCTGTGGCCTTTCCAGCTGTTGCAGATGTCTTGTGAGGTACATACCAAATGGGGCATTATACTCTATAATGGGTCTAATGAGGGATTAGTACAGTGGGACAATGACGTCCTTTTTTCTGGATGAAAAGCCCTTAGTGATGAGGTGTGCCACGTAGAAGGATTTCCTGACTGTTGCGGCGATGTGGTTATCGAAAGTGACATCACTGTCCACTTGTGTCCCTAAGTCTCTCATCACACTTTTGATGTTTAGTGTCCTTCCACCTATGTGGTAGTTCATGGGTACATTTTTTTCCAAAGGGGCTAACTATACATTTCTTGGCATTAAGCTTGAGTCCATGGCTCTGGCACCAGGCATCTGTTTCTGTAAGGCCCTTTTGTAGAATATCCACATCATTTAGGGATTCAATAATGGCTCCCAGTATTCATTAATTACCCCTATATTAAAAGAAAATAAAGATTCTAGTCTCTGCAGTTCATACAGACCAATATCTCTGATTAATAATGATTATAAAATATTAATGTCTATTCTAGTTTATAGATTTTAAAAAATCAATAACACATCTCATCACTGAAAGTCAAACAGGCTTTATTTATAATAGACATACTCAAGGTAACATTCAAAGAATACTAACTACCATAGATATCTTAAATAGAGATAATCAAGAAGCTCTTATAATCACTCTTGATATTGAAAAAGCCTTTGACTCATTAAATTGGAATTTTCTTTATAAATTCTTGAATCATATACATTTCTTATCCAATTCATTACTTTTATAAAAAATATTTATAATAATAATAATCTAGCTTATGTAAAATTAGGGCCATGTATGTCTGAATCTATTGAAATAACTAAAGGCACCAAACAAGGATGTCCAATGTCCCCAATTCTATTTGCAGTAGCAATATAACCTTCCTCAATGGCAATCCAATTTAATAATAACATTAAAGGAAGTAATATATATAATAAATTTGATTCTAAGATAATGTTGTTTGCAGATATCTTACTTACTTTAAGAAACTCAGTGGAATACCTACAAGAATTAGACTTATTAGTTAAAATATTTTACTGTATTTCAGGATTAAAAAAAATGTAGTTCTAAATCTAATCATTTACTACTAAATAAAAGAAATATCAATGATACCAATAAATCAATTATAAATGAAATAATTGGGAAACAAGTATCCTCTTTAAAATATTTAGGGATTGTTTTATGTGAGAACATTGATTTAACTTTAAATATGAACTATAACAATATTGTAAATAATTAAAAAATTTTAACAGAGAAATGGAATAAATTACACTTAAAATTTGAAGATAGACTACAATTAATTAAAATGATATTATTACCAAAAATAAATTTCATTGCATTATCTATTCCCATATTACCCAGTAAAAGTCTTCTAAGAGAAATAAATAAAATGCTCTTAAAATTGTTATGGTACCCAAAAAAATAGAATAGCTTTATCAAATCATATTAGACCCTGAGAGCTTGCAGGAATAATTTTCCAGATTTAGACTCATATATCAAAGCCTCTAAACTTAAAACAATCTTAAATTGGATAGATCCAAAGTTTTCTTCAGCTTGGAAGTCTCTACAAACTACTATTATTCTAAATGAAAATAAATTAATAAAAAACTTACAACTTAATGAACAAAACAACAAACGCTGGTATGCACTTTGCGTTAATTTACAATATAATATTATTAAACCCAGAAATCTAAATTATATAAACTATATCTGAAACACTTTTAGAAATTTTATCAACAACAATATTGATATTAAACTATGGTTCCACTTATTATTCCCTTTTAAAATTACAAGGAATTTTTTTAATAATATCAATACAGATACTCTTAATACCTGGGAAATGCAAAATTTTACGTGTTGGTATCAATGTACAATGAACTTAGTCACTCTAGATGCACAAAATTTAATTGAGATATTTAATTTATCAGAATCAGATTGGTTAGCTTTTAATAGCTTAATTCCACTTACTCAAGCTTTATGTAGAACAATAGAGAATTCTTCCTTTAGATCATTGCCTAAATTTATATGTATTATACATGAAATACTATATGGAGAACTTAATTGGATGAATTTAATCTCAAAACTTTATAAAATCATTATTATTTATAAAACTACGCCTAACAAGAAATTTTGGAATTTTATTGCTAAAGATCATACACTGTCCCTAACTCCAGAGAATAAAACTAATCTTCTGCATTCCATTAAATTAACATCCAATTTAGAAGTCTGGAGGATTTTGTCCTGGAAATTTTTGCATAGAACTTTCTATTCTCCTAATAAAATTGCTAAATTTAATCTTTCTAAAGAAATAATATGTTGGAGATGTTCCCTAAAATGTAAGGCTGATTGGTCTCATATATTTTATGAATGCTCTCTAATTAAGAAATTCTGGAATGAAATTGGAAAATTTCTTCAAGCTATTTTTACTGATTCTTTCATATTATCAAAATCTTTAATAATTTTGAATGTAAATGAATCTATTACAATGAACAATAAAAATAAATATTTACTCTGGACAATGTTGGCAGTAGCCAAAAAATGTATTACAAGAAGATGGAAATCGTCCTCCACTCCAACTATTGAAGATTGTATAACTCTATTGGAAGAAGTAGCTCTTTTGGAAATAAAAATCAAAGAACTAAGATTTTTTCCCAGAAAATGGACTAATAATCCTTGGGAGAAAGTCCTCTCCCTTATTAAGACAATAAATGTGGATGTACTATCACCTATTTAATTAAATTGGAAACAAGAAACACTGGAAATTGTATAACCTTATTATATGTTTATATTATGTTGTTATTCCCTTATCTTTTGAATTTGAGGCCTTTGTAAAAATTGTACATAGTTTTACCAATATTTGTTATTTAAATTGTAATTTTTTTGTTGTCTTGTTGGAAATCTCAATAAAAAAGTCGGAACAAAAAAAAAAAAGAAAAAAAAAATCTGCATGGAGGGGTGTTAAAATGTGTTGCTCTGTGTGTCAAAAATGCTAGCTATACCACTGGTATTGGGCACTCAAGTAATTAGTATAGAAGGCAGGTTGCAGGTGTGTACTGTGCACTCAGGTAGTTGACATTGTACATAAGTTGCAGGTGTGTGCTGTGCACTTAGGTAGTTAGCATAGTGCATAGGTTGCAGGTGTGTGCTGTGCACTCAGGTAATTGATACTGCAGGCAGATTGCAGGTGTGTACTGTGCACTCAGGTAATTGCACATAGGTTGCAGGTGTGTACTGATGTGTTGTTAGCAATACCATTATCCCATTTTGCAAATTACTGCTTAGACACCAACTGTGTACTGTACAACTACAGCCCTTAAAGTTAACTCCAGTCCTTAGCTATATGAAAATGAACAAACTTTCAATTGATTACTTTAAAAAAAAAGCACCAGTAGTATTGGCAATTAGCACTACCTGTGCAACCCCACAATCTGAAGAACTTATCTTACAGTATAGGAAGAATGGTGCTCTGATCAAGAACTACTAATAAATGTGCAATGTACTTTTAACTTAGTGTGGCAGTTAGTATATAGGATTAAAGCTATGAGCTGTTAAAAAGCTGATTCCTATAGTCCATGGTTTGATTCCCTCACCTTCTATTTGCCAACTGTCTAATTTTGAGCAAGTCGCCTAACCAGAAAGTGCCCTGAGTCATTTGAGAAATTGGTATCCCTATGAACCTATAAACTTCCCCATTCATCAGTGCACCTAAATTATAACACATTCTAAAGTAAGCAACACTGAACATCTAATGTCAGCTACACACTCTGTACATGCAGTGCTATTCTAGTGCACTAGACCATT
This sequence comes from Protopterus annectens, assembly GCF_019279795.1. NCBI lineage: Eukaryota > Metazoa > Chordata > Ceratodontiformes > Protopteridae > Protopterus > Protopterus annectens. Next base: position 689,429,435 of record NC_056736.1, read on the forward strand.
ATCACCTCTATGCACCCAATACTTTGTTAGTTAACTAGAACATTATCCCCTCTGTGCACACAGTACTATGTAAGTGCATTACAACACAAAGCACTCTGTGTACACAGTACTATGCTAGTGCACTATGCCACTTCAAACACTGTGCATACAGAACTATGTTAGTGCACCATACCCTTATCCCCTCCATGCACACAATGCTATGCTAGTGCACTAGACCATTACCCCCTCTGTGCACATAGTACTATGCTAGTGCACTATACCGCTACACATTTTGTGCAGGCAGTGCTATGCTAGTGCACTATAAAACTACATACTTTGTGCATGTATTGACTTATTAGTGCACTATACCACTTCACAATTTGTGCACACAGTGCTATGCTAGTGCAGGACACCACCACACACTTTGTGCACTCATTACTATGATAGTGTACTATATCACTACACACTCTGAACCCACAGTACAATGATAATGCACTATACCACTACACACTCAGTGCACGCAGTACTATGCTAGTGCACTATATCTCTACACACTCAGTGCATGCAGTGATATGCAAGTGCACTATAAGACTACACACTTTGTGCACAGAGGGATATGCTCACAATCTGTGTAGATGGTTCTAGGCTAGTGAATTATACCACTACACACTCTGTGCATGCAGTACTATGCTAGTGCATTATACCACTACAAACATTGTGCATGCAGTGCTATGCCAGTGCACTATACCACTACACACTGTGTGTACACAGTAAAATGCTAGTTCACTATACCACAACACATAATGTGTGCACGGTGTTATGTTAGTTCACTAGACCATTATCCCCTCTCTACACACAGTACTATGCTTGTGTATTAAACCATTATCCCATCTGTGCACACAGTATTATACAAGGACACTATAATACTACCCACTCTGCATACACAGTATTATGCTAGGGTACAATACCACTACACACTCTATGCACATAGTGTTAAACTAGTGCACTGTACCAATACACACTCTGTACAAGCAATGCTATGTTAGTGCACTATACCACTGCACACTGTGCACATAGTGCTATGCTTGTACACTATGCAACTACACACTCTGTGCTTGCAGTGATATGCTAGTCCACTATACCACTGCACACTCTGTGCACACAGCACTATACCAGTGCAATGTATTACCACTCACTCTGGGTACACAATAGTATGCTAGTGACCTATACCATTAACTATGATGTCTACTATACTATAAAGACAATCTATATTTTTGCTTGTTCTTTTAATATCTGTGCTTTTACAACTAGAAAGTGATTTAAATCTGTTTTCTCTCCTGTTCTTCTTACATTTTTTCGGTCACTAACCTCATCTATACATATAATACATTTGTTATCACCACTCACTAAGTAAGGATACTTCCTTAAAAGGAAGAGCAAAAGTAAAAGTGTATAACTTAATAACATCATACCACAAATTCTAAAATAATCTACTTGAACTTATCACCTTACTCACTCTCCTCTCTTACCAGTGACAAATGTTGCATAAAACTAACCAAGTCATAAAACTCCATAACGGTTCTGCTGTTACAGCAAGTACCAGCGTATATGGATTCCCTCCCAGATGATATAGCAAACCTACTGGCTGCGAAATTTGGCTCCAGCTTTATCCCCTCTTTCCCTCAGGAAATGCCATCAGCTATAACTCTCCCTGCTATCACTAGGGAACAGATTTTTAATGTTGTCTCTAAGGCCAAGAACATTGCATCAACAGGCCCAGACAATATCCCAGGATACCTTCTAAATAGCATGAAAATGACCTAACAGGCCCTCTGGAATTGCTATTTAATTGTAGTCTCCAAAAAGGCTTCATGCTTCATGAATGAAAAACAGCAACAGTCATTCCTCTGCACAAAGGTGGGCTATCTACAGACCCTGGAAACTACAGACCCATAAGTCTCACTAGTCTCATATGCAAAGCCATGGACATAATTACCATGGAAATGATCAGTAATGACATAGGAAACCTCCAGAGACTTGGTCCAACCCAAGTTGGTTTTGTCAAGAGCAGGTGATGCCTACTCCACCTGGTGGACTTCTTTGAGAAGGTCACCATGGCAATGGGTTAAGGCAAAATGGTTCACACTAACTACCTTGACATGGTCAAGGCCTTTGAGACAATACGCCACTCAGCACTGTTGACAAAGTTAAGATGTTAGGCACAAACTCTTATGTCCTGGATAGCCAGCTCATGGACAGGACTCAGGAAGCTAGCATTAGGGAGTCCACCTCTACAAAGAGACCAGTAACAAGTGTAGTCCCTCAGGGGTTTGGTCCTGTGACTGCTTTTTGGCAATCATTTCTCTGAAGACAAGGCCTATGCCAATGCCCTCTGGCTAACTAAATTTGCAGATATTGCAAATTAGGAGCTGCTATCATATCCCCTGTAGGCACAAATGTTTTCCAGGAAGGGCTGACACAGACAAACAACTGGTGTCAGAGCCATGGACTAAAACTAAATGCCACGGAATGCATAATAGTATCCTTCAGGAAGTCATCCACCCCTTGTAACTATCATATTGACAACACACCCCAAAGAGCTGACCCAATAGTGAGGGACCTGGGGACACACATAGACAGTAATCTAGCCTTTGACCATTGTATGTCTACAATAGTAAGGAAATCCTTCTATCTTGTGCAACTTATAAACAAACATATGGTATCTAGTTTTGAGGAAGTCACTATTCCACTGTATTTGGCAGTCATCAAACCTATCATTGAGTAGAATGCCCCCTTTGTTAGGTACCTAACCAGGCATATCCAACAACTGGAACATCCACATAGGTTCCTCACTATGAGAGTACAGGGCATAAGTAACATGTCCTATGCAGACCACCTCAAGGCCCTATCCCTGTATTCTGTCTCCTACAGGTTGTTGAGGGGAAATCTATGCCTGGTATACAAGGCATTGTCAGACCCCACTCTGATGGCCATCCTGCATATCTGCAAAACAAACAACACCATAAGTACCCATTCTAAAGACTTAAACATTGCCTGTGATATTAAATAGGACCTGCTGGAAACACAGGTATGTATGCCAGAGACCACCTCTTCTCTGGAAGAAGCTCACCATCCATTTGAAGCAGAGTTCCTCCCGAACGCAATTCAATGTACTTTGGACAACTGGATGGGGAACAGGAAAGTCATCCCTAGTTTGGCACCTATGTGTGCAACAGACACAGGCAGCCTGTAAATGGTTCATCTCCCAGGCCCCTGCTTGTAAATGTTTCATCTCCTAAGATCCTGCTTGCACTTATCAAGGGCATCAGAACTTGTCAGAGATATTGAATGCATAACAAACATAGCTCCATTTCATAAAACTGGGCCAGTCCCTCTCCAACAGCTAAGTAGTAAATTAGTAACTCCTTTAAATAATAAGTTTAAGTGCATATTACCCCCCCCCCCCTTTACATCATCCTGCATAGATTAAGAACTGCTAGGGATATCCATCCCAAATATGGTCTTAAATTTAAACAGTTTTACAGAACATCCATTCAAATCAAAACTCAAACTATCATACAATAAAAAGTCTTCAAGTATTATTTATTAATGCTAGCACTATTAATAATAAATGGAACTCCAATGATACTTGAATTAATGTAGTTAGTCCTGACATTGTGGGTTTAACAGAGACTTGACTAGCATTACATACCTCCCATCTTCTCTCATAAAGCAAATCTTTTTTCTAAGCATACAACTGGTAGTGGTGTGCTACTATTAGTAAAAAAGTAACTTATCCATACAGATAACATATTGCTATGTATCCAAAAATGACAGCAGCCCTAACTGTGTAGCATCTAAACTACTTGTAGATAATCATATTAAACTAAATATTAAGGGAGGAGGTTTGACATAATGACAAAGGTCTTCACCTTATACACAAGGTGCAAGGTTTAATTCTGACCTGAGTTTATTGACTAAGCTTAAAATGGCCCTTCAGACAGTGAGCCTAGTACTCACTTACGGAAACATTGCTATAAGCTGCATTCTGTCACCCCCCCCCCCCCAATACTTTTGTTTTTCAGTTGGTTGGACATTAAACTGTAGAGAGCTTTTGGGCACAGTCTTAGGGCCTTTTCTGTTTCCCCAGTTCATAAGTGATGTCACTGCAAAATGTCAGCTATTGCACTACATCCTGATGACATCCTAATTCTTCACAGTAATAGTGAACAATTCCTACAAAACAAATTTAACTCATTATAGCCCTGCATGACTTTTAATAAACTGTCTATAAACTCCACCAAGACATTTTACATGTGGCAGCCATACATCCAGTAAATGTGTCATTTTGCAGTTGTCATTTGACCTCAAAACCTTAAATTCTGTTCCTTGAAAATCTATATATACTTTATTAAAGGATGTCTCCCACAATTGGAGGCAGCTCCTAGTACCAGGAGCTGATTCTGATGGTGGGAGAGATCCTTTGATCTCACTGGGCAGCTACTACCTGCTTTAAGTTGGGCAACCCCAGCCAAATAGCTGCTGACTTGTCACAGTTCACTTGCTTCACTGGGTGTGTGGGGCTTAGGGACCCCCCAACAGGTGGATTGTATACAAAATAAACCAGCCTTTAGACTAGGCACATGGGATGTAAGGATAATGACTCCAGGACTTATGGAAGAAATACAGAACAACAACGATGCTAGAAAGACAGCTGTCAATAACAAGTTGACCAGATTGCAGACAGACTTAGTGGCTCTCCAGGAAACAAAGCTGCCATCTAGTGGATGTTTCAGGGAGAAAGACTTTACTTATTTTTGGCATGGGAAGCTTCCAGAAGAGACCAGGGATGATGGTGCTGGTTTTGCAATCAGAAACAACCTTGATTCCTCCGTTATATCATCAAATATGGGAAATGAGAGACTGCTGAAAATTCAGCTGCAAACACCAGTGGCCATGGTCAACACCTTCAGTATCTATGCTGTTACTTTAACTTCTACCCAGGAGGTCAAGGACAGATTCTATGATGAACTTAGTGCTGCCATCAGTGAGGTACCTTCTCATGGACCATTATTCATTCTTGGTGATTTTAATGCCAGAGTTAGCAATGACCATCACAGCTGGCCATCCTGTCTGGGACAGTTTGGAGCAGGAAAGATGAATGAAAGCAGACAGCATATCATTGAACTTTGATCCCAATATTACCTCTGTATAACCAACACATTCTTCAATGTCAAGCCCCAGCATAAGGTTTCTTGGTGGCACCCAAGATCAAAACATTGGCACCAACTTGACCTTGTCCTCACCAAAAGCAGCAGTTTAGGTAGTGTCAGGGTAATACACATTTACCACAGCAAACTGTGTTTTGGTAACCATAGCACAGACTAAAATACTGACCACTTGCTCATGTGTAGTAAGGTGAACATCCAGATGCAAAGGTTCTTTCTCTCTAAAAAGGAAGGGAGGCCATGCATTGACATAGGTAAGACTCATGACCCCTCAAAAATATGCAAGTGTTTTCAAGCACTCGAAGAGGCTTTGCCCTACCTAGATGACACTGACACCAACAAGAACTACAGGATGGTATCTGTAACACTGCAATATCTATCTTTGGGAAGAAGATAGTCAATTATGCTGATTGGTTTGAAGCCCACATTGACGTGCTGACACCCCTGATTGAGAAGAAGAGACAGGCACTGGTTGCATATGGTCCTCACACAATGAGCAGAACTTGCAGGTACTCTTGTGTGTTCGGAGTCAAGTGCAGCAAGTAGCTCAGTGGTGTGCAAATTATTATTGGCTCCAATTTTGCTTCAAGATTCAGCAGGCTGTGGACATTGATAACATGCAAGGACTGTATGATGGGATCAAGCAAGCCATCATCCCATCACAAAGGAAGATTGCCCTACTTAAGTCAGCTGCAGGGGAGGTCCTGAAGGACAAACCAAGCAGATGAATTTCTAGATGTAACACTTCCTGCAGATGATTGCCAGAGAGATCATAATTACTGAGACAGCCCTGGATGCCATCAAGCCTCTGCCAACTATGACTGAACTCAATGCTGAGCCCACCTTGGAGGAATTCAATGATGCACTAAAAGCATTATCTTCAGGAAAAGCCCAGGAAAGATGGTATTCCCTCAGAAATCCTTAAATATTTCAGCAGTACCCTAATCTCAGAACTGCATGCAATACTATGCCAGTGCTGGAGAGAAGGCAGTGTACAGCAAGATATGAGGGATGCTAACATAGTTACAATTTATCAGAATAAGGGTGACAAAAGTGATTGTAACAAATACTGTGGTGTGTCCCTTCTCTGTACCATGGCAAAGCTGTTTGCACATGTTGTCCAGATGAAGCTCCATGTTCTTGCAGAAAGAGAGTTTACCCTGAGTCTCAGTGTGGGTTCAGAGTTGGACAGTCTACTATAGGCATGGTTTTCTCTATTAGGCAACTAGAAGACAAGTGCAGGGAGCAGAACAAACCTCTGTATATTGCCTTCACTAATCTGACCAAGACATTCGACTTCATAAGTAGGAAAGATCCGTTTGCAATTCTGGCAAATATTGGTTGTCCTCCAATATTGCTTAGCATTATCAGGGCCTTCCACAAAGGCATAAAGAGGACCATCATGTATGGTGGATCCACATAAAAACTTTTTGAGATTCTCATTAGAGTAAAGCAGGGGTATTGACTGGCTCAAACATTGTTTGGTATCTCCTTTTCAGTTCTTTTGAAATTTGTTTTTGGAACTGCTACAGAGAGTATCTTTCTCCAAACCAGAATGGACAGCAACCTCTTCAAACTGTCTAGACTTAGGTGAAAGACCCAACCTCTTCAAACTGTCTAGACTTAGGTTGAAGACCAGGTGCTTAGGAAGCATCTATAGGAGTTCCTGTTCACTGATGATGCAGCTATTGTGGCTCACACACAGCAAGAACTTCAGTCACTCGTGACTCACTTTGAAGATGCAAGTATGGAATTTGGTCTCACAATCATTTCAAAGAAGACCCAGGTGATGGTCTAAAATGTGGGCAGTGAGCCATCAATCATGGTGAGTGACTATGAGCTGGAGGTTGTCCATGAGTTCATGTACTTAGGCTGTACAATCTCTGACAACTTGTTGCTTGATAGTGCAATCAACAAGTGCATTGGAAAAGCCACCAATGCATTTTACAGGCTGACAGAGTATGGGCTAATAATAAGCACACAGTGCACACCAAGGTGCAGGTTTAATGGGCTAATAATAAGCTCACTGTGCACACCAAGGTGCAGGTTTAATGGGTTAATAATAAGCATACTGTGCACACCAAGGTGCAGGTTTAATGGGCTAATAATAAGCACACTGTGCACACCAAGGGGCAGGTTTAATGGGCTAATAATAAGCTCACTGTGCACACCAAGCTGCAGGTTTAATGGACTAATAATAAGCTCACTGTGCACACCAAGGTGCAGGTTTAATGGGCTAATAATAAGTTCACTGTGCACACCAAGGTGCAGGTTTAATGGGCTAATAATAAGCACACTGTGCACACCAAGGGGCAGGTTTAATGGGCTAATAATAAGCTCACTGTGCACACCAAGCTGCAGGTTTAATGGACTAATAATAAGCTCACTGTGCACACCAAGGTGCAGGTTTAATGGGCTAATAATAAGCTCACTGTGCACACCAAGGTGCAGGTTTAATGGGCTAATAATAAGATCACTGTGCACAGCAAGGTGCAGGTTCACACAGCCTGGGTTTGTACAGGCTAATAATAAGCTCACTGTGCACACCAAGGGACATGTTCACACAGCCTGTGTTTGTACAGGCTAATAATAAGCTCACTGTGCACACCAAGGTGCAGGTTTAATGGGCTAATAATAAGCTCACTGTGCACACCAAGGTGCAGGTTCACACAGCCTGGGTTTGTACAGGCTAATAATAAGCTCACTGTGCACACCAAGGTGCAGGTTTAATGGGCTAATAATAAGCTCACTGTGCACAATAAGATGCAGGTTTAATGGGCTTATAATAAGCTCACTGTGCACACCAAGGTGCAGGTTTAATGGGCTAATAATAAGCTCTCTCTGCACACCAAGGTGCAGGTTTAATGGGCTAATAAGAAGCTCTCTCTGCACACCAAGGTGCAGGTTTAATGGGCTAATAATAAGCTCACTGTGCACACCAAGGTGCAAATTTAATGGGCTAATAGTAAGCTCACTGTGCACACCAAGGTGCAGGATTAATGGGCTAATAATAAACTCACTGTGCACACCAAGATGCAAGTTTAATGGGCTAATAATAAGCTCTCTCTGCACACCAAGGTGCAGATTTAATGGACTAATAATAAACTCACTGTGCACACCAAGATGCAAGTTTAATGGGCTAATAATAAGCTGACTGTGCACACCAAGGTGCAGGTTTAATGGGCTAATAATAAGCTCTCTGTGCACACCAAGGTGCAGGTTTAATGGACTAATAATAAGCTCTCTGTGCACACCAAGGTGCAGGTTCACACAGCCTGGGTTTGTACAGGCTAATAATAAGCTCACTGTGCACACCAATGTGCAGGTTTAATGTGCTAATAATAAGCTCACTGTGCACACCAAGGTGCAGGTTTAATGGGCTAATAATAAGCTCACTGTGCACACCAAGGTGCAGGTTTAATGGGCTAATAATAATCTCACTGTGCACACCAAGGTGCAGGTTCACACAGCCTGGGTTTGTACAGGCTAATAATAAGCTCACTGTGCACACCAAGGTGCAGGTTTAATGGGCTAATAATAAGCTCACTGTGCACACCAAGGTGCAGGTTTAATGGGCTAATAATAAGCTCACTGTGCACACCAAGGTGCAGGTTTAATGGGCTAATAATAAGCTCACTGTGCACACCAAGGTGCAGGTGTAATGGGCTAATAATAAGCTCACTGTGCACACCAAGGGGCAGGTTTAATGGGCTAATAATAAGCTCACTGTGCACACCAAGGTGCAGGTGTAATGGGCTAATAATAAGCTCACTGTGCACACCAAGGGGCAGGTTTAATGGGCTAATAATAATCTCACTGTGCACACCAAGGTGCAGGTTTAATGGGCTAATAATAAGCTCACTGTGCACACCAAGGTGCAGGTTTAATGGGCTAATAATAAGCTCACTGTGTACACCGAGGTGCAGGTTTAATGGGCTAATAATAAGCTCACTGTGCACACCAAGGTGCAGGTTTAATGGGCTAATAATAAGCTCACTGTGCACACCAAGGGGCAGGTTTAATGGGCTAATAATAAGCTCACTGTGCACACCAAGGTGCAGGTTTAATGGGCTAATAATAAGCTCACTGTGTACACAGAGGTGCAGGTTTAATGGGCTAATAATAAGCTCACTGTGCACACCAAGGTGCAGGTTTAATGGGCTAATAATAAGCTCACTGTGCACACCAAGGGGCAGGTTTAATGGGCTAATAATAAGCTCACTGTGCACACCAAGGTGCAGGTTTAATGGGCTAATAATAAGCTCACTGTGTACACCGAGGTGCAGGTTTAATGGACTAATAATAAGCTCACTGTGCACACCAAGGTGCAGGTTTAATGGGCTAATAATAAACTCATGGTGCACACCAAGGTGCAGGTTCACACAGCCTGTGTTTGTACAGGCTAATAATAAGCTCACTGTGCACACCAAGGTGCAGGTTTAATTGGCTAATAATAAACTCACGGTGCACACCAAGGTGCAGGTTTATACAGCCTGGGTTTTGAGCACTTACTGTATGCCAGTAAAACATGGATTCTGTGCTCAAAACAGGAGCAGTGGCTCAATGTATTCCATATGTGGTACCTTAGGGACATACTTAGTTTCTCATGGCAGGAAAAGATCCCTAACAGCACAGTGCTTGAGAGGGCAGGCACCACCTCCGTGTTCACCCTCCTCAAACAGAGATGTATGCATTGGTTGGGTCATGTCACATGCTTGATGGATGGCTGAATATGGAAAGACCTTTTTTTTGAGAGCTGCAGTCTGGAAAGAGGCCGAAAGAGTGAACAAAATTGTGCTACATTTGAAGCATGACCTGGTATTTTATGACTTTGTTTCTTTCTGTACAGAAGACACAATAATCAGTGGGTCTAGCAATTTCAGTTATCAATGCTATTTTTGTCTTTTTTTCATGAACTACTATATCTGGTTTTCTTGCATTGATTTGTTTTGAACTGTTGGTACAGGGTGATAACATGTAATATATACTTTATCATTGTCTATAATACTTTGTGGCTTATGGTTCCAATGCTTCTTAGGTACTTCAGTATTGTAATATTTACACAATCCCAGTACAACAGTCCTACCACATTATTATGCCTATCAGTACACAAGCTCTCTGCCATTAATGTATCATACTCAGCAACAAGATGTGTGACTGTTTCCATTTCTGTTTTACAGAATCTGCATTTGGCTGTTTCTCTGACATGTTTAGACTTTGTAACCAACATGTATGTAGTCCACTGTCCTGGGCCGTGAATATTAAGCTTTAATCTTTTGGATTAAATTCACCTCTCCTTAGCCATGCTTGCATCAGATCTTGATTGACATGAGGTTGTTCCATGAGATTTCTGTACTTGCAGCTATATTTATACCTTTTCCACATGTCTTGCCTTCTCATCTGATCCTTTACTTTATATTCTTTCTTTTGTTTTTTTGGCACATTCACTTTCTGCCTGATTTTTGTCTACTTCTGCTTTGATTTCCATTCCCACTTGACAATGCTATGTGTTTGCAAAACTAAGGAAGGCAGGCATCTTAGACTCATTCTCTTCATATTTTATAACATACACTACGCTTGAATCTGATGAGGTCAGCAGATATGTATACAGTCCTACAATTGCAGATCAATATATACAATCAATTTCAAGGAGGCCAATTCCTCCTTCAGAACGAGGGATATATATTCTTGGTATGCACTGATTTTTATATAGCATTTGATAAGCATGTAACAGTTTTCTTGTTTTCCTGTCCAACTGATCCAGTACCTTTATGGGACAGTTAATCACTCCAAAACTGTCAAGGCTGTTTTCAGTATTAGTTTTAGTCATCTAAAATATTCTTTATTGAGTTTTGTTCACATTTGTTCATCTTTTATTGTCAATCATTAAATTCCCAGGTATTTATATACTCCCTCCTGCTCAAGCTCCTTTCCATCACATTCCTGTTCCAGACGGATGTTTTCTTGGTGCTGCAGCTCTCCTGCTTTGAGTGGTGCTTTTACACATTTATCAAGACTAAATGACATTCTTGTATCATCTGAAAAGGTTTTGACCACTTACAGCTGTGCTTTCAGCTCCCCATTTCATGAACTATACTGGTTTAAATCATCCATAAAAAGAGAATGAAACGTCTTTACACATTGATGCCTGGGAGCCAAATTATAACCTTGACCTAATTTATTAAGTAGACAGCTAAATGGATTAAGGGCAAGACAAAGGAGCAGGAGTGACAAAAAGTCACCCTGGAATATCCTTTGAATTTTTATCCCTGAAATAATAATTTCTCCTTTATGTTATGGCTTAGCTGCTAAGTGGTTTGCCACTGTTTCATGGTCACTGTAAAGTAGTCAATCAGTGTAGGGTGTATCTTATACATTTTTAAGCACTGTTTTACCCATAAATGTTTGATACTATCAAATGCTTTTTTGTAATCTGTCCATGACATACTTAGATTCTTCCCCTTTTTTGCAGTTCTCCATTATGACTTTATTTATCAACAAATGATCCTTTATTCCATATGACTTTTTTGTTGCACTTTTCTTCTATTACCATGACTGAGTTTTCTTCTAACTGATTGTATACTCTGTCAGCATCAATTTCAGTATAAAGTTTAAACATTGCCCATAGGCAAATTATTGGTCTATAGATTTTAGGATAGCTTGTAGATTCACTCTTAAGGAGGAGTATTGTTTTTCCTGTTGTTAAGCAGTTTGATGTATGTTTGGGGTGTGCATATATGTAGCTCTTGCTCGGGGGTAAAAGCTTTGTCCAACAATGTTAATACGTTTAGTCAGAAGTAAGGTAGTGGGAATGGCTAACTGAAAGCAGCAGTATTTTAGAGCTCCATATAACTAGTTAAATAAGACAGGAAAAATATTCTTTTTTTTTCTTCAAAGTATAAAATCATACAGATAAAAGACTAATTTACATAATTAGAAACTTTGGTGAAGTTTTACAGATAATTTCCTGTCAACACGCTTGGAGATATATTCACTTGTTAAAATGAGCAACTCAAAAGAATTCTCATCAGGATGCTGCGTTAAAGAAGGAACTACAACAGATGGCATCTACCCTGCAGAAGTTGTCTTTGAAGATGAAAGATTTTAAAGAGAACCTGGAAAATCTTAAAACAAGCGGTCAAAAACAGGCTGACACCCTGAAGGAAATGCTACAACAACACCAGACAAGGATAACAGGAATAGAGGTTTCTCTAAATGACTTAGAAAGGAGACTTAAGGAAGAGGAAACACAGAAAGAACTGCTTCTTAAACAAAACACTTGGTTGGTTAATAAAGTAGATGACTTGGAAAATAGGGAGAGGAGAAATAACATCAGGATTTTTGGATTACCTGAAAACACAAAAGGTGAGGATAGTATTTCCTTTTTATCAAGCTGGATCCCTGACTTTTTAAATTTAAAAGAAGGACTCTCTTTTGGCATTGAAAGGGCACACAGAGCTCTTGGGAAACCTGCCACTAACTCAAACTCTCCTCCTAGGTCAATAATTATCTAATTTCTTTCATACTTGGACAAGGAACTGATTTTAAGATCTGCTTGGAGGAAGGCACCTCTAAAATATAAACAGACCCTGATAAGATTTGATAATGACTGTTCATCTAGAATAATGGAACAAATGAAAAAAGTGTGGGCTAATGATAAAATTTCTGAAACAAAATAACATCAAGGCACAACTTGCATATCCAGCTAAGATAAGAACACTGTATGCCAATGAGATGACGACTTTTATTGACTTAGAGGAAGCCTCTTCATTTAGTAAAACTAATAATGTGATTACTTTACCAGAAGATATGGATTGGATGTCACCTTCTCTCAAGAGAACAAAAGAAACTGTTCTGTTAATTCTATATTTATTAACATACAGTGTATATAATTGAAAGTCAGGCTATTGTAAATATTGTATAAAGTTGTTTAAAATGATATTTAAACTATTATGTAAATGTTATTTTAATTGAAAAAAAAAAAAAAGATTGAAGAAGAAAAAGAAGTAAGGTAGTGCATCTGGGCCAAGGGTTTTCCACTTAGAAACTTTTCTTAATTTTGTTTCAATTTCTCTGGCTGTTTTTATATCCTGTACATTTGAACTTCTTACTGTTTCTTTTACTTCTTTTAACCATTCAGCATCTTTGTTATGCTCCACAAGTTCTTCATAGATAGTTCTTGAAATATATGTCTATTTCTTCCTTTTTTGGTATTGTTTCTATTCCTTTTACTTTTTTACCCTAATTCTTTATAAAACATTTTTGGACCATCAACGAAGTTCTTATTTTATACTTTTCCTTTATATTTATCTATACATCTTCTAAGTTTTTTTTTTCTGCCTGTGCTGATATTTTTAGTTTATCATTGAAATAGTGCATGATAAATCTTGGTGGTCTGTTTTAATACTGCAAATTGCTTTCATCACATTTATCTTTCTCAGTATTTTTGTTGATCTGTTCCTTCTATACCCTTCTAACAGTGACACTTCTTATCTAAATTGTTTTACACTTTTACCTATTCAGTGCATCCATGATTGCATTTGTTTTCTTTCCTTCCTTTCCCTTATCGTACTATATTTTTGTGGTAAGATTTTATCTGTTAATAAGTTTGCTGCACAGTAATATATCCCATTCACTTCTAATATATCCTATTCACTTCCATTGTATCACATGAATTTCTGTTAATAGTCTTGATTACTGTGTTCATTTGTTTTATTGAATTTCTAACATTTTGGGTTTTACTGACTTTCTGTAATCTATTTCTTTCACTGATCTTAATGTATCTATTCATCTCTATTAAATCAAGCAACTCTTCCCTTAGATCATAGTCTTTTAAACTGAGGATCCATTCTTTATACTCCATTTCCTGCAGGCATTCTACAGAAAGTTCCAGAGCATCTTCCTGTGACATAGTCTCTTCATCTGCATCCTGCATCATCTTATAGGTTCATAGGTTCATAGGTTGGTACTGGGCTATCTGCCCGAAGGCATATATTAGCCCAGCCATGTTGTGCGGTATTCACCACCCCTTTAGTAGTTCCCTAGACCCTTGTACTAGCAGCTAGTACCCTTGGCCCCTATCTAGTAGTGCTGTTGGTGTGAGCCCCGGTGTGAACTTTCTGTTACCCATCACTCATCAAGGTTCCTCTTGAAGAGTGATAGTGAGGGGCTCTGTATTATGTAGATCGGGACCCTGTTCCATAGTAAGGGAAGTCTCTGCGTAGGAAATCTAGCCCTCCAGCATGTTCTATTCATTGTTGTGTTGAGGTTTATATCCCTAGAGCATGTAGCTCGAGTAGATTTGGTTTTGCTAAGATGGAGCATGTTCAAAAATTCTGGGTTGGACATGGCTCTGTACGTTAGACAGAGATCGCCTCTGAGAAAGCGGCATACAACAGAGAACAGTCTTAGCTTTTTCAATTGTGCTGCATAGGGCAACTCTTTGAGGCCAGTAATCCTCTTGGTTACCTAACCAAGAGGATTACTGGCCTCAAACAGTTGCCCTATGCAGCACAATTGAAAAAGCTAAGACTGTTCTCTGTTGTATGCCGCTTTCTCAGAGGCGATCTCTGTCTAACGCACTCCATAGCCTTACAGATCAGACTGGTCAGGTTTATTAGTCGGTAGTTCTCAGGGTCAGTTGTGGCCCCACCCTTGTGTAGCAGGACCACTGTTGTCATGCGCCATTCTATGGGCACATATCCTGTGCAGAGGCTGAGACAGAACAGGGTATTAAGATGCAGGGTTAATTCCTTTTGGAGCTCGCGTATGACACAGCCTGGGACACCATCTGGTCCCAAGGAGGCAGTGTTTTTAGCTTTAGATAGAGCCTTGTTAACCAATGTATCAGTAATAATTGGACTTACACAATCCCCTGGAATGGTAATAGGCCCTGTAGGTGGTGAGGGGGGGGGGGGGATTTGCACTGAACCTGTCACCCAAGATGTTGGCAATGTCAGAAGGGTCAGTGTATTTTGTTCCATTTTGTACTAGCTCAGAACAGACCTGAGTGTTGCCATTTAGGCTTTTGATGTAGCCATAGAAGGCCTTCTGGTTATCATTGGCATCCTTGGCAACTTTCTTTTCAAAATTAGCTTTAGTTGACTTGATGAGGGCCCTCAATTTCTTACTAATGCTGATCAGGGATGATTTTTCTACTTGAGATTTGGCCTTTTTTTGTATAAGTCTCCTTTTATTGTAAAGTTTGCTTATGGCCGGGGTCCACCAGACTGGTTTCTTCTTGCTTGAGGAAGGAGTCTTGGTTTTATTTGGGATAGCATGGTCCATGCAATCCTGAAGATGCATATAGAGTGCCTTGGTGTAGGATTCTGCATCCTGGATATCATTATCCTTCTGCGAGGGAAAAGTGAAGCTTTTCACTTCTGACGCAAGTAGTTTGAAGTTTGATTTGGAAAGGTTTTTGACTATGGTTTCTTTGACTGGGGGAGGTGGAGGGGTGAGGATGTCCAGGGTTATCAGTTTGTGGTCGGGTCTGACCAAGGAGGGAGTGATAACGGGTGTGGTACAATGGGCGCCCATATTTGTGATGATTAAATCCAATATATTGTCCCCTCTAGTGGGGGAACATACTAGTTGTTCAAGGGCATTTGAATTTATAAATTCTATGAATCACTGAGCATAGGAGTTGGAACATTGGTAGTTCACCCAGTCTATACCAGGGTAGTTGAAATCACCCACGATTATGGTGTTGGGTAGGACCTTTATATTTTCCAATGTCTCAAGGAATGCAGAATGAGCATCTTGGGACATGGTGGGCGATCTATAACCGGCTACAACTTGAAATGTGGTTTTACCTGCTGATAGTTGAGCATGGATGATCTCTGGGGCATCATGCTGTGCTACTAACCTGGAGATATGGGTATCCTTGATGAATATGGATACACCTCCACCCTTTGTACTGCGATCCGGTAACTGAGGCCGGAAGGTATGATATGAATTATAACCTGGCAGTGCTGGGGTGCTCTCTTGAGCCTTGAACCAGGTTTCCGTCACTGCACAAACATCGATTTTCTCCATGCTGAGGAGAGCCTCGAGTGTGTGCATTTTGAGGTTGAGACTTCTGGTGTTGAGTAGCATTACCCTTAGTTTTTAGTTACCTGTGCTGGTTACGGTGGTTGGTTTGTCCTTTGAGCCTTGCCTAAAAAAGGCACTATGGGGACGGCAACAGCCTTGGCCAGTATTCGAAAACCTATGGGTGACAGGTGCAACCCATCTCTGGCAAAACATCGAGGCTTGTCTATCATGTCATCAAAGGCAGACAGACACTGGATCCCCTTAGAATGACACCAGAAGCTTAGCCAATTGTTGAAATTGATCATTTTGTCTTTGTATTGTGGTATCATTCTAGGTGAAGGTAGTATGCTACTCAAGGTCAGGGTCATACCAGCTTGGGCTAGATGATCCGAGAGCTCCTCAATGTCTCTTTTCATGTAGTCCAGGGAGGTATGTTTTAGATCATTCATGCCAACATGTACAATGACAGTGTCATACTTTTTCATCTTTTGCTCTTTCCTATGGTAATTCACTGGCCTGTCACACTACAACATTGATTATGTCAGATTTGCCACCGTTTCCTGTTCCATCCCTTACTGTGCAACTCCAGCTGAATTTTTATACTGGTTTCCAGCTGAAGGCTCTGGAGTATCTTCATGTGGCAACTGATCAGATATTTTCCATTCTACCTGTTTCTCCTTAATGTGAGGACTCACTGTTCCATCATGCTGTGACATTACTACATTTGGATTTTCCACATTAAATCCTTCACCTCACATGTAATCCGTAACTTCAGTTTCTATTTCTTTAACTTCCCCATCATTAATCCACTTTTCTGCTTTCCCCATTTGTTTTCTTATTTTTTGTATTGTAAAATTTTCTATATCTGGAAAACTTTGCCTGTATTTCTCTTCAAATATCTTTGGTGCTGCTTTTACCACATGGTGTTAGAGCTGTTGGGAGAGGGAAACCACTTGTTTTTATATTAGGCATCTTGAAACTTGAAGAGGCAAGGGTATTCACAATCTATTTCATGTATGAATTTATTCATTTATTTGTCAGTTTTTAAACTGGTAAGTAAAGTGGTCTAAGGACTCTTTTCAACCATGACACAAGCCAAAGAGGCAGGGACAGTAGCCATAAACATTTACCATTAAATAAAAAAGAGAACACATGAGTTAGATTCCATACAAACAAATCTAAGTAGATCAGTTTGCAAAGCTATACAGATGAAGAATTAGCTAAAACATTTTGAATTCTAAGATTTCAGACATATCCATATGTTTTTATTTTTATGGTGTACTCAGATCACAAATCAGTGATTTCTTTATTTTGTAAAGAAAACTTGCTCCACAAGTGAGTTCACTGAGGCTACACCACTGGTCACAGTGGGCAGTGATACTGAATGCAGAGCCATAGCTGGAGTGGGAAGAAGGGGTGAGTGCTTTGGGCACAAGCTGTTAGGGAGAGTGATCACCACAGATGTAGAGGTGACGATCACTGCCTGAAAACAGTAGTGGTAAACATTTAAGCAGCTGCCATCTTAAGGCTGCTTAAAGGACAGCTAGTGTAAGAAAGTATAGCAAAGAACTATTGTATGTTTTTGCTACTGTTTATCAAAAGCTGCATATAGAATTGCTGCAAATAGCTATAGTATATACAAAGCAGCTATTTGGCAGACTAGCACTTTTTAGAGATTTTGAGCTATATATGAAAATGCAATCTCATGGCTGCTTAAGGGACAGTCTCTACAAGGATGGTGTGCAACTTTGGCTTAGGAAAAGCTGTGATTTTTCTTCTTTGTTCTTCAACCTGGGCTGCAGAACTTTATATTTGCTCCTTACCTGTGGTTTGCTTGACTTCCAAAAAGGGGCAAAGCGTACTCTACTAGATGACCTTCCCACATCTCTGATTGAGTACATGTAAAATTGTCTAAAAATCAGACCAATGGGCAAGTATCATAGCAATTCTACATAAAGCAATACACACTTAACCATACCCAAACAGGTACTTTTAATGAGTATAGTGCGAAGTATATCATTTTATACCAAATAAATTGCTAAAGATGAGTAATTAAGTCATAACTGCACAAGTCTGTATTAAAAGTTGACTTAAAACTGAGACATGTCATACTGGTATTATTTGAAAAGACTAGTTTTACATGTCTGAGATGTATTCTATATTTGTAGTTTATGCAGGTTGCATAAGTCACTTTGCTATATTCCATTTAGATGAGTAAATGCACAAATCCAGACAGTAAATATAATGGAAGTACATGTGTATACATACTCTGGTTTGTCACAGAGATGATTCAAGCCTTTAACAGATATGCACAAATATTATCCAAGTACAACAGCTCAGAGATCTCAAAAGAATGCAACCTTTTAACACAAAAAAGTACAGTTATTTACAGTGTCACCCTAAGTCAATGACCGCTACACTTTTCAGACTCTTTAAATTCAATAAGGTTTGAGATTCTCAAGGAGACCAAAACAAAAAGACTGATCCATTCATTCATACAAACCTAGATGTATTTGTTTATAGCCTGATGAATAAAAAAAGCATTTTAATCATACGCTGTCATATTACAGATGAACAAATACAAGCATTTAAATGAAAAGCCCTGCTAAGTGCTTTTAGAGACCTCCAGGACAGAGAAGGTCGCATGACAAGTAACATTTCATTTCATCTGCCATTCACTGTCTTAGTCTCATAAGTAGAGTTACAGCCAGAACACGTTCTTTCATGGCTGCTATTGCCATGCCATGGATTCAGAACAGAAAAGGCCCAGCATATTCTTCATTTGTTGGTGTAAATCACTACACTTTTTATTTCATATCTGGTATGGTTTTACAAAAAACAGTCATGCTTGTGTAATTTTGCATTTCATATCACTACAGGCTGCATCTTAAAACCTCCAAACTCAAAGCCTGCCAGTCATTTGCTACTCATCAGTAAGGACCTACAGTAGTTTTTTTTTTTTTTTTTTGAAAAAAGTAAAGTGTATTGTCATTCCCAAGTGCTCTGCAAAGACACTACTAATCTGTACAACACTATTTAAAGTGGCAGACCCTTTACTATAACTTTCCCTTATATTGGGACTCATCTAGGAGGACAGTGGATTATTGCATTGTGAAGAGAAATTGTTGGATAGGGCTGCCTCTAAGTTCCCATGAACTACACAACTGTCCACTCCTCTCCCCTTTAGTGCTGCACCAACTCAGTGTGCTGATAGACTTCTGTTTTACAATTGAGAAGGAGCCAAGTACAAGCACTACCTCAGTTAGATAAAAAATAGGAGAAACTTAGATTTAGCTATGAAACAAGCACCTCTGGAGGGCTACCTTGACATTACTTGGCTTATGGGACATACTTTTCAAAGCATCCTCAAATGCCAGTTAAATATCCCATATTCATGTTCCTCTTCAGATGCCTAATAATATCTGGAGTCTTCCTGTGTATATTTTAGTAGAGCAATTAACAATACTTTTGTTGCACTATATACTTACCAACATTAGTGCATCCTTGTTTTAACTGTTTAGCTTCACATGAAAGTTACCTTCATTGCCATAGATTGTTTAATTTCTTGTATGAGGTTATACTGCATTGTTTACTTTTGCTATGCTTGGGCTCACATCACTCCCCTACCCTATCTCCATTTCCCACTCATCCTCCTTAATCTGCATTTAAGCATTATATGTTCCCTTCCACACATTTCATTATCCCATAGTTGCAAATCATCTCAACCCTCTTTTGATTCAAACCTAATCCAATTCATACTTCCTCCCCTATTTAACTATACTACAAACAATACTACGCAGTCATTTATTCATTATAATAACATCAGCCATAGTCATTTCGACCATCGCATTACAACCCACTGACTGCACGGTGTTACCCAGAAAAAGCCCAGCAGGCTAACCATAAAAGGATGGAGACATTGCCATTATGAATTTGAACAAATTTGAGGTCATTATGCACCCAGTCTAAATAACACACATAAACAATGCAGAGTTATTAATTACCCTCCTTAACATTAATAAACACAAGAGCTTACACTTAGTTGCACTGCACATACACCTGTTGATAATATCCCTATCACATAAGACATCCTGTTTTTGCCATCCTTACATGTTAATCAGGAAACTTTAATCTTAGGTGATCTGAATATCACCTGGTGGAATACTGTAATTAATGGCACATTCTATAGTATAAAACTATTTGGATTCTCATAAATAAAATATGTACTCACCAGATATTACAAAGCTATTAGCATTCATTCTACTGTGATTGGATTCTAACTAACAAGCCTAGTGCTATTCCCTCTGATGGTACCTTGACATGTACTTAAACTGACCACCATCACACTCACACCACCAGATTGTTTGCTTTTACTCCAAAACTGTAAAGTGATGGAACAAAAACTTACAGCATCAAAAAATCACTTACACTAATCTAGCAAATATCCTGAAAATATCCAGTATTTCAGCTGCATTTCTTCCAACTGTGCTTGGTGAATCCACTCAAGTGACCAGGAAATGTAAAGTGCTGGAAGAAAAATTGCAGCATAAAAAAAAAATCAATGTAGGTCACGGCTGAGATTCTGATTAATTAACTGGCTTGTTATTAGGGTATTTGGAAGGCACACCACCAGGGATGATATCAAGTGGTTTCTGTTTTATCCCCCCAACATCTGACAAATAAGCTCTACATGTGTTTGTCTCTGCTTAGTTGCTGTTGGGTAAAATAGTAAGCTCAATTCCCTATAGCTGTAGTTTGTTTTCCTTATAGCTGTTGCTAGTGTATAATACTAAGATAAGCAAAATTGCCCTATAGCTGTTTTGTGATTACTGCGGTCCATTATAATTTCCCCAGAGTGTTGTTTACAAATAAGTAAAATCTACTCACTTTAAAAAATAAAAATCACCAAGGGACTACAGTTCCTTTAACTTCTTACCTACCTTCAACCCAGACCATTTTGTTGATTGCATGTTTTTTCTGGTCACAAGCACACTGACTGGATCTACCTGCTCCATTTGCCCTTGCTTCACTTGGGCTCTCTCCACTCCCCTACCCTACCCCCATTTCCCACTCACCACTGCAATGCCTAAACATATTCCCAAATAGCCACTCCCCAAAAGTAAAGCAATCCTATCACAGCTAAGATAAATCCAAATTTATATCATTTCAATTATACAATTAAACTGTATTGTACTGACTCAGATATATCACACTCCACTTGCTTAACTACTTGCTACTTTACAGCTTTTAGTGTAATAAGTCATAACCGGACAAAAGAATAGTGTTTAATCCACAACATATCAAAACTCAATTTCAACTAACAATTACAATTACCCACCCATAACATTATTACTTTAACTTAAACATACCTGAAACAGTAGTAAGCAATATGATAACAGCTCACATAACCTCATACCATAAAGAACTAAACAACACACAATCTATGTACACTGGCCTCTTCTGAGAACTATTGCAATTAAAACATACAAATTTAATAATAGCACCATCTATCTTTAATCCTACAAACATAAAACATCTACTATTTACCTTACTCACACAACAATCGTACCCTAATGTTACACAGAAATGCAATAAGTTTATATCAAAATACTTAAAATTTATAGTCCACATTGCATCACAGCTCATACATAGTTGAGACATTCATCCCAACCCTAGCCCCCAAACAAATCCAACCCATATAGATCTTCACACCCCAACCCATCCCCAACAACTATTAACTCTTCCCCAGAAAAAAGTACAGACTTACTACTACTTAATATAAATCTCAGGAGAATCATGAGCAAACTTCAAGAATTGCATGCCACCCTTACTATATATACTCTCCAGATATACCCTTATAACAGAAGCCTGGCTAAAACCAGACATCTATAACAAAGACATACTTCACCCAGGATACAACACACATAGGCTAGATAAACAACAGAAAAGAGGTGATGGTATCTCCTTTTTATAAAAAAAACAATCTCATTTTAGAAACTCTAGACATAACCATCCCAAATTTTAACAACACAGAAATACTTTTTATTAAACTATCAATTAATCCAAAGAAACACCTGAACATAGTGGGAGCCTACATCCCACTCGGAAACAATCTTACTACTCTAGAACACATCTTAAATTAGACAGCAACATCCCTCCCTCAGGAAACACTTATAATGGGTGATTTTAATGTGGACTGGCTCTCCTGAAACTCTCAAAATCCCTCTGATAACATTAACCTACACTGTTTCTCGCAAACAATGCAAACATGTACTAGAGTAGACAAAACATCAAACAAACATTCACTCCTAGACTGAATCCTTACAAACTGGTTAAATTTACCCCTACACTCTGGCTGTCTCCCATTCAGCCTCAGTGACCATATTCCAACTTACATACTCTGACACTGAATAAATCCACATAAACCTACCACCCACCACCAAATCCAGGATAAGAAAAAATGTATCCCTTAAGACTTTATAACTAGCTTAAAATATGCATCTGGGCACCACTCAAAAATCTTCCTTTCCTTCAGCTGAATACTTTAACTCAACTTTCCTCAATATCTTAAACATATTGCCTCTCCCCAGAACAATAAGGATAAAATCAAAGTATGCCCCCTGGCTAACCAAAGAAACAAGATCTCTGTTAAAACTAGAGATAAGGCCTGAGAGAAATGGCTCAATGACAAAACTACAACTAACAAACAAATATATCTAGAGCTATGAAATAAAGCTGAAAAACATATTGGAGGGGACAAAATAAATTACTATAGCAGTGTCCAATCAAAAAACAAAGATATCCCCAAATATTCTGGGCTTCCATCAAAACAATCCTACAGCTAGAGCAAACTAGTATTCTCTCCCCAACACTCACTGATAATAAAGACAATATAGACTTACAATTTAAGAGATACCTCACTGAATTCATATTAGCCCTTATAAACAATAATTGTTTTTCCCCTACCCAGACTCACATAGCACCCACTCTAGATCCCAGTAACATCTCTTTCCAACCTGTCTCAATAAACACCATAGTTAGATATTTCAAAAGGCGTAAACCTACTGCACTTACTGCCGACTACCTACCTGCCGAATTTCTAAAAATCACTGCAGAAGCAATATCCTATCCAGTATCCACGTTAATGAATCAATCCATTTCACAACAAGTCCCTAAAATTTGGAAAGCATCACATATCATTCCCACCACATTAAAGCAGAAACTTGACAGAAGTATCAAATTACCAGCCAATAGCTATACTATCACCCTTATCAAATATACTTGAGAGAGGCATCCATTCACAAATCTTTTAATTATTTTATTTTATTTTACATTTGTTTACCAGGATAGTCCGACTGGACACATGTACTTTTTCAGCAGATGCTCGGGGAGAAAAGATCCACATAGAAAAAATATAGAAGAAATAACAGTGATCATACAATATACAAGTAATAATAATAAAAAAAAACAATACAATGTAGGGCAAAATTAAACAAATTTAGGACAGTTCTGTTTTAACACAACTTTAGGTATTACCTCACAAATAGTATTCAAACAAATAATACATCAATGGATCGTAATATTATATGAGAGGACAATGGACAACCATGGTTACATGTAATACAATATGAGGTAAAAATCCTGGAGTAGTCAGTGCTTATTTGATTATAGGAATAATGATATTGGTGAAAGTATAGATCATATCGATAGCAGGAATAGTAACTGAAGACCGAGTGAATACAGAAACATTTAGGTTGTGCTGAGAGAGTGTCATGGCTAGGGATAGTGGGGGCAGAGTTAATTAGGGGTAGAACAGGGACACAACCATCTGGATAGAAAGCAGGTTTTTAGAGTAGTTTTGAATTGAGCTAGGGATGTAGAAGTAGTAATATTTTTTGGAAGTGAATTCCAGATTTTTCCTATGTAGTTTGAGAAGAGGGAATCACCTGCCTGATTCTTAGCAATATTAATTTGGATATGCTGCTTGTTGGTGGAGCGTAATGATCTGTTAGTGGCATAAGGCTGTAGTAGAGATTGTAGGGCAGGTATTTTTTCAGGGTTCAAGAGAATTTTGTGGGCCATTGTTAACTGAATGTAATGTAGGAGTTAGGGAAACTCTAACCATTTAAGTTGCTTGAGAGCGATACAATGGTGGGATCTAGATGGATAGTTTGCTGCATACCTGGAGATTTTGTTGTAACAGGATTCAAGTTTTTGTATCTCTGATTTAAGTTTGTTAGTATGGGAGCTGCATAGAGCAGGGTGGATATTAGATGGATTTGGTCAATGGCTATCCTGGTATTGTTTGTTAAGTACCGTTTGTTCCTATATGGTGTGCCGAGTTGTTTCTGTACTATTTTATAGTCTGGGAAATGTGTATATGGAATTTCAGTTTGCAGTCAATTTCTACTCCTAGATGTTTGGTGTGAGTAGATGGAGATATGCTAGTGTTATTTATTGAGGGGATCTGAAATGTGCAGCCGGAGGAGACAGAGTTATTAGATTGTAATACCAAACATTTGGTTTTATTGAGATTTAAGATTAGTTGATTGTTAGTGAGCCAGGATTCTACTGAGTGAAAGGCTTTTTGCATTAGAGTCTGAAGCTCAGGTAGTAAGGGTGCTAATATGACTGTTAAGTTATCTGCATATCGTATGATGGAGGCATGGGGAGGTTGACAAGTGGAGGTAATTACTAAATATTGAAAAAAGATGTGGTCCTAAGATAGAGCTTTGGGGGAATTCCAAGGGTTACAGGTAAAAGGGGGGATATGGACTGTTACCAAGATACTGCTTGCTGGCATCCTGTGAGGTAATCTTGGAACCAGGAAACAGTAGCTTTATAGAAGTTTAGTTCAGAGAGGACATGTAGGAGTTTTGTATGTGAAACCATATCAAAGGCTTTTGATATGTCAAGAAAGATAGAAGATACAAAGTTATTATTATTCCTATGCCAATTAACAGTGTTGGTAAATGACATTAATGCAGTTGTACCGTGAAATGATCAAAAGCCATGCTGGGTGTTAGTTAGGAGGTTATTGGTAGTCAGATAGTTAGTAACTCGCATATGAATGACCCAATTTAGAATTTTAGACAGCGGTGATAATATTGCTATTGGTCAATAGTTACCGAAATCAATTGAGAAGCCACCTTTATGTAAGAGTATTATGTAGGAGGTTTTCCAAATGGGAAGAACTTTCTGTTCTGTTATAGACCAATTGATTAATATTGATATAGGATAGGCTATACCATCTGCTGCTAGCTTTAGGTATTCAGCAGGTAAGTTGTTTGCTGCTAGTGTTGTGAGTTTTAGCCTCTTCAATAATTTTTTGATAGTGTTTGCTGCTACCAGTTGTAGGGTGAAGTTTGAGTTTATGGTGGGAGTGATAGTAGTAGTTTTTAAAGGAGAGGGAGTTTGTTAGATAGTGCTAAGATGGTTTCAGTAAAATATTTATTACATTGAGTAGCAATGTTTTCTGAGTTATTTGCGGTGGTGGGAGGAGGTGTATTAATTTTTCCTGGCTGAAGGATATTATCTTGAACTATCTAATAACCAACAATCTTCAGTCTAACACTCAGCATGGTTTCTGTCCTAATCATAGCACTACCACCACACTTGTTAACTTTACTAACATTATTAACCACCAAAACAATGATGGCAATTTAGTTTCCTCCATCTTTCTTGATCTGTCCAAAGCTTTTGATACTGTCTCCCATTTTAAACTCTTAATTACACTCTTGGAACTTAAACTTAGCCATGATACACTTACTTGGTTCCAGCAATATATGACTGGATGCCAGCAAGCTGCAAAATGACAACAAAATATCTCTTCATTATTGCCTGTAACCTTGGGAGTTTCACAGGGATCTATTCTGGACCCTCTCCTTTTTATTATCTTTACTATGAATCTTCATACTGCCACCGCCTTGCCTCTGTAGTTCAATATGCAAATGATTCCACCCTGATTTGTGCTGCTCCAACACTACAAAAACTCAAAAAAATCACCCAGAAGTCATGTAATGTTGTGGAATCTTGGCTAAATAATGCATAACATATACTTAACCCTAACAAAGAAAACTCATGCTGTTCTATCCATCTAGAGTTGCAGACACCCACCCACCATTCAATAGTTTATCGTTAAACCATACAGTTATTTCTCCAGTTTCCCAAAGAAAACTACTTGGAGTGGCCAGTGACCCTAATATAAAATTTACATACATATATCACACACAATAAGAAAAGTTCACAAAAACTAGTAACCCTGTACAGAAATCAACATTTTTAAATAAATCTTTAAAGGCCACTATAACAAGAACCCATCTTATCTCTACACTACAATACACCTCACAAATTCTTACAAACATTAAGAAATCTGACCTAGCAAAACTCAAAATTTGTTATAATAAAATCATAAAGTTTACCACAGTAACAAATTTCAGATCCCATCATTGTCTTTAAAATAACCATCCTGGCTCGAACAATCAAATACACTTGCTTATAATCAACTCAACTTCATCCATTGAATAATAAATCAGACAGAAAAAAATGCCAGTACTTTAAAATCTACTAATACACTACTCCAATAACAGGGTATTGTGTTCCAGTAACAAATCCTTCCTAAATATATCCAAACCTAACAATGCAGCTGGAGTTTTCCTTTACTCCAGCTGCATAGCCAAAACTTGGAATTCCCTGCCATTAAATATCAGAACAAATACTAACCCTTCCAACTTTAAAAAAATTCTCAAGTCACACCTATCAGAATCCTGGACCTGCTCTTGCACAAACCCTGGTTAGGAAACAGATGTCTTAAGGCAGCTAAATGAACACACCCTCTTATTTTTGTATTTGAATAGGATACTCCTACTAAGCATATGTATAATGAACTTGCTTGTTTTCTGCCTGCAATCACAGTACTGCTATTCCTTGTATCCTATCTAGACTATAGGATTGTATCAGTAAAATGTATTTTTATTTTGTAGTTGTATCTGTGATTAAATCAATATTTGTATCTGTACATTGTATATGTATCTTACAGTTATTTATAAATGTGAAGTTTTTCTCCCCAGGCCTCCACTGAAAAAGGACATTTTGTCCAGTCTGACTTCACTGGTAACAAATGTAAAATAAAAATAAAATAAAATAAATAAAATAACTGATTAAGTTTAACTATGTAAGAAACCTATCCAAGTCCCCAATAAACCTTTATCCTTTCTCTGAAGTAAAGCAACTGGAAATAATTCAAAACCCTACCTCTAGTCATGTGACCATCAAACAATTAACAATACCTTTTTTACCATAGTCAACAAGTAAGTACCCTAAGGAGGAAAAGAATCAAAGAAAACCAAACCGAATTAACAATACCGTTCTTACCATAGTCGACAAGTACCCTAAGGAGGAAAAGAATGAAAGAAAACCAAACCGAATTAACAATACCGTTCTTACCATAGTCGACAAGTACCCTAAGGAGGAAAAGAATCAAAGAAAACCAAACCGAATTAACAATACCATTCTTACCGTAGTCGACAAGTACCCTAAGGAGGAAAAGAATCAAAGAAAACCAAACCGAATTAACAATACCATTTTTACCATAGTCGACAAGTACCCTAAGGAGGAAAATAATCAAAGAAAACCAAACCGAATTAACAATACTGTTCTTACCATAGTCGACAAGTACCATAAGGAGGAAAAGAATCAAAGAAAACCAAACCGAATTAACAATACCATTCTTACCATAGTCGACAAGTAAGTACCCTAAGGAGGAAAAGGATCAAAGAAAACAAAACCAAATTAACAATACCATTCTTACCATAGTCGACAAGTACCCTAAGGAGGAAAAGAATCAAAGAAAACCAAACCGAATAAACAATACCATTTTTACCATAGTCGACACATACCCTATGGAGGAAAAGAATCAAAGAAAACCAAACCGAATTAACAATACCGTTCTTGCCATAGTCGACAAGTACCCTAAGGAGGAAAAGAATCAAAGAAAACCAAACCGAATTAACAATACCGTTCTTACCATAGTCAAGTAAGTACCCTAAGGAGGAAAATAATCAAAGAAAACCAAACCGAATTAACAATACCATTCTTACCATAGTCGACAAGTAAGTACCCTAAGGAGGAAAATAATCAAAGAAAACCAAACCGAATTAACAATATCGTTCTTACCATAGTCGACAAGTAAGTACCCTAAGGAGGAAAAGAATCAAAGAAAACCAAACCGAATTAACAATACCATTCTTACCATAGTCGACAAGTAAGTACCCTAAGGAGGAAAATAATCAAAGAAAACCAAACCGAATTAACAATACCATT
Organism: Protopterus annectens; assembly: GCF_019279795.1. Classification (NCBI taxonomy): domain Eukaryota; kingdom Metazoa; phylum Chordata; order Ceratodontiformes; family Protopteridae; genus Protopterus; species Protopterus annectens. Next base: position 689,457,997 of record NC_056736.1, read on the forward strand.
CTTACCATAGTCGACAAGTACCCTAAGGAGGAAAAGAATCAAAGAAAACCAAACCGAATTAACAATACCGTTCTTGCCATAGTCGACAAGTAAGTACCCTAAGGAAGAAAATAATTAAAGAAAACCAAGCCCAATTAACAATACCGTTCTTACCATAGTCGACAAGTAAGTACCTTAAGGAGGAAAATAATCAAAGAAAACCAAACCGAATTAACAATACCGTTCTTACCATAGTCGACAAGTAAGTACCCTAAGGAGGAAAATAATCAAAGAAAACCAAGCCCCAATTAACAATACCGTTCTTACCATAGTCGACAAATAAGCACCCTAAGGAGAAAAAGCAACCAAGCCCTCTGAGTATCATTAGAAAAAACAACTTGTGAACTGTAAGGAAACTATGGCAGAATGCCAAACGTCAACATAACCAGCAACATTACCAGTATTTAAGAAATCAGGCCAAAGAACGTTACATCTGACAAGAAAAAAAAAATACTTTTATATCTTTCAAGAAAAAGGACATAATAATTAAAGCAAATTATGAGTCACAATCAGTAATCTAGGGGAAACATCCCTGCCAAATCCCCTATCAACAGAAAGTGACACAACTATTTCCAACATAATTCAGCCTGCATTTCTTAAGCAGTCAGTTCCCTACTTAAACCAGCTATTCCATCTGCATCCCTCATGTCCCATATCCCTGATAAAGTATATATATATATATATATATATATATATATATATATATATATATATATATATGTGTGTGTGTGTGTATATATATATATATATATATATATATATATACATATATATATATATATATATATATATATATATATAAAACCTCAGATTTTGGGGTTCCTATTAGATCGACAAAAAATCAAAATCTCGAATGCTCATATGAGCGGAAATGCAGATAACTGAAATCGCTATTGTAAGATTGCAGTACAGTGAAGATCGGAACATTTGCTCTTTTCTCACTGTAGTGTGATCTCGGAGTTGGAATATATTTTTAGGGAGTGGGGGTGCAGCCCCCCACAATAGTGATTTAGATCATCTGCATTTTCACTCATATGAGCATTTGAGGTTTTGATTTTTCGTCTATGTAATATAGACCCAGCTTTTGATAACACACTCTACACACCTGATAACAGGCTCAACACATTCTCATCTGAAACAGCATTGGAATCAACCATCAAAAACTCATTAAAAATACAGCATTGACAGCATATGATATGATATTAAATACCCAGTTGCTACATTAATTAGCAGATCCATAATTAATTCTTATATCCCTCCCACTTAGAAGCAAACTTACATCTTCCAACTACATAAAGGGAGTAACTCTGAAGAGCTTTCTAATTACAGACCTGTAGCTATCCTTCACCCATTATTAAAAAAAAATTAGAAAAATGTAACCACCCCAAGTTACTTCAGTGTCTAATAGACAGTAATTTACTAACCCCAACCAAACATAATTTCATTTCACATCACAACATAGACACAGCCTTGCCTACCTTCCTTATTACAGTAAACCATAATTATTATGAAGCTATATTTGTCTCCTCTGCATTGCTTCATTTATCCAAGGGTTTGGTGCAGTATCCCACCAAAATCTTCTACATAAACACCTGTCCCTGCACACTTTGCTTAGCTCAGTATCACAGCTCAAAAAGGCCCTTGTGGCCATTAGCCTAATAAACACCTATGACCATATGGTTCCAGAGCTATCTTGAAAACAGAACATAATCTGCCAAATAGCAAAACTTTCATTCTCCATTCTAACCCATAACTGATGGTGTACCTCAAAGACTGATATCAGGACCTTTATGAATCGACATGTTTGTTAATGACCTGGTATAAGCTGAAAAATTGGCCCAAAAATGTCTCAACCATCATCAGTCAAGCAACCTCCTTACAAGATCTAGAGTTCATAATACAGGATTCCTTCTCTTCCATGAAAGACTGGCTAGATCATTATCAGCTCATAATAAGCCCAAACATGACCAGACTGACCCTCCCCACCACCAAGCTGTTGCACAGGCGACACTGTCAAATGCTCTATCACCTTATCCAGTGATATTACAATATATATAATTCCCCTTGCAAAATTATTAGGCATACCCATAGATGACAAATTAAAAATCACTCTACAAATTACAAACATTATCCATAAAACCCACCAAATGCTACTGACTCTGTACCATGACATACCTTATACAAAATTCCTGACAAATCACAGCAAAACCTTTCCTACTAACTAGCCTTCTTTATGTTCTCTCGTTTCCAGTAATCTGCAACCAGTCTAGACTTGAACAATGCTATAACAAAATTGAAAAAAATAATTGCTTCCAGCTTACCTAGTAGAGCCTGCTTGGTATTGCCATCAGCAGAATCAACTGACTGTAATTCTTACACTGCGTAAGATATACTCAGCTAAGACTAACTCATATACTAACCTAGCCATTGATCCTCATTAGCCCTCCCACCACACCCCACAGAGGTATAGCCATACTGGAGCTCTATGTTCTGAAAACTTATAGCTAACCAACACACTTAATGCAAAGAACACCTCTGGTTAAAAAAAAGAAAAAAAAAATGCCACTCATAGATAGTATCTAACCTCTGGATGAGCAGCTCTCTCACTCTTAAGCAAACTGGCTAATTATACAATTTTAAAAATGAGACCAAGATCCAAACATCAAGGATCTGCCATTGTTCATCCTTGCCAGGTTAGTTTTATATCACTGAAACCAGTTGAATTGCCTCTACTCACAAGCGTTATTTATGCAAGTATGTATGTATGTATGTATTTATTTATTTATGCTTATGTATTTGCATTTGTTTACCAGGAAAGTCCAGCTGGACTAGTTATCTATTTTCAGGGGGCACCCGGGGAGAACAGCTCTGAGAAAAAAAACATTTTTACATAACCATAGAAATTTACTTACACATTGTTACAAGGTGAAAATTTTGACAAATATACATATTTATGATTGAAATTCATTATGTTTCCCTAAAATGTAAAAAAAATAAATAAATAATAGAGAAAAAATAGATGCATGCATATATGATTGTGGAAAATATTTGATGTCTTGCTGCAGTTTATAGTAGAATATAGTCATTCATTCATTATTCACTTACATTTTCTTACAAGGTCATAAAATTAACATACAAAATTATATAGCCTTGATATTAGGTAACTTGTTGTATAGCTTTGTTCTGTAGCTTGGAGTAGAGCAAACTTTTGAGGAGACAGTATGGATATGACAGGCGATGCATATTCCCACCTGTGAAACAGCATATTGACTGTTATACCTCACCTGCCTTCTAATGTTAAATTTATTTATTTATTTTATTTATTTAACATTTGTTGACCGGGAATGTCCGACTAGGTTCCACAGATCCTGTTTTCAGTGGAGGCCCGAGGAGAAATGCTCCAAATGCATGTCTTTGGAATGTGGGAGGAAACCGGAGTACCCGGAGGAAACCCACACGAACACAGGGAAAACATGCAAACTCCACACAGAAGGCACCCCAGCCGAGAATCGAACTGGAGAACCTCTTGCTGTGAGGTGACAACGTTAACCGCTGCACCACTGTGCCGCCCTAAATCGTTTGGATATTTATAAGAAACCTTTAGCTGAGCCAGTACCTTGTTCACTATTATTACTGTATGTGGGGCGGACAGTGCAGAAAAGATTAGGACTGAGTGCGATCCCTAAATATTTCTGGGATGTAGTCACTAGTAAAGAAGTAGAGTGTCATACTGGTTGCGTTTTTAAAATGTCGAGGGGTACAGAACAGCACAGTAATAGTTTCTGCTGTATGAATTATGTGTGTTTGCCATAAACCAATTCCTTGAAGTCTTCCTTGTAGAAGAACTGCACATTTTTAGCAGATTTGGTAACAACAATGTGATCTGCATAAAAAAAAACATTTATGTTAGAACGATGTCAAGGCAGGTCCTCATAAATAGTGAGAATAACAATAAGCCTGACAATGACGCCCCCCCCCCCCCGAGGGACTCCCGTAGATATAACGCCTGTTTCTGTTTTTGTAGATTGACACATTACCCTAAATGTTCTATTTAGCAGATATTTTTTAAAACATAGATTTAATTTGTCAGAGTGATGACAGAAGAATATAATGGTTTATCTAGTAGGCTGGTGTGATCCATTATGTCAAAGCCACATTTCATCTAGGAACATATCGCAGGTAAGAAGGCTATTATCCATATTACTGTAAATTTGGTTGGCGAGGGAGTATATAGTGGTAAGCCTACTGCAATAAGGGCAAAAGGTATGCTGTTTGTTTAAGATGTCATATTTGATAATATAGAAGAAAAAGGGGAAAGCACATCTGTCCTCCTATCGCAATTATATATCTCGGTGTTACTGCTATTACTTCAAAGAAAAGCTCACAAGCCTCACTAAGTTGCAGATAAAATATGTTTCTTTATAACTATTGTTCCCAGGACAGAACACCACAGTTTAGTTTATAAAAAGGATAACTGACTCCCCAGCTAGTGGGCGACTTGAGCTTCTCAGTTCCCTCCTGTTCAAGCTCCTTAATCAAAGGACATTCACCCAGCTGGTCAAAAGATTCACTATCTGAGATAGAATCTACAAGTTCAGGTCACAGCCTAGCCATGCCTCAAAGATTCACTATCTGAGATAGAATCTACAAGTTCAGGTCACAGCCTAGCCATGCCTCAAAGATTCACTATCTGAGATAGAATCTACAAGTTCAGGTCACAGCCTAGCCATGCCTCAAAGATTCACTATCTGAGATAGAATCTACACGTTCAGGTCACAGCCTAGCCATGCCTCCTCCCTTCACATATCCACATCAACCAAAACATGCAATGACCATGGTTTCTCATGATTAGGGACCCTAAATTTGGCAAGCCTCATCCCCCACCTATAATAGATACAGGCAATTTGTAACTCGGGTTTTCTGTGGCAAGTATGTTCCAGAAAATTGTAGTTTTATTTTAAAGTACTTTTTTTGCATTGCTACTTCATTGTATTTTTGTGTTAGATCCTTCTGACAGTTATAAAAAAAGTAAACTGAGTTGTCACAGCTGATTTTAGTGTTTCAACTCTCTGTCCTTTGACCCTTATAACTTTATCTTTGGGCAATAACTTTCCTTTAGAGGAGAGATTGGTAAATCTTTTAGTTTGTAAACATGGCATTCATTATAGTCGATGGCTGTGAATATTAATTCAGTAAAAAGTGATAGCACTGAGTGTCAGTTTTGACATATGCCAAGTATTTATATCATAGATCAGAATAATAGCTGAATTTCTTAACTCTTTTTGTTTTTCCTGCAGTTGCAGTGTGGATAGCATACATCAGTCCTTACATCACAACATCACAGACTAGCTTTCCTATGAGTGCCTGAGGCTTTGAAAAGTAAGTTTTCCAGTGTGGGATTCATGTCATCTCTCAAATGGCAATTAGAGTGACTCCTGGTAAAGTGAAGCAGTTCTGCTGAGTATTACTATCCCAAAGAAAAAGGCTTTGTTTGCAGGTGGTACGACCCTGTGCTTCCATAGTGTGCTGTAAATCATCCACATCCTTCTAACTTATATAAATATTAACTTCTCAGTTGCACAGTAAAGGAACAAGGACAAAATCAGGCTAATTGAAAGTGGAACAGTTTTTGTGTCAGGGATTGTAATTACGATTGCCCGTTTTTCAGTTTCGCCTACCTTCGTCCTTCATCCGCTTCTCAGATATAATGTTAATGTTAGTCACCCAAAATATTGCCACTCTCTGTTCAAATAATTAGCTTTCAAGTAATATCAGAGATACCACCACAGCAGTAGGAATATTAAAGTAAATAAACTAGCTGTTTGGTTGAAAATGATTAACAGTACAACTTAAGTCTATCTTACTGGCTCTTCACAGACAAAAGCTTTCTTTTGTCTCAGCAAAGGATTTGGTTTAGACAGCTGGCAATCCGTCAGTACATCAAGAAGTCTCATTTAATTAATACATATGACTACCTGTAAATGGGACACATGAAGTAACACTGGCCATCTACACATTGTGGTATATACTTTTGTTAGATGCATACCTGTTTCTACATTCATTGTTTTGTTTCTGAAAAGTCAGTGATATTAAGGACATTTTTTACAGTTTTATACACAGGCATAGTCATTAATTTCCAGTGAATCCTACATGTAACTTTCCCATGATGTCAGCAATTTCCGTTTTCATTATTTATGCTATTAATAAACTGAACATTTAAAAAAACATTGTGTAACACTGAACTGAACATCTGAATGGCACATTCCACAATCTAAGGAATAAACAGTCAGTGACAGAAAGAAACCAGATTTACTTATTAAAGAATGAAATAAACAGTTAATGACAGAAATAAACCAAGTTTGCTTATTAAAGGACAGTAGAGTGCAACATTTTCCACACACAAAACCCCTTATATTTATAAACAATATAAAATATAATAAGAGTTTTGTGTACGAAATGCAAAATTCAGTAGGACCCATTGACTTGTATACTGTGAATCTGAATATGTTAAAATGAAAACTGATTTATTACTTTGTACAGTTTCTATACTCATCTTCATCAAACCATAGACCTCATTTGGTTCAGTAAATCGCAGGGTACAGGTATGAAGAATAATTCAGTTTACAGCTCTCATCACATCAATTAATTTTGTCTGGACTCATTCTGTAAAAAAGTTTGGATTATTAGTAGGGAAATGTAAATATAGTCAAGGAAATGATTCCAGTAAAATAAATTTGTAAAATAAAATGTCATTTATGGAATTCTTCATCAGAACTTTTCTTTTCCTTCATCTCATGTACCGTAAGAATTTTAGAACGTCCTCCTACATTTCTGCACTTTGGTCAGTGCAACACATTTTGACATTAAGTACTAAGTGAAAAGCAAAACAAAATCTGTCTAAGAATGCAATTTAACCCCATTTCATAAAACTAAGAGAAAATGAAAGGTCTGCTAACTATTATTATTATATGGATGTTATATTAATATGAAGAATATTTTAGATGATACTGAAATTTTAAGAGTTCATTTTGAAAAAAAAAAAACACTGAGCAGAACCCTATCATTGCGGAGTCTGTAAATACTGTAATTACATAGATTCTGGACCTATAATGTATTTAAGCCACAAGGACATAGTGTTTGGAATTAAAAGTCGTTTTGTCTATAATAACAAAACAGTGGTGTTTGGTTAGATTTGATCATAGTGACAGCTTGTATGTGGGTAAAACCACAGGGAGGCTGTCACTGTGTGTTTGTGTGTGTGTGCATGTATATATATATATATATATATATATATATATATATATATATATATATATATACACACACACACACACACACACACACACACACACACACACACACACACACACACACATATCTATGTCATTAAAACCAAAAAAAGACAACAATGTCTTACATAAACCATCTTCCGCTGGGGCCTGGCACTGTTCCCTCACAGCTGTTTTTTTTTTTTTTTTTTTTTTTTTTTTGTGCAGATTGCAGCATTGTTATTTATCTTTTGTTGATCAAGGTTAGTCCCATCAAGGCTAGTTGCCTCTTTTTAGGGGAGACTCTATGTACTATTTATACTACATGAAGAAATCTGGGCAGGGCATTTTCCCCTACTCTTTTCAATAGATGCTACAGGATTCCTTACATCCACTTGAGATCAGCACAAGCAGATGGGGCTTTGGTTTAATATTTCATCTGAAGGATATCACACTCAAGAATGCAGCACCCTCCTAATGCTGTATTGCAGTGTCAGCAACCAGTCTATCATAGGTTCATAGATTAGTACTAAGCTAACTGCCCTTGTGAGCCATTTTAAGCCTAGCCATTTATCCCTTCTGAGACTCAAACTCTGCACCTTTTGCTTGTAAGGCAAACACCTTAACCATTAGGCCACCCTCCCAACCCTAACTAATCCCAACACTATCTACCAGATGTGGGAATACAACCCACAGACTTCTCTACCAAAGGAAGCTGAGCTGCCTGTTGTGCCACTGACACTACTAGCTAAATTGGTGATTACAGTTTGTTTAATATTCTTCCATCACCCTGCACGGAATAATTCTCGCTGTTGTTTTGTTCTTTATCTTTTCTTTCTTTCTCTTCCTGAAATGCTTTAACGTCTGACAGCAGATTGACGTGGGGTGGATTCTTCTCTTTACATTCTTCTTTATTGCTGCAGTTACATGCCTAATGTCTGTCTGCTTTTCCACAGATAATGTCTATAGTCATTATCAAAATAAGTTTGAGTCACCTTGCATAGATTTTAACTGCAGGGCACTCTGGAGCATCTCTTTCTTCTGCATAAGCAAAATAAATCAGACAATCGCACCACTTGGTCAAACGTGACACTTAGCACTACAGAAAGTATCTGGAAAGACACAACTATAGTGCCGTGGAGGAATAGTTTTTCATTTACAATACACTGAAGACACCTGTAGATAAGAACACTGCTGTAAGGATGTAAACAATTTATAAAAGTAGTACCAAGATCAGTGCACAAAAATGAAATGATCGGTAAAAGGCAGACAGAGATAGAGATAGCTGAAAGGTGTGAAGTGTGAAAAGCTTTGAGGTCCTACAGGAAGATGTGAGTCATGTGACATGTTGCAAACCTGCACAAATAATGATAAGTTCCAACTCTTGAAAGCTGCAATTCATTACAGCAACATGGTACATATTTGCATGCATACATATATACCATTTTCAATGTACCCACTAAAAGGGCAGTATTTACAGACTGAGCATTATTTATACTGCCAGTATATGACAGTGATAAGAGTATTGCATCGTCGGCTTTATACACTGAGTGGCAAGTCATAGATTGCCATCCTTTGTGATTTATATATAATTATGTGTCTTCATCTGTGGTTAACTTGATGGAAATATGTGTACAGTCTTTTTCTCCAAGTACTTTTAAGCAGTGCACACTCCCATAAAAAAATGCTTCATAGCGATCTGTAGCCTGAACCGTGTTTTTGTGAAATGCCTCATGAGGCAATACAGCCATACCTCTCAACTGTACAGATTTTCTCAGAATGTCCAGATTTTTGCCTAATATTTTGGCCCGTTTTTTTCATAAAATTGTGTTTTTCTGGCAAATTAGTGGCAAATCATTAAAGACTGAAGTTAAAAAATAATGACAGACATTTCAGTTTCAGACTTCATACCCTTCAGAAAATTCATGCTAATGCAAAACCTGTCATTCTATCAACTTTTAAAGTTTGTAAGAACAATATTTAAAAACTGTCCCTATTTTTGGGCCTTTGTCCCACTTTTATTTATGGCTTTGTCCAGATTTCTTGCTCTAAGAGGTTGAGAGGTATGAATACAGCTCAGAATAAATTCAGTTTTTGAGTCAGATTTCTGATAAGTCCATATATGTAAAGAATATCAAGATGGAATGGCAAAAGTATCATGGACTTTTCATTATACTAGGAGTGGTTCAACCAACAGGCTATATTCTGTACACAGCACTCATACTGCCTGTACTGACTCCCTATCAGCACAGTGTTTAGCTATGAGCACCAAATGGAAATAAAAGACTGCCAATAGGAAATTAAAGTTAATGTAGACCAAGCAAACAAGGACTCATAATCAGTTTCAATTAATAGGTGACAGAAATATTACCAATAAATAAATAAATAAAACTTTCAGGGAAGCCTTTGTGTCAAGACCACTGGAGAAAATGTGCTATATTTAAGTAACAGTTTAGCTCACACATGCACTACTATGGGAAGAGGCACAGGTTAAAATAGCAGAGCCATAGGATGTGTGTTTGAGTCTATAGGAGATAGGTATGGGATGCCAGCTGTTAAAAAAGGTATTTTTATTGTTTTGAATTTCTGTATTTTACATCGTTCCCTGTTGTGTGGTTACAATCTTGTTGTCTCGATCATCTGCATTTTGGTTATATGGTGATTCGATCTACTACAGTAGATCCATGTATATGTGTATATATATGTGTGTGTGTATAAATGTATGTCTAGCTGGTAAAATCAGAGTCACCTAATGTTGACTGGCAAAACAACAGTGTCAAAATATTGAAAATGCAGACATTAATGTGAAAGTATGCATGTGCCGAGAAACAGGTGCTGCACATGCAAAATTTAAAACAAACAAAAGCAACTAAAAAACTGTTTTCTTCAGGGGAGGGCATGCCCCCCCACAGCCCCCAATATCATCATCATCTTCATCATCAGCCCCCTTTTCCCATTTTTTTTCTACATGGCATTGGGGTATCATGTTAATTGTTGCCAACTCTCTCTATTCAGTGCCACACTCCTGCCTTCTTCAACACTCATGCCTGACTGTCGCAGATCTTCTTTCACAATATCCATCCACCTCTTTGCTGGATGTCCTTGCTTCCTATTAACTTCTTCCTGTTTGTCCCAAATCTTACTCACCAGATTGTCTTCTGCTTTTCTGCACATGTGTCCAAACCACCATAATCTGTTTTCTTTTAATCTTTTCTGCAATTGGAGCTACTTTGGCTTCTGCTCTTATGTCCTCATTTCTTCATCTGTCCCACAGTGTGCATCCTACCACCCATCTCAGGAACTTCATTTCCATCACCTCTAGCTTCTTCAACTGTTTTGCCTTTACTGCCCAGGTCACTGTACCATGCAGTAGTACTGGTTGCACCACTGTCTTGTACACTTTACTTTTCAGCTTCTTTGGCATTCTTCTGTCATAGACTGCACCTGACACTCTATGCCATTTGGCTGCGGCCACTGTGATTCTAGCTTTGACCTCTTCATTCAGACTTCCCTTCCTCAACCACCCCGCTCAGATATTTGAGGCTGTTTACCTGTTCCACTATCTTCCCTTCTATCTCTATTCTCAGCTTCTTCTGAATTCCCCAATTTGCTGCCATTACCACCATTTTATATGTGCTTAGCTTCATCCCATACACTTTCTCTTTTGAATTCCATTCTCCTATCCTTTGCTGAAGTTCTAGCTCAGAGTCAGCCTGTAATGACACGTCATCTGCATACAGCAACTTTGTTGATTTGTCCCCTCCGACCTGTCTGCTAATGTAGTCTATCACCAGTGTGAACAGCAGTGGGCTCAGAGCTGAACCCTGGTGTACACCCACTCCCACTGGGAACCCCTCTGTGAAGCCAAACACTGTTCATACTTGAGTCATTGGGTCCTTGTATACAGCCTGCAGTAATTATACCAATGTTTCTGGGACTTCAAACAACCACAGTACTGCCCAGATAAGCTTTTTTAGAACCTTGTCACATGCTTTCTCCAAGTCTAGGAATGCTCAGTTGGAATATCTCCTCATCTCTAGCTTCTTTTCAAGTATCTTTCTCACTACAAACATCTGGTCTATTGTGCGGCATCCTGATCTGAATCCAAACTGCTCATTTCCTATCTTACTTTCTACTACTCCATGTACCCATTTATCAATCACACTCTCCAGAACTTTCATGCACTTTGATAGGAGTTTGATGCCTCTGTACTGCCCACAGTTGTGGATGTCCCCTTTCTTCTTTTACACTGGCACAAGTATGCCTATTCTACAGTTATCTGTACTGATGTAGACTGTAGACTATAGACTGTATTTAAAAACTATCCTCTTTCCCACACCCCCCTCCAATCCTATCCCCACCTGCCCCCACACCCCTGATCACCTACCTCCAGCCTCCCCTTTCAGCCTAAAACTCATCCCCATTAGTACAATAAAAAGACTTCTCCTCCAGCTCAAACCATGTTGCAACACACCTGATAATCTACCATCAATCTTCCTCAAACTATCTGCAAACAGCATAGCCTTTCCCATTTTTATTCTTATAAATAGATCCATTCAAGAATCTTATGTCCCATCTATCTGGCGCCACACTTACATCATCCCACTCCACAAAGGAGGCAAAAACACAGACACCACCAATTTCAGACCTATTGCCATCACTTCTTCACGTTCTAAAATACTAGCAAAAGCTATCCATTCACAACTGATACCATACCTAACCCATGGCAATCTCCTCACCCCACCTCAACACGGCTTCTGCCCTAGCCATAGTACTAATACTGCCCTCTTTTCCTTTCTTGAAACCATTAACCAAGCATGCGACTCTGGTAAATTTGTATCTACAATGTTTCTAGATCTTATGGGTTCATAGGTTCATAGGTTGGTACTAGGCTATCAGCCCTGGGGCCTATACAAACCTAGCCATAACAATTCCCTGGCTATTTCTTCCCACACTATTTACTTCCCTGGAACCCTGTCTAGCAGGGCAACTGACGTGATCCCCAGGGTGAATTTCCTTTCTCCCATCCAATCGTCAAGGTTCCTTTTGAAGAGGACCAAAGAGGCACTCTGCTTGACATGTATGGGCAATCTATTCCAGATTCTGGGGAGTCTCTGGGTCAGGAACCTATCCCTCCAGCATGTTTTGTTTATTGTGATGACAAGGTTTAGATCCCTGGAGTGTGTGGCTTTGAGGGATTGGGATTTCTTTAAGTGTAACATGTCCAACAGCTCTAGGTTTGACATGGCCTTGTATGTTAAGCAAAGATCGCCTCTGAGTAGACGATATGCGATAGAGTATAGCTGGAGTTTTTTAAGGCGGTCAGCGTAGGGCATCTGCTTTAGGCCTGTGATTCTTTCAAAGGTTTTGGACACCATCTCTTACCCCTTACTCCTATCCCAACTCTCCTCCCTCCATCTCTTTCCAACCACCATAGCCTGGTTCTCCTGCTACCTCTCCAATCGCCAAAAAGCTGTCCAATGGAAATCATCAACCTCTCTCTTCCTACCTACACCCACCGGCATGGCCCAAGGTTCTGTTATAGGGTCTCTACGCTTCAACATATTTATCAGCAACTTCCACCACTCCATCCCCGAATCCTCACTCATCTAGTATGTAGATGACTCCACTGTCATCATAGGCTGTTTCTGGGGCAGTACAGCTTATGTGGGGTTTTTGTCATTCAGAAGATGCTGGAAATACTGCTTCCATCTGCCTTTGATGTCCTCTGGACTGGTGAGGAGGTTGTGGCTGGCATCCCTTATGAAGGGTGTCTAATTATCTTCATTATCTTTCTGTCTTTGCCTTTCAACCTGATATAGTTCCTTTATGCCACTTAATGAGTCACTTTCCAGAAGCTGGTAGACTGTCTCCGATGCCCAATTCTTTGCTATTGCAACTTCTTTCTTAGCTTCTTTGTTAGCCAACCAGTCCTTCCTAGCCTGGTCAGTCTTTTCTGTCTCCCACTTCTTCCTGCACTCCTTCTTTTGATGACTTCCTGGACTTCTGCATTCCACCACCAACTTTCCTTATGTACCTTATTTCCATACCTGGCTCAGCCACATATCTTTTCTGTAGTCCTAACACATGCTGTTTTTAGGCTCTGCCATTCTTTTTCAACTCCACTTATTTCCTCCTCTTCTTGGGGTGCTAGAGCCCTGTGTAATTTCTTGAACTGTTGTACTTTCTCTTCAGTCAACTTCCAGGTCTTCAGCCTGGTCTCTGTTGACCTTAGAGCCTTCTATGACCACTGCATGCAGCTGATTGTGGCAAATAGTGGTTTATGCTGCGGGCCGACTGTTTCACTGAGGGTGACTTTGCAATCATTGATTCTACCCGAGTGCCATTTCCTTACTAGGAGGAAGTCTACCTGAGTTGCATGTTGGCTACTCTTGTATGTGATCTTGTGACTGTCTCTCATTCTGAACCATGTGTTGGCTACTATCAAGCCATTTGTCAGACAGAAGTCTCGCATGGCTTCTCCTTCTTTACTGAGGTTAACCCACCCATGTGGACCCAGGCAGCCCTCATTTCCTGTTCTGTCTGTCCCGATATGTGCATTCAAGTCACTTATTATCAACACCAGTTCATGTTGTCCTGCTTTATCTGGTAGGTCCTGCAACTGCTGTCTGAATGCACTCTTTTCCTCACTATCACAACCCCTGCTGTGGGACATAGGCTGAGATTATGAATACTGCCCTATCATTACACTGGAGTCTGACTGCCATGAGTCTGTCTTTAATTCTGATGATATCCCTCACTGCCTTCTGAAGCCTCTATCTCACCACATTTCTTACACCATTTCCAGCTTGTCCCTCTCCTGAATAACAGAGTCTGATTTCCAAGCCAAGCAGCTTTCCTGCACTGCACTCCATCTCATCTCTTGGATACATAGGATGGTCAGCCTTCTCCTTATCATCATGTCATCCACTTCCAAGCTGTGTCCTGTCAATAAACCTACATTAAGTGTAGGAATTCTCAGTTTATGTTTGGCAGGTTGGTTGATTTTATATTCAGCTTTCGCTCAAGAGAGCTATCCCAGATAACCCAGGCTGGGCAATTAGACACTAGCCAGCCAGTAGCCTATTGACCCAGGACTGCTGGACTTTATGGCACACACTGGCCAATAGGGGTACATATACCCCTCCCACATTTAGCAAGGGTCCCTGGTGTAGATCAGAGTAGGCAGGGTCTTCAACCCACTTATCACTGGTAACTATCCATGCCCATTTTGGCGACTATAGTCAACAGGACACCTAGAACCATATTTTAAAAGTCCCCAACACCCTGCTGATTATACATCCTAACTCTGAGAGTGCACAATCACAGGTTAAATTGTGTAATATCAGACACCTGTTGACCAGATGCGTAGTCAATCAATAAGTAGTTCACTAAACAGCTGCCAACCAAACAAGCTCAACCTTTTGCTTTTGCTGGGAAACTATATACATACATACACACACACACACACATATATATATATATATGGGTTACCATCAGATTGTCGAACATGCAAAATGTCGACAATCATATTGACATTTTGAATGTTCGACAATGTGGAACTGGCATCTCACTACAGTGTAGGAATGGAAAGATTTCCATTCCTGCACTGTAGTGCGATCTCGAAGTTGGTATATTTAAGTTACGGGGGTTGTGGAGGGCGTTTTTTTCCCAGGGAAAGCTGTTCAGTAGTCTGTGGTTTCACTTTACTGGAGTTTTGCTAAAGTGGAGTCAGCAATCTTGAATTTGAACAACTGAAAATTCAGTAAGTAGAAGTAGACCCATATATATATATATATATATATATATATATATATATATATATGTGTAGCAGCAAAACAAACCACCCAAAGGACAAACAGACCACTGTAGAAAATAGATATAAATATCCCAACAATAAATGTATGCACAGTGGAATGAAGCACAGTGTTCTTACTTATAAACAAATGACTCTGCGGTATGAAAGCTGGTTGTTCGTCTTTTATACCGCAGAGTCATTTGTTTATGAGTAAGGACACTGTGCTTCATTCCACTGTGTGTACATTTATTGCTGGTATATATAAATATATATATACATATATATATATATATATATATATATATATATATATATATATATATATATGTCTACCTGATAACGCCGAAAGCTCAGAAGAACTACAACGAGATGACCGACACCGGAAGATCGACAACGGAGAAGACCAAAAGTTGAAAATCCTGGTGCTGAGAAGACCAACATGTTAAGGTAAGTGTGCGATAGGGACGGACGTTAGGGTCAGGGTGCGGGTAAGGTAAGTGTGTGATAGTGACAGACTTAAGGGTTAGGGGCGGATTAAGTGAGGTAGGGTTAGGGTGCGGGTAAGGTAAGTGTGCGATAGTGATGGAACTTAGGGTTAGGGTTTGGGTTAGGGTTACTGCATAGATAATTGTGATTGTAAGGTTTAGTGTAGGTTTGTAAGGTTCATAGGTTCATAGGTTGGTTAATAGGTTGGTACTAGGCTATCAGCCCTAGGGCCTATACAAGCCTAGCCATAACAATTCCCTGGCGTTGGTGTGCTTGTGTTGTGTGTGTGTTTTTCAGAAAAGGTATTTGTTTTGTTGATTGTCGGGATTGTGGTTTGTCGGGCATGTGAAGTTTCGTGTTTTTGAAGTTTCAGTATTGTCGTGTCGGTTATTTAGTTGTCGGTGTTTTCGCGTGTTGGTGTTATCAGGTAGACCCATATATACATATATATATATATATATATAGCCAGATGATACTGCATGCAAATATGGTAACCAGGAGGAGAGATAATGTTATTTAAATGAAAAGCATGCTGACCAAATGTCTTCCAGTGGGTTTGAGAGCTTTCTTCTCACTAAGAGATTCTTCAGAATCCAAACACACACTGCTGAATTCAGTAAACTCTGCAGTTTCTTCGAAGAGTCTACACGGACTTAATTGTTTACATGATAGTGTGCCTCGCTCTGCATCTTGCAATCTTGCGCCTTGAATAGTAATGACAGTGCATGTAGGGAAGGTTTCACAGTTCACCCTGGTGTTATTAACTGTGAAACTTGTTTGGTGAATGTGGATCATTCCAGGTCAAAGGGCAAGCATGCATTTCCTGAAAGATATGAAGTACTGAACAGAAATGTATAGGTCATGATATATTGACTGCAATTTTCAGTGATTTCACAAAAAACTCCCATTTTACAAGTAACAAGCCAAATATATGATGCAAATATCTGGACATTCTTCAAAACTGTATACATTCTGCCTTTTGTGTTTTAATTAATTTGTTTTATCCTTTTTTTTTAATATGTGTTTTTTTTTTTTTGCCAGTATTCGCACAATGCGCCGCTTGGCATAAGCATGTTTAGCTATGCTCAGCTGGTTTGTGTGAATTGGAGGAATGGACCACCTAGGTTATAGACAGGACTCAGACAGCTGCACATATGAACCAGATGCATTCAGTTAATGATACTGTGCATCCCGCAACCATAGTAAGCAGCAATGCATTAGGGTTAACAGCGAGAACCTTAGAATAACTACTAATTTAGCAGATATCCATCTCAGTAATGCCATGGCAGCAGGTGTTAAGTGTAGGGGTGGACTGCAGTTGGTACAGGATTCTGGTACAAGGTGTGCAAGTTTTGTTTTACTCTTGTGAGATTGCAGATTATAGTAATATAGTGCAAGATACATAACTGTTTTTTCAATCTTCTTGTTGCAATATTTGCAGGTGTAGGAGAACCATGTGTGTATATATATATATATATATATATATATATATATATATATATATATATATATATATATATATATATATCCATAATAAATTTGACTAGCCCATTTACACAAGTGCCTGTATACCTAATCAGCTGGAAACTGCTTTGTTCACTACTACTGTGCATTGCTTACTATCGTGCAAACACAGTGCCCAGAATTATGCACTCCCATTTACTGTGTATGTGCAATGGTAAGCGAAACACAACATTTTCAAATGTTGCAAATCCAAAATAAACACATTATCAGTAAATGTGAGACATGGAATAGGTGGGAAACAGCACCATATAAACTGCAATTGGTGGGAAATGTTCACTAGACATTGAGCTTGAACTGTGGCAGGCATGTCTGGAGTTGCTGGAAAAGGTGTGCACATTTGGGGACATTGTTGGGGTATCCAAGAGTCTAAGAGTTTTGTTGGACTCCTAGTTAGAAAGCATGGACCCAGGTTGCTACAGCAGTACAATTCCAGCTCAGAATATAAATCTGAAGCCTGGAATGATGTTGCAAGGGCCTTAACCAGTGCAAAAGGTATCCCCTGCACAGGTGAGCAATGCAGAATTCAATATGATGACCTCTGGAGGATGAAGAGCAATACTCTCGAGTTTTGGGTCGGGGGATGTTGGGCAGGGGACACCTCACAGATGTTTAAATATCAATTTCAGTGAGTAATTTTAAGAGTTAAAAGCTGAATTTAATCAAGGCTGGTATTCATAATAGTGTTCTTTTCTGTTCTGTTTTTTCCACAGCTGTTGAGAAGAGAGTCTCAAATGTTTGAACCCATGCCATGCATCTAGTAAGGATGCCAGAAACATGTAGTATGTATGCATCAGAACAGTACTGTCTAAATAGTATTTTAATAATAATAATAATAATTTGTATAGTAATTTTGTATCATTAAAAGTTAAGGCCTGCTTAGTTGGCATTTATCAAACTGAGCATGCACATCCCAACTGTAAAATAAACCATGAATGCCGAAGTCTGTAGAACAAAGCAATGGTGCCATATTTTTGAATAATAGTAGACTTGCATCTCTAAACTGTAAAAGGAAAAGTATGCATGCAGTAGTCTGTATGACAAAAGAACAGTACAGCATTTTAGCATAGTTATCATCTGTAGATTCAAAAAATGCACTTCCCAAATATACAGTCCTGTTAGGTTTTCATCATTATTGGAATCTGCCTTCATACCTCTATACCAGTGGCACAAATTACTTTCTCTCATCTGTATTCAGCATAATTGGAACACAGATATGTATCAAATTGAGCATGCATGTTCCAAATGCAAAATAAACTATGCATGTCTTAGTCTGTAGCACAAAGCAATGGTGCCATATTCACAAATAACAGTTGACATGCATCTCCAAACTATAAAAGGAAAAGCATGCATGCAGTAGTCTGCAGGACAAAAGAACAGTACAGTATTTTAGCATAGTCATCAGCTGTGGGTTTCAAAACTGCACTTCCCAAATATACAATGATGTTAGCTTTTCATCATTATTGGAATGTAACTTCATACCTCTATACAAGTGATACAAATGATCTTCCGTAATCTGTAATCAATATAATTGGAACACACGTGTGTAATATATGCACACATTAAGGATTGGTGGCCACAATCTGTACTATAGTGGGCCTCTGTTATAAACTGGGTAGTCTTAAAAGTAAGGAAGAAACTTGTTAAAGGAGTTTGTAGTGTTAAAAGTAAAGATAAAAGAACAGAGTAAAATAATTGTATCAATGATTTGTATGTCATACATGAAGTTGCTAATGTCTCCCTTTTTCCTCTCACCCCAACCCTTATCTCTCTCTGTGTGTGTTGTGTGTGTGTGTGTGTGTGTGTGTGTGTGTGTGTGTGTGTGTGTGTGTGTGTGTGAGTGTGTGTGTGCACATGTGTGCGTGTGTGTGTATTATTTTAATTTTGAGGGTGTATTATTTTCTTTTTTTGTGTGTGTTTATTTTTTTGTTTCTCCCACAGCACAGTGGGGTAGGATTGTCCCACAGTATTCACCTGCCCCCACTGCACCAGCTACAGCACTGCTACCCAGCATGTCTAATGCAGTACCTGGTAGCACCCCCTCCACTACTCCTGCACTACCCAGCCCCTGAGGTAGTTCTGCCCCAGGTGACAGGCTTGTGGCTCCTTCCAGGCACAGTGGCAGAGTGGATGTGTTTATCACCTGTGATGAACTGCCAGGGTGGTGTGTAGGATTGAGCACTATACTGATGGTGCATGCCTATGCCAGATGAAGACCCTACCAATCCTGACTATAATCAGCTTTTAATGCTGACAAGTAGTCTCTGTAAGTGATACTTACACATCTGTGGAGTGTCCCCAGTCCTATATTCCTCAATCCGGTGAGCGAGAGTATCCTGCTTTGTCATTCTGTAGTGGTGTGTACAATACTTCAAGTTTTTCTATCTATTGTCTCTGTAGTGGTTCCTACATTTTTCACCAGTGCAGGGGATACCAGTAGCATGGCACAGAACCCAGGCCAGACTATTCCATGCCTCTGCCTTGTACTCCAAGCCACGATAGTCCCTCTGCAACAGCCTGGACCCATGTTCATTCACTAGGATTACAACAAGCACTTTGGACTCCTGGACACCCCATCTTTGAGCACAGACTCTACAGGAATGCCAGTCATACCTATCACAGATCAAGACCAATGTAGAATAATGTTTTCCTTCCAATTGCAGGTATTGCTCTTATGGGGAGTGCGCACTTTCTGGATTTGCAACATTTGAAAGTATTACTCATTGCTTACCTTTGTGCAAACACATTGCGAGACGATGTGTGCTGCCGAGAAATGTGTCTGCATGATGGCCAATATTATTAATGGAATGCATCCGGTGTATGTATGTATGTGGCTGTTTGGGTCCTGTCTACTATGTGGGTGACCCATTCGTGTGGTTTGTGCACTGCCGTTCTACACACAAATAAAATGTGCATAGCCAAAGACATTTGTCTAAGTGACACATTGAGCAAACAGTGGCCCCAAAAAAAAAAAAAAAACGAGAAAATAAGTTTAAAAAATAGAGAATTAGTTGAAATGTAGAAAATCAATCTATGACATACACAGTAGAAATTGTTAGTACATGTGACATATCACTACAGAGGTCTGGATCCCAACTCTCATTGAAATTTACTGTCAGAAAACGGAAGTGGGGCTGTATCTATCTTTGCCCCACAAAAACCTTTGCAGCAAATACACAATGTAATTCCTTACACAACAAAGTGCAACTCAATGTACACTGATATCAAGGCATGACCTGATATTTGTAAATGTATTCTATGTAATATATTTTGCATAACCCACTATGATTATTCCTTGCAAATAGCTGTGTTCAACCTTTCTGTGTTTCTTGGTCATTCAGCAGTTATCTGACCAGTACTCTGAGACATGCAGTGTGTAAGACAGTCAATATCATTTACCTTAAAATGTGTGAGGATATTCACTAGGGCAGTATGATATGCAGTTGCCACCAAATTAATGGAAAGTTGAATGCCACAAACAAGCATATACTGCTGTTTTGGGATTGGAGAGAAAACGTGTGTTCCTGTCATGGAACATGCAAGGGTACACTGTTCTTTCAAGGGGGTGGACCCAGGCTGAGATACTGTTGTGGCATAAACAAGGCTATGTTGCTGTTGTTACTCTCCTTTTGCATCCTGCTGGTTTTGTCTTGTGAGGGTGGTGAAGCTGGAAACAGCTATATATCTTTCAAACTTCTCTTATGATTTCCCATTTCAAATGTATTTTGCTAAACTGAGGGCATGTAGTGATCATCATTACTTTCGGGAGGTATCAATGTGTGAATCTTTGAATCATGAGGTCTACTACTTGCTAATGGGCACATACAAGTCAAATAGGTCTCTGCTGTTTCATGTGATATTAATTTCTGTACAAATCTCCCACCTTGTAGTTGCTTACTGTACCAAGTGATGAAATACAAGGACATGCCAAGTGATGAAATACAAGGACATGTCATAATATTATTATACAATACAATACATGATCAGGACTTACCTTGCAAATGCAGCTGTTGACACAGTGTTAGTTCAGGGCTGACTATGATGCAAGCAGTACACAACCAATACATGGAGAGGTAAAGGCTGTGGCTCTAAGTTGAGGTCAGCAGAGGTCACAGGGTTCCTGTATTGTGTCCCTGTCCACCTTGTAGCACTCTACAATGTTCACATCATGTATGTTGTGATAAGTTAAATGTGGCCTGAAAACTCTTCTCTGTCTTGGCCTAGGCCTATTGGCAGCTGCAGCAGCATTGCCTGCAACCTGTAGCACACACAAATGGAGTTAAGCATCAGCAGCTCCTAACATTCTGCCTGTGTAGACATTCTGTAGCTGTGCTCCATTACTTTTGAAATTCACAGGAAAAACCAGCATGGAGTCTGCATGGTTGCTTTATAACTTTATGAATAGCTCCACTGGATTGATTGATTATCATGCAGTTCAGCTGCTTATGCTGTAATTAACATCTATGAAACACAGCCTAGACAGATGTAATCCATTAATAATCTACTCAATTATAAAAAGGCAAATGTGTAGCTAGCTAAACTGATGGTGAAGATACTTGCTACATGTTCAGCAGAAACTATTTCCCAAGCTATCTTTGCAGAGGAGTATTGAACTCCAGCAGGTATGCTATAATTTTTTACCTATATAATGCATGTGCTAGAATATATTAATGAATAATGTGAAGCAAAGCCTTTTACACTGTTATCTGTATGCATTAGTTAGAAATGCACTGATTGCATGGCCATGTTGTCAAGCCATTTCACAAGTACAAATGATTGACAATACATGAAATAGTAAACTGTGTGATACATATCTACAAATGTTTCAGGGACAGATGCTTTGAATGCATGTTTGGCATATCCAATGTGTTTTGTTAGCAAAATGGTTCATGTGCCTGTTCTTTAGTGGGTGGGGAAAGCAAAGATAAAATACTGTTATGTCACAAACTAGAATGGACTGTTCTTTCGGGGGGGGCACAGTTGAGTTACTGCTATGGCACATACAAGATATGTTGCGCTTGATACTCTCCTTGTTTTGCATCCTGCCTGTTGTTATTTTTTCACATATGTTGCATGTGTTATGTTTTCCAGTGGGCACTACTGACTACCTACCTTAACTGTTTTATCTGGTAACAGTTACTTTGTAGTTATGTGATAGTTATGTGTATTAACATTCTGTTGTGTTTTAGGACCAAAAATGTCATTGAGGTACAGACCCCCCCCCTTTCAGTGAGGCAGAAAGCACTATAATAATGGATGTGCTACATCAATACCATGCTTTTCTTCTTGAAAGGGCTCATTCCACTATGCCAGAGAGGCTGAAAATATGGCAGTAAATCATTGATCACATGAATGCTGTGGGCAGCCATGGCTGCACTTATGAGCAGGTGTGCCAAGGGTCACTGACATGCTCACATCTGCATGGAGGCATGCAGCTGTTGTTGCTAAGACCAGAAGGTAACCAGGGGTGGGTCTGCTGCAGAACCACCTTTCAACCCCTGTGAGGAATTCCTGGTAATCTTCTAGCACAGGACAACTCACAGCAGAGTGGCCCACAATATGTCATTGATGTGGATGCAACCTCTTCTCAGTGCCCAGAAGAGCTTCCAGGTAGGCTTTGTTATATGACCAGTTCAATACTGTTTTATAGTAAAACAATTGAAATGAAAGCTACTTCTGTGTCACTTGAGGTTTTTTTTTGTGGAGGGATTGAATATTAGTGCAATGATATGCTTGGTTTGCAGTTATCAGCCACGTTCTTGTTAAAGTACAACGTCATGCTGATTGAGAGGAGTACATGTAGTACCTCCTGTCTTATTGCTAAATGTGATTATTTTGGCCTTACCTCTTGCTTAACATCTTGCAGGGCCAGCAGGAATCCAGTACAGTAGGCATCCTGCAAGTAGTAAGCCAAATTAAGTTATTTCAGTACTGCAGATCAGTTTCTAGTAATCTAATATTTATTTATTTTTATTTATTTTATTTTATTTTACATTTGTTGACCGGACTAATCTAACTGGATACATATCCATTTTCAGTAGAGGCCCAGGGAGAAAAGCTCCAGAAAAAACATATATACATAAAAACATATAAAATATGACATTCAAAATTAGAAAAATGACATTAACAGATTGTTAGATCCTAAAGTTAACAATTTTCAAAAACAGTAGAAAAAGTCAAACATGACAAATAGTAGTCATGACTCACAAGATTAGTAAAAAGGTAAGAAGGTTAGTCTATAGTGAGATGTATGAAACAGGATAATGGATAAATATATTATGGTTTTGAGAGTAACAGATAGTTTAAGGGTAGACAATTAGTCAGGGTTGCTGCACTGTCTGTAATAGTGGTAGAGCTGTTAATTGTTTAGCATGTATTGCACCATAGTAGTACAAGTATTAATGTATGCCTGTGTCTCTCCTTTTTTATCACAAGTGATCATGACAGTGAGAGTGTGGGCCCTGTGCCACCTGATCTCAGTGTCTCATCAGACATTGATGATGATGATGATGGTGGTGAAATTGAGGCACAGTCAGGGGATGCACAGACTGAATCTGACACAGAGGTTGACATCTATCCACTCCCTTCTTTTTCCCCAGACACTGCAAGTAGGCCTACACCTACCCAGTCCACTGAGCCCACAGATATAGGGCAGGTGGATGGCGATGACATTGAGCACAGAAGTGTGACTACTGTGACTTCAGTACCTGTTGAGTCTTGCTATAGCCAAAGTGTTGATGAGATGCCATGCAGGAGGGTTGATAGAGGTGCTCAGAGAGGACATGCTGTCCCTCCTCCACCTGCTGCAGGGTCTCTTCCCATGTCCCTCAGTGTATGTTTAGGGCTGTTATGGAGGCACAGGCATGTTCAGAAAGGCACTACAGACAAATGCTAAGGGTTGTGGGTGTGGCACAATCTGCCTCCATCGTGTCACTGATTCCCTTGATCAGATGAATGACACATTGGAACGAGGGGTGTCTGTCATGGAATGAGCAGTGTCTGTGATGCAACATCTGCTGTGAGGACAATGGCATCCTCCTGGGTGAAGATCAGCCACAACATCTGCTGAGATCCAATGTAGCCATTCCCAATCATGATCCTGTAGTGGCATTACTTCCACTGGCCATCAGGGAGTGTGCTGTCCACACCCAGATCTGGCAGGCAATAGGGTTGTGGTCCTGGGCATTCCTGTGAAGGGAGCATATTCGGGTCTATGTTAAATATTCATACATCCAAAATGTCGAACATTACATGGTCAAGACCAAAGGTTCGACATTTGGATGTTCGAACATAAAAAAAAAGAAAACACAGAAGAAAACACTTTAACAAGCCCCCCTGCACCCCCACACCCCCCTACTTAAATATACCAACTCCAAGACCGCACTTCAGTGCAGAAAAGGGAAATTCTCCCTATCTGCACCATATGGTACCATTAAAACTCTATCTTCGAGCACTCAAAATTTCAAATGTTTGGTCTCGACCATGTAACATTCGAAATTTTGAGCATTTGAAGATTTGACAGATACCTCATATCCAACAGACATCGGTCATGCTTATGTAGCAGCACTCCATCTCACCTTCGGTGTGGACGTGGCAGTACAACTCCTGGCAGAGCAGTTCCTGTGGTTGGGGTGACAGCAATGAACAGCCATCTCTACCATGCATGGCTTACTCCAGTCCAGCATACAAAGACATAGAGCTAGCACTGACCTTGGCTGTGTTCATGCAGACTCTTACACACGACTTTTACATGGAGGACCCCTACAGACACATACACAGCCTGCCTGCTTCACTTTTTTACTCATGCACACTCACCGACCTTTTTTGTCAGCCTAGGCCTCCTGTCCCCATCACCCTGTGCAAGTGATGATAACTGTGCTGTATCCCTGTTTTCTTTCTTTTGGATTCAGGGATACACAACCTTTATGTTTGATGCACAGGGTGCATAGCTAAATTACTGACTAGTATATCTGCATTTGTGTTGTTGAACTGATAATTGCACCTGTCAGTTATATTTGCATTGCCAAATGATACAGTGGATAGCATCATCATTACCGTACTTTCTAGTATATTCTGTTGTAAAGGTTGTGAAGTCAGGAACTGCAATGTATGTCATTCTTTATAACTTTTTTTCTTTAATGTTTCCACTACATATATATGGTGCACATCATAAGACTCACCATAGCATTCAGATCTCAGGATTGTATGACAGCACTGTAGCCAAATCTCATCAGAACAGTAAGACAGTATAATGCTGTTGTTTGCAAAAACTTCACTAGACACATGCAGCAGCTGGACAGACCACAGGCCTTTCCTCATCAAGATAACATAGGGAATACTAACCATGACATGATGCATGTGGGTAGATTAACAGACATGTCACTTTCATCTGTCTGGTATTGCATTACATTGTAACTGTTATTCTAAGCCTATTACTTGGCTCAGGCTAGTTGTCTTACATTACGAAGGTTTATAGTCTAGTAGGAGGAGAGGGCAGCCTCTGCCCTTCTGAGCTGGGAATTGCTGGTCGAATGCTTATTGTAGCTGTTGCTATAAGTCTATAGGTTAAGTTTAAGCACTTGGCCTCTAATCCAGTTATTTTACATTAGGAAAGTTTGTGGTGTAGAGTCTTGTGGCAGGAGAATAGCCCACACCCTTCTAAGCTGGGAACTGCTGGTTGAAGGCTTATTGTGTCTGTTATTCTGAAAGTGTCTTAGTTCCGGTTTAAGCACTTGTGTTCCAGTCCACTTATTTCACACTAGGAAGGTTTTTTGTCTACACTGTTGTTGAAGTATTCTACTGGATTGCTGCTTTATTTAAAATGTTTGTTCTGTTTTCTTGTGATTTTTTGCACTTTGGATTTCTAGGACTTCTGCATTTTATAGCATAGGCTTGATTTAGGCTTGCTGAATCTAAACTGTTAGGTATCATTTGAGCACTAAAACCAGCCTTCTTACATTAAGAACCCCCCCACATCTTTGTGGCAGAACTGAGCAGCCAAGAACCCATCTGACTTGGGGATTGCTGGAATAACACTCCATGTTGGCCTTTCCCTTGTTTTACTTGTTTAATATAGTTTAACTTTACTTTCATTGCAGCATTGTGTTTTGGGGTGTTTGCACTCAGTTTACCATAGCTGTTCAGAGATTGCACTGCTGATCTATGAGAAACTCAGGTGTGCATTGTGAAACACTGACATATTTTTATTACCCTAGCCCTCCATAGAATAATTAAATTTTGTTAGTCTCACACTAAAACCTGGTCCATCTAGCCCACTCCTTACTGCTTACTAGAGTATATACATTCCATAATGGACAGACAGTTTCCCACCATGTCTCCAGGCAACCTGATCAACATGGGCATGCTGGGGCCACAGAGCAATTGCCTAAAGTATAATGACAACCAGCTACTGCTAAAACAAACTAATATCACATGTGAGAGTTGTATATATACTATCAATTTGCAATCAATTCTCTCACATAACAACAAAACAGATATTAAACATGTTGTTAGCACAGGCAATTCACCTGTTGCACGTAAGCTCACAACACATAAACCCACATACATGGAGATACTCGCTAGAAACCTAACTAAAGATCAGAGACCTCCCAGGTTCAAACCTACTGCACACAGTGCAGACCCAACAGAATCCACTACACATAATAATACATACACCAGTGTCTCAGCCAATAAGCCCATCAGACAAAACTCCTCAAAACCAAATTTCTTGCTCATAAGCGACTTGATAGTGAGACATACAGATGTCCCACTTGTCAGTTTGGACAAGGAGACAGTCACAGTCATAGGTTCATAGATTCATAGATTAGTACTAGGCTAATTGCCCTTCTGGGCCATTTTAAGCCTAGCCAATTACCCCATGTGAGAATCAAACATTGTACCTTGTGTCTGTAAGGTAAACACCTTAACCATTATACCATACTTCCCAACCCCTGCTTGACAAGTACCAGGGTCTATCAGATCATGCACACACTCAAGTTTGTCAACAAGTACAGTTATGACTTTGTCATAGTCCATGTTGCAGTGAATGACCAGAGACTTACCTCACTGTATTAAATGGAGGTGCTTGCCTCCTCCTATAATGGCCTTTTTAGGCAATGTCAGAAGAAAATTCCCAGCATAAAAGTATCCACCACAAATAAAATGATGGTTATGCTGCTTGATGCATGGAGTATAAATCAAACTGCACTCATTGGAAAAACTCCTTACCTTGGCAGATACGTGCAGACATGGTTCAAGGCTACAGAGAGCAACCTGGCCATGCAGGGGTACAATGTTTCCACATGTTCACACATCAAAATGAGCATGAAAGAACCAAAGCTGGAGGTGTATACATTTTCATTAAAGACAAATACACTGTAAGACCGGTCAAAGAGTACAACTCTGTAATGCTACTCCAATTCCAACTAACGGTGTGTAAAACCCCCTTCCATATCATTGATAGCTACAGGTCTCCCACCCTGAACACAAGGACCACTCTGCCTACTTACACCTAATTGAGTCACTCACTAGACAGCCAAACATCTTGTTCGTGTGTGAGTTCAAATAGCCTTCCATCAATCTGGAGTCATATATGTGCACAAACACACTCACCCTAGGGTTCCTGGACTTTGTTAATGTGCATGCTGTGTAACAGATAGTCTGCATCCTCACAAGGACCTTGAATGTCCTGGAATTAGTACTGACTAACACTGTGGTTTTCTGCACAAACCGCTGTGTGTTGCACGCCCCTGGTCATATCAGATTACCATTCAGTCACATTCGCATTCACAATAATACCCAACACCCCCCAAAGGTCAGAAAGGATGAAACATTTATTTGAAGCAAACTCTAGAATCCTAACTGATGGCATAAAGAGTTGCAAACCCCCTGCTACCACTGTCAACAATGACTGCTATACAGAGGTGTACACAAATGGCATATACAAATAGCTATATAAATGTATAGAGTATGCTGAACATGAATGGATCAAAACAAGGTCCGTACAGAAAACAAGTCACCCTGTGGGCATCAGGCATACATAGATTATACAAAAAGTGGAAGAAAGTGATGTCTAAAATCAAGAGGAAACTGACTCAGTAGAGGAAGGACACCCTCTACAGCTTGAACAGGGAAATTAGCTATCTTGAAAAGTCTTCTAAAGCCATGTACAAACTTAAAGTAACAACCCTAGTAAAAGATAATCAGGAGACATTCTTTAGCTACATCAGAGATCTAAAAGTGAAGGCCCAGCTTTGTGATCAACTAGTAGTGGATATTACCACTCATATATCCCTGATGATATTGCTGACCTGCTACCAGTCAGTTTGGAGCAAACATCACCCACCCTGTCCCCACCAGACATACCACAAAGCATACCTATCACCAGTTTTCTACCTAGTAACTTCCTATGAACCTAAGGTGATGTCTGCCTGGGCTCCAGGCCAGTGTCTGATCATTACCTGGTGGGATGGTTGGATATGCAATAATCTGATATAGCTGATTACATCAGCATTGTCTGTTGAGCATATAGTGATAAGTGTCCCACATGCTGGTATAAAAGGATCTCTGTAATGATAAGTAACATATGTCACATACACACAGTTGACTGCAATGAAAACAAAACTCTTACCTCTGTAAGTACAGAGACTACAGAACACAGTATTATATACAAACACCACAGCACAGGTCTGATTTTTGCATCTCTGCAGGTCAACTTATAGTGGATGACATCAGCAAGCCATGTGAGAAACAAGAGGTTGGGAGGGCTACATGACATTGATGTGTAGGCTTCTGCAAGTATGAAAAGACTAGCAAGCCATGCAATTAGAGAAGTAACTGTAGGAAAGCACATCTACTGTGCTGAGTAGAGACACACACACCCAGTTGACTGCAGTCAGAGCAAAACCCCTACCTATCTAAGTACGCAGACTATAGAACTCAATACTTAACACAAGCACCATGGCACAGGTCTGACTTTTACATGGCTGCAGGTGAATGTATAGTATATGACATCATCTGATCAAGTGGGGAACAAACAGTTGTGAGGTCTGCATAGGCACATAGATTCATAGGTTCATATGAGGTTAATAGCTTAACTGTACAGGGTATCCTATGTGTGTAGAAGCCTAGCTGTGTAAAAACACAAGTACCCTTATTGAGCATAGTAGCATGTTTGAGTTTAGTAGAGCAAGGAAAGGCTCACTAAGACTCTGACAGAGCTTGCTGTGATGGACAGGTTGGTTTGCTTTTGATTTCTTCTGTTTTGTGTTACTTTGTTGCCTTCTTATATTTTGTTTGCTGTAATTTGTTTACTTTATACTGCATTTTACTTGTATTCTGCTTTGAGTTGCATATTAAAACTTGTAAAGAGACAACAGCTGTGTCTCTTGTGAGTCCCACATCAGAAGAGGTCAATTAAGGAGTCACACAGAAGTCAGAACAGGTCAATTAAAGTTAATTATCTGTGAACAGAGGCGTGGAGCTAGGAAATAAACCTTCTGTTTAAGGGGTGAAATAAATTTCAAAGCTTTACTGGAAAAGCTCACCAAGACTCTCACACAACCTGCTGTGAGGGAAATTTAGCTTGCCTTTGATTTCTTGTATTTTGTATCACTTTATTGCCTTTTCTATTTTGTATACTGTTATTTGTTTTCTTTACACTGTGTTTTACTTGTATTCCACTTTGAATTGCATATTAAAACTTGTAAAGAGACCACAGCTGTGTCTTTTGTGAGTCACACAGAATTTTTTCCACCCTCCCACCTGTTCCTGTTGTGTTCTTAAACACAATTGTCTTTCTAGTTACCTACAGCTTATGTTAAGTTGACTGCATATCTCCTTCCCTGTTCCCTTTCACTTGCTGTTGTGAGTAAACACAACATTATCATTTTGTGAAATCACTCCCATTCAACTGTTTAAATTTATTGGCCATCCCACTGTATTCCATAGAGCCAGAAAACAAAACTGCCCACCCTCTTTTAATCTATCTCACTCTTTTAAAACTGAAAAGCTGAAACTTTAGCTACCCCCTTTTTGATATCTAACTGCATAGTGCACACTGCAGTGTTTATAATATTAACCCATTTTTCATCTTACTTTTGGACAGCTATTACAAAACCAGCAGTTATTGCAGAGCCCACATTCTGCCTCTCAGTAGTCATCTTGGGATTAGTACTTTTGTTTTCTCTGGATGAGAGAAGGAGCACAGGAACATTATTTCCTGGAGACTAGGGATAACTAGAAAGCCTAATAACTGCTTCATAGGTGACAGCTTGGAATTTGTGATTATATTCTGCTCCTGGTGAGAGAAGGAAGAAAATGCATTGATTGCTGACTGTTTCTGGTTGTGCAGTAAGTATTGTGATTAACAGCCCTGATTGGTCTGGTTGCTATTAAAGGCATCTACCAGGAAAAGGCTGCAACTAGCCTACAGACCCTTGCATCATCCGAGACAATACAGTGGATCACCAAACAGGCTGTGGCTTGCTTCTCATCTTGGGATTGGTGCTAATATTTTGTTTCTGGTCAGAAAAGAAGCAAAGGAGCACTGTATCTCAGCAAAGTGAAGCTGTCGTAAGACCAGGACTAGTAGTAGCCAAGCAGTAGGTATTCATGGGACTCCCCTTTTTCATCATTCCTGACAAGCTAACTCTTTGTTTTCATTAAGTACTGCTTTGTTTTTAATTACAGAATATCTGCCTAAATACTTCATCCTCAAATTTTTAGGGTCTATGTATTAGTTTCCCCTCAAGTGTTTGGCCATGCCCTGTACAGACACAGACACCTTGAGTGACATTTGTTCATGTAAAAGCATGATTCAAATTTCTACAGTACCTAGCTGCACACAGGACAACTAGTTTCCAGTGACAAGTACTGTCTTCAGAATTGCAAACCGAATACTCATGACATTGCTTTATTTTCTCACTCCAGCAATCTAATCAATAAAATTAGTCTCTTGCCATAGATATGAACTTTCCCACTGTCTCTGTTACCACCTTGGTAGATAAGGGCATCCTGAGGCAATGTAGAAATTGCTTCATGTTTACTGATAACCAGTTTATTCTCAAACAAACTGATATGGTATGTGAGAGATTATTTACACAATTTATTTA
The DNA here is from genome assembly GCF_019279795.1 of Protopterus annectens. NCBI lineage: Eukaryota > Metazoa > Chordata > Ceratodontiformes > Protopteridae > Protopterus > Protopterus annectens. Next base: position 689,489,220 of record NC_056736.1, read on the forward strand.
TTTATTTTACATTTGTTGACCGGGCTAGTCTAGCTGGATATATGTCCATTTTCAGTAGAGGCCCGGGGAGATAAGCTCCAAAGTTCAATTACAGTACATATCTACAGAAGTACATACATGAGATCAACTACATTATTAATAACTAAAGCAGTATTAGCTAAAAAGTGGTTACAGGTATATAGAGTATATAACACAAAATATTGACTAAACATAATACAATTTATCATGAGGCTGCATTTTAACTATTCAGAAAGATTGATAGTAAAACACATAATATAATTCTAGATATAAGAAGGGGAAAAAAGGAAAGTAAGACTGGAATAGAAGTTGAGTAAGGAAATTCTAATCGTGAAGACTGGAACTTTTATGAGAGTATACTAATAGGTAAGGCTAGGTAGTAGAGGTAGAATGGTACAATGTCGCTAGATGCAATGCTCTCACATAAAAGCACTCCTAATGTCAATACGTTTTTCAGTAGTAGAAATGCTGCACTCATCACACACAATTCAAAGCAGACAACAAGCCTATGCACCATCTTCTACAGCAGTTCTTCTCGGGTGATAAAATCACCCATTCTGCAACTGCATCCAGAGGGAACCACAGGCCTGTCTTCCAGGGCAGAAGTACTTGAGGGGTCAGGTAGTGCTGGGCAGCACAAGGGATGCTACCAGGTTGTGGCTCAGTTGTGCTGAGCCTTGCTACCATAGCCAGTGGAGTGGGGTCAGGTGGATCTCATGGGCCAGGCCTACCCTGCTGTGCTGTGGGGGAAAGAAAAAAAAGAAAATAAGGGTTGTGGTTTGAGATTATACAAGTTGTCTTATTTGCTTGGTTAGGCTGAGGGGGTGGTCTTTCATTTCTGGGTTCTCACTTTTGTATTTGCAATCAGCAGCTTCTTTTGCTTACTGTGTAAACTAGCAATGACATATGTGTGTGTCTGCCCAGGACAAGATAACTGCGTCCCATAAGCTGCTGTAAAAGGCTCACTGTATAATCCAGCAATAGCTCACACTCATGCATTTGATTGCAGTGAGAATAGAACCCCTACCTAAGTACACACACTACAGAACACAGTACTTGACACAAGCACCACAGCTCAAGTCTAACTTGGAGTGTGTCAGACAACACTTTATAGATGATGACATCAGCAGTATCTGTTGAGGACAAGATAAAAGTGTCCCACAGACTGCTGTAAAATCCAGCAACAGCTCTTACACACACACTAACCAACCCCCATTTGATAGCAGTGAGAATCAAACCCCTACTTATTTAAGTACACAGACTATAAAGCACAGTACTTATCACATGCACCACAGCAGCACAAGTTTGATTTTAACAGGACTGCAGGTGAACTTATAGTGAATTACATCAGTGGGCCATGTGGAAGACAAGAGGTTGGGAGGCCTGCATGAAATATGGATGTGTAAGCTTGTGTAAGTCTCAAAACACTGACAACCCATGCCATTGGAGTGGTAACTTTGAGATACATACTTCTATACTCTTCTGTATAGACACACACAAACAGCTGACTGCAGTGAGAATAGAACTCCTACTTATCTAAGGGCACTGACTACAGAAGACAATACTTATCATATGTTCCACAGCACAAGTTTGATTTTAATAGGACTGCAGGTGAACTTACAGTAGATGATATCAACAGGCCATATGGGAGACAGGAGGCTGGGACCTGCATGAAATATGGATGTGTAGACTTGTGTAAGTCTCAACAAACTGACAACCCATACCATGTGGAAGTGCCTACATGAAGTGAACAACCCTAAGTTGTTACTCTTTTTTGGGATTCAACAGTTCTAATGAGTTTTTACCTCATTTGCATCTTCACCATGCTGACAGCCTGGAATCTCCATGGTTAGTAACCATGTTGGCAGGGAAATTACACAGAGGAGCCTAGTGCTGTAATAGATGAATACATGTTTTACTAAAATGGGACTGTAATCCATCAGCTACATCCTAAATATGCATACAGTACAGTATAATACTCTGTTTTACGGATGTTTACACATTTTAGTAGCTTGCATTACCTGCAAGTATATTCTTGATTTGGTGGTGGAGGAGTGAAGCTGCATTTGTGTCATGGCACATAAAGAGGAATCATTATGATTGCTACACTAAAAAAAGGAGTTATTATGATAGTTACACTAATTTTCTGCCATCCACCTTGTTTAATTAGGTCAGAATATGTGTGGTGTTACATGTTAAGGTCAGCTGTGTACAAATGTTAGAACATTTACTTGCTCTTGTTTCCGTGTAGACTCCTTTTCGTTGCTGTATTTGGAAAGTTTTGGAATACATGGCCAACACAGACACAAAATCTACATGGTTGCTTTAGAGGTTGTTGAATCACTCAACCATGTTGATTTGTTTCATTAGCATGAAATGCAGCTACTTATGGGGCCAGATTCACAAAGGCTTACACGGTGTTTTAGAGTAGTGTAAGCCTCCGTGTAAGCCTCTCGATCCAGGAACAGCCCACACCTCTGTGTAAGAGACAGCTAAAATGTCTCTTACACAGACTGGGCGTGGAAATGCTCAATACCTCATTTGCAGCTCAAAGATATGCAAATGAGGTATTTGAGCGATCCAGGAAGCCCAAAGCAGTCCGTGTAATGGACGTTTTAGCTGCAGAAATGTACTCAGCTGACAACTGAGTACATTTCTGCAAAATTGACAATGGAGCTATGTCAGCTCCAAATAAAGGGTGCATATGTGTCATCTAGCATGCCAATGGCCAAATATGTGGCCATTGGCATTAAAAATTGATGCAAAATTATTTAAAATAACTTTTTTTTTTTCGTGGGATTTTGATGTTTAACTGCAGCGCACACCCGCGCAAATGGGGTGCGCTGCCTAAAAGTGAAAAACCGAAGCTTATAAGCCCACAATTGTGGGTGTTATGTATTACATGGAATGACAATGCAGGGACTATCAGACCAAAAACAATATGGCCACCGTGTAGTGGTTGCCAAGGGGGGGGGAAGCTCAGTGTAAGAGATGTAACTAAGCATTACTAGGCAATCCTATGTAAATGAGGGTTACAATACTGAATCACACTGCCACATAGGTAATGAGCACTTTCCAAATAGTGTAAGAGTTACAGAAGGGGGAGGAATAGAGTAAGAGGTAGGTGACATCACGGGGGGGAATGATAGAAATAAATGTATCACATTGGAGGGCAGTGTAACGTGACAGATGACAGACAGACATCAGGGAGAGAGGTGTGTCCCAACAGAACACTAGGAAAGTCAAGAAATAGAGGGTGCACACTATCCCTACACTCAAACTTTCTTGATATACGTGCATGCGCACGTGTGCGCGCGTGTAAGGCAGGTTCACCATGTGGGAGTGTGTTGCAAACCATTTACAATGGTTTGCACAGGCGTGCACGTGTGTAAGGCAATGTGCGCGCATTTTACCATGAATCAGCCAAGTCCACACCGTGTAAGGATGTGTGCACGCATTTAAGCAACTGTGAGCGTGCTTAAGCTGGTGTGCACATTGCTTCCCCTGAGGAAACAGAGAGGAAAAAGGAAACAACCAGAATACAAGGAAGCTGCCAGAGGATACTGCTGGAGTTAATTGGTGATAACAACTGGAAGCAGGCAATTACACAGGCAGACTAGAAGCCCAACCCAGCACTTAAAACACTGCAAACAGCAGTGCAGGGTGTTTCTCTCAAGAGATACTGCAAGAAAGGAGTAAGCTATCAGAATTGAAAACTGAAAAAAGCTGAACTCAGAGCAGAAAAGCTAGGGGCTGCCATAGCTGTTATAATCAGGCATAGGCAAATTGCTGATGGTGGTGACAATGCAGATGCTGACAGACAACCCAGAGTAAGGAGAAGGGGAAGAGTATACAGGCCCAGGGTCACCTACCATGGGTTACATGAGCTGCAGATAGTAGAGCGCTACAGAGTGGACAGAGACCTTCTGCAGCAAATTGTTGAGCTGTGCAGGCCACGTCTCACACACAGAACCAACAGAGGGGAACCTATCCCAGTGGAAACCAAGGTATGTGTTGGCCTAAGAATACTAGCAACAGGTACCTTCCAGAGACCAACTGGTGATATGATGGGGATATCACAGGCATCAGCCTCCAGGGTACTGCACCAGTTCCTGGATGCCATGTCAGCACATGTCGGTGATTATGTATATTTCCCCAATGCCCGTGAGGTATTGGCCAGCAATATGCGTCTCTTCCAGCAAATAGCGGGATACCCTGAGGTACTGGGTGCAATAGACTGCACGCACATACACATCAAAGCACCAGCCGGTGAGTGGGGTAGAGCCTATATTAACTGCAAGGGATTCCCCTCCATCAACTGCCAGTTCGTGTGTGATGCCCAGGGCATAATAATGAATGTGTGTGCTGGCTGCCCTGGGAGCTACCACGATTCCCACATCTGGCATCTGACGCAGCTGTACCAATCATTTGCCAGTGGGGACTTCCCACATGGACACCTAGTGGGGGATGCAGGTTATGCACTTGAGCCGTGGCTGATGACACCCATCAGAAATGCACACACACCTGAACAGGAACACCATAATGAGGCACACGCACAAACACGTAATGTCATAGAGCGTGTGTTTGGGCTGCTCAAGTCACGGTTCCGGTGTCTGGACACATCTGGTGGAGCCTTGCAGTACACACCAACTACATGTACCCAAATGATCATGATACTGATATGTGCTATGCTACATAATATGATCCTGCGGAAACAGCTGCAGCAGGACCAGCATAGGGCTGGGCCAAACATACCCCCACCATTGCCAAGGCCACCACAGGCAGAGGGTGACTCAGAGGAGGAACAACCTGACCCTGCCCCAGTAGGCAGGAGGCATGCCCAGTATACCCTGGCCTTGGCAAAGAGGCAACGCATAGCACATACACTGGCTCAGTAGGAACACTGGGACTGATACCCCCTCTGACTCACTCATATAGTAACAGGGACGCCTAACATGACACAACCTGCTTCCAAACATGTACAGGAGTGTAGTATGTACATCCAACAGAGGCAGCCCTGCAGCACCACCTGAGGCATGAATGCCATGTGTTAAGTAATGTAACACCATGTACCATATGCACACCTGAGGACCCTGACTAACATCCACCCTTACCAATCATAAACCACAAAAACACAAACCCTCCTTCATAGGTACCACAAGGAATAGGAACCTAGATGTAATGCTACCCAATGCCAGAAGTATAAACAGCAAGATGCATGCAGTGTAAACGTACAAAGTATAGAGAATGTAGATATCAGTGCTGTAATAGAAAACTGGGTCAAAGCCCACATCAGCACCCTAACACTACCAGGTCACACCTCATACAGTGATGTACAGCTGCAAAAACATGGAAAAAGCTACAAAACGAGGGTGACTAGCAATAAATGTCATGGATAACCACACCTCCATGTTGGTACCACAACAAGAAGCAGCATGGATTAGCCATGGTCAAATACCAATGGCTAAAACTGCCTACTACTATATAGCTTGCTGCAGACCACTGTCCTAATAGCAGGAACTGCACCAGGCCTATGTTGGAATACAGGAAGATATCAAGCCCCCCAAACCACATTATATTGCTTGACTGAAAATACCTACACAAACACCATAGTTTCATAGTTTCATAGTTTACTACTAGGCTATCTGCCCTAGTGCATTTATAAGCCTAGCCATAGTGATGTGGCTATTGCCACCCCTTATAGTGGTAATAAGTGTACAGAATAGATTCCGAATATTGTGTCTCTGACTTAGTAGTGACACATTATGACCCCCTTACTTAATCGAATAACTTGACTGTGCCTCTGTCTAGTAGTGACACAGGGAGGACCCCTGGGGTAAACCTAAGATCTCACATCCACTTGTCCAGATTTCTCTTGAAGAGAGTCAGTGAGGGACTCTGTCTAACATGAACTGGGATTTTTTGCTAGAGTGTGAGAAGCCTCTGAGTTATGACTCTGTCCCTCCAGCATGTCCTATACATGTATGTGCTGAGGTTCAAATCTTTAGCTCTCATGGTTCTGGTGGATTTGGATTGCTTGCAGTGGAGCATGTCCACCAAATCCTGATTGGACATGGTCTTGTATGTCAGGCATAGGTCACCTGTAAGTAGGCGGTATGCTACTGAATAAAGCTGGATTTCCTTTAGTCTGGAAGCATATGACATGTGTTGTAGACCCTTGATCCTCTTGGTAAGGTACTTTTGGGGTCTCTCCAGCTGTTGCAAGTGCTGGGTGAGGTACATACCAAATGGGGCTTTGTATTCAATCATGGGCCTGATAAGGGAGAAGTATAGGGGTACAATGACCTCCTTTGATCTGGATGGAAAACCTTTCATGATAAGGTGGGCAAGATAAAAAGTCTTTCTAACCACTTTGGCAACATGGGTGTCAAACGAGAGGTCACTATCTACATGGGTCCCCAGGTGTCTGATTTGTTTTATGTGCTCAGTGGGTTGCTGTCTATGTATTGATTTGTGGGTACTTTGTTCCTCCCAAAGGGGATGACTACACATCAGTTGCATTCAGTTTCAGGCCATGATTCCGGCACCAGCTATCTGTTTTTGTGAGGGCATTCTGTAGGATGTGTGTGCCGGCTGATGTATTCACTATGGTGCCTAGGTTGCAGTCATCTGCAAACTTTGTCAGCCACAACCCTCCTATGTTTGCTTTCACATCTGAAAAGTAAATGCCAGATAAGAGGGGTCCCAGGACAGATCCTTGTGGGACACCACTTGTGACTGGCTTTGAATCTGACAAGGCACCTGCAATGTCGACTTTATGGGTTCTGTTTCTTAGCCATTTTGCAACCTATCCTGTAACATATGGTTTTATATTTCAGCTGTTGAGCTTGTCTATGATGCCTGAGTGGGGTATTGTGTCAAAGGCCTTAGCCAAGTGCAGGTAGGCTGTGTGGACCGCTTAGTCCTCATCAATGGCCCTACTGACAGTTTCAAAATAGTCAACTAGGTGCAAAAGGCAGGATCTGCCCTGTACAAAGCTGAACTTGGTGGGATCAAGGGTCCGTAAGTCACCAATGTCTCTGTTTAAGAGCTCCATAATGACACTTTCCATAGCTTTGCAGACAAGGCTGGTTAAGCTTGTGTGGTGGTAGTTCTCAGGGTCTGTGGAGGCATCCTTTGTGGAGTAGGACCAGCTATCAGTTTCCGTGAGTCCCTTCTGAAGGATATCCGTGTCTGATGCACTTTCCACTATGACGCCCAGTTTGCAGTCATCTGCAAACTTTGTCAGCCAAAGTCCTCCCATGTTGGCCTGTACTTCTGAGAAGTAGATGCCGAACAATAGGGGGCCAAGGACTGAGCCCTGTGGGACACCACTTGTGACCGGCTTGGAGTCTGACATAGCGCCAGCAACTCTAACCCTGTGGGTCCTGTCCTTAAGCCAGTTTGCAACCCATCTTGTGACATATGGGTTTACATTTAAGTTGGTAAGTTTTTCTACAATACCCAAGTGGGGTATTGTGTCGAAAGCCTTTGCAAGGTCAAGGTAGGCTGTATGGACTGCCTTTCCCTCATCAATGGCCTTAGTGACTGTTTTGAAGAAGTTGACCAAGTTCAAAAGGCTGATCTGCCCTTGACAAAGCCAAACTGGGACAGGTCCAATGTCTGCATGTCCCCTATATCTTTGTTTATGAGCTCCATTATGATCCTCTCCATAGCTTTGCAGACTAGACTTGTTAAGCTTATGGGGCGGTAATTACCAGGGTCCGTAGAGGCACCGCCTTTGTGCAGATGTGCACAACTGGACCCTAACCAGGCTGTTGTGCTCACTATGGAAATGTAAAGCAGTGATAGGACTAAAGCCCAGGATACTGTCCACCACAGTGAAAGTACTGAACCACTACACTATACAGTACTACAGTGTTAGGTCAGTATGAACAGATGTTAACAATTGTATGCAAAGTATCCATGCAAAACCTGCAGGCACAGTATAATCCCTGTTGTGTTCACACAAAAAGCATTTGGACAGTAACTACACAACATGACACAGAACACACAACCATAAACAGGAGATATTTGTTGAAGTCCACACTCATCCACAAATGTGATGGGCTGCAGAGTTCAACATATGGAAAGCTCACACTGGGCATGCTCACACACTTTGATAAATGAGACATCTTTCACACAACATGCCATGGGAAGGCTGAACTGGGCATGCTCACACACTTAGTCCAAATATTAGTTTAGCATTTTGCCACATATATCTGGTATATGTACATGTTATTCCAGTAACCAACAACATTATAGCAACCTGACCAGTGCTCACACTTAAATGACTACAGAGACATACATGATATAGTGGATTTCCCCCATATGCAAACATTGTCCACAGATACACAAGTTGTTCATGCAAACAGGAAATGTTATGGCAATAAAGACCTGCAAACACTGCTATCAGCACCAAATAATGTGCATCTGACAGTTAGACATATGGGTGTAGAGGTCAACACTAGGCTGTTTGCCCTAGGGAATGACAGCTTATCCAGAGTGTGTGTGTGTGGGTGATTGTGGTTGGTCTGTGTGCAAGTCTGTGTGAGGGAAATGTTCCTTTTAGCAACTGGGAAAACACACCACAGGATGCTCATTCCCCTTTCTAAACACTGATGATGTCAGCACCCTATATGTATATCAGGAGAAATGAAATCTCCCAGTAATCCGAATAGCGTGCTCTGCTAATGTGTCCGTCTCTAGTGTCATAACATAGTTAGGTAGGGGTTTGAATACAGCAAGTGTGTGTGAAGGGGGGTTAGTGTGTGTGTATAAAAGGAACTTCCCTTTTGGCAACTGTGAAAACACACCACAGGATGCCCATTCCCCTTTCTAAACACTGATGATGTCAGCACCCTATAAGTATATCAGGAGAAAAAAAATCTCCCAGTAATGTGAATAGCGCGCTCTGCTAATGCGTCCATTTCTAATGTCATAACATAGTTAGGTAGGGGTTTAAATCCAGCAAGTGTGTGTAAAGGGGGTTTAGTGTGTATGAAAGGAACATCCCTTTTGGCAACTGTGAAAACACACCACAGGATGCCCATTCCCCTTTCTAAACACCGATGATGTCAGCACCCTATAAGTATATCAGGAGAAAAGAAATATTTCAGTAATGCGAATCACACGCTCTGCTAATGTGTCTGTCTCTAGTGTCATAATGTAGTTAGTTAGGTAGGGGTTTGAATCCAGCAAGTGTGTGTGAAGGGGGCTTTGTGTGTGTAAGTGTGTATAAAAAGAACATCCCTTTTGGCACCTGTGAAAACACACCACAGGATGCACATTCGACTTTCTAAACACCGATGATGTCAGCACCCTATAAGTATATCAGGAGAAAAGAAATTGTCCCTTAATCCGAATAGCACACTCTGCTAATGTGTCCAAGTCTAGTGTTATAACATAGCTAGGTAGGGGTTTGAATCCAGCAAAAGGCAAGTGTGTGTGAAAGGGGGTTAGTGTGTATGAAAGGAACATCCCTTTTGGCAACTGGGAAAACACACTACAGGATGCACATACCCCTTTCTAAACAATATCACAATTATTTATGGCTTTTGATTCCAGACATGTCACGTGTGTTTTGCTCACACAGAACGCCCATGTGTGCGGGTTGTTTCTCACAATAATGCATGACATCAATTAAACCAGTTATGGCAATGCACACATGATGTATGTGCGTGCCAAATACACATATGTACCTGTGACCTTCAATAGTTACCATGTGTGATGCCTGCCACATGTGAATACATGGTATTTGCACTGGGTAACATTATGACTGTGGTCTTCTTTGCAGGTGCTGCATGTGGGATGTGTATATACAGTGTGAGATGTAGATGCTATCAACCTAGTAGTGAGGGATACACACCTGGTCTGGGGCATATAGTCTACATGTTGTTGATGAAGAGGTGCTGCATGTTTTCACCTGTTGTGGTAGTGGTAAGAAGTTGTTCCATAGCAATGCAGTGACTGCATGCTAAGAACCTTAAAGCTAGGGTGTTGTAGCTACAGTAATTCATTAGCATTCAGTAATATGTCAGCATTCCTGGTGAGGGTATGATGCCAACCAAGGTCAGGTTCTACCAGCCTGTGCCACTTGCTCAGTGAGCCCTTCCATGTTCCCTATCATGTATTCAAGTGAGGGACATCACACATCAGCTGTAGTGGCATGGACAATGACTGAGTCATATGTATCCATGCATCTGACTGACCTGTATGCTTGTGTTATGTGGTGGACCATAGTGCCCCATGAGCATATCGCTGTGACCTTCACCTTGTCCAGCCTGGTGAGCATGACCTCACTGTACCGGACAATAAAAGTACCTAACACAACTGCAGCAGTAGTGTTGTATAGCTGTACAGACTGTGCTTGTTTGGCACACAGGATTTGTGTGCTATGTGTTATGCGTGCTGTGTTCAGGCCTAACGTATGCCTGTGTGTCAGCTGCAGAGGTGTCTACCACTCAGGCAGGATGCCATTCTTAGGCTCCACGAATGGCCCGGTGTGTTCCAGTGCTTGTATTGCTGTCAGTGTAGGTCTACATCAGACTGGTATTGCAGTCACTGTAGTATTTCATGCCACCTGACAGGTTATGCCAGTACTGGGTTCAGAGTGCTTAGTCCACAGTTTGGCTATGTGTTTCCATCTCATACATGTGTTGTACATCCATGGGTAGGGGATAGGGTTGACTGTGTACATGCGGCAGCTGTGACATTACTACATGACTCTCATATTCCACAAGTGTACCATAGAGGTGACTGACAACTGACCTTTGCACATGCTACCATAGTATTGAGATTGTATTGGTGATTAACAGCGCATAGGGCCAATGGTGAACAAGATACATAGGTTCATAGGTTCATACTAGGCTATCTGCCCTAGGGCATTTATAAACCTAGCCAGAATGTGTGTGGCTTTCACCATGCATTGTAAATCTATCTTGCTATGCCCTTTTCCAAGGTTAGTATACTGTGCCTCTATCTAACAGTGACACATAAGTGATACCCAGGGTAAACCTACAATGTCCCATCCAGTCATTAATATTCCTCTTGAAGACAGTCACTGAGTGACTCTGCCTAACCTCTATTGGGATAATATTCCAGAGTGAAGGGAGCCTCTGAGTTATGAATGTGTCCCTCCAGCATGTCCTATGTATATCACTCCTGAGGTTCAAGTCTTTCCAGCGTGTAGCTTGATGGGATCTGGATATTCTGAGGTGCAGCATGACCATTAAGTCTGGGTTTGACATGGCTTTATATGTCAGGCACAGATTGCCTATGAAGAGGCAGTATGCCACTGAGTAGAGCTGCTGTTTCTTTAACCAGTCAGTATGTGGCATCTGTTTGAGCCCTTTGATCCTCTTGTTGAGGTACTTTTGTGGTCTTTCCAGTTGCTGCAGGTGTCTGGTAAGGTGCATGCCGACAGGGGCATTGTAGTCAATTATGGGCATGATGAGGGATGAGTAAAGAGGCACAATGTCCTCCCCTGATCTACATGTGAATCTCTTCATGATGAGGTGGCCTATATAAAATGTTTTCCTAACCACTTTGGCCATGTGGTTGTCAAATGAGAGAATGCTATCAACTTGTGTACCCCAAGGTCCATAATTCCTTCATCTGTACTTAATGGATTAACACATATGTGGTACTTTGTGGTCACTTTGTTTTTGCCAAAGGGGATGACTATACACTTTTTGGCATTCAGCTTGAGGCCATGGCTGTGGCACGTCGTCTAATTCTAAGAGGCCCTTTTGGAGGATGCGTGTGTTGGCTGGAGAGTTGATTATGGTGTCCAGTTTGCAGTCATCTGCGACTTGCTTAGCCACAGTCCTTCCATGTTGGCCTGTATCTCTGATAAATATATACTGAACAAGACAGATCCCAGGACTGAGCCTTGTGGGACACCACTTGTAACTGGTTTTGAGGCTGACATGGCTCCAACAATTCTAACCATGTGTGTTCTGCCCTTGAGCCACTGTGCAATATATGTAGTGACATAGGGGTTAATATGTACACTGGTGAGCTTCCCTAGAATGCACAACTGGGGTATTGTATCAAAGGCTTATGCAAGGTCCAGGTAGGCTGTGTAGACCACCTTCCCCTTGACAGTGGCCTTGGTGACTGTTTCAAAGAAATCAAACAGGTTTGAGAGGCAGGCTCTGCCATTAACAAAGCCAAACTGTGTATGATGAAGTGTCTGTAGGTCCCCAATATCTATATTTATGAGGTTCATGATGATCCTTGCCATAGCTTTGCAGACCAAGCTATTCAGACTTATGGGGCGATAGTGTCAGATCCGTTAAGGCACCACCTAAATGTAGAGGGACCACTGTTGCTGTACGCCACTCTTTGGCCACATATCGTGTAGTAAGGCTGGGATTGAACAGTAGTGTTATGTCTGGGTGTAGCTCTTCTTGGAGTTCATGTAGGACACAGCCTGGGACACTGTCTGGTCCCATTGATGCAGTGTTTATTGCTTTGGAGAGGGCAGCTCTTACCTGTGCATCTGAGATGTCATGGGGGGCAGCACTCTGCTGGGAGAAATATTTGCCCTTTTGGTGTGGAGGGGGGAGAAGGTAGCAGTGAACCTGTCCACTAGATTGTTGGCAATGTCTGTGCGTTTGGTATTTCTTGTGACATCTTGGACTACCTCTGAGCATATCTGGGAATTACCACCCAGGTTCCTAACATAACTACAGAAAGCCTTGTGATTATCCTCAGTGTCTTATGGAATCTTCTCTCAAAGATGGCCTTAGACAATCTTATGAGTGCCTGTAGTTTTCTTCTAATACTCATCAGTGATGCCTTCACATTTTGGGAGTTTGTTGTATCATTTAGTAGCTTCATCCTTCTATTGTATAGTTTGTTTATGGCTGGTGTCCACCACACAGGACGTCTGCCTTTGGAGGATTGGGTCTTGCTTTTATTTGGGATTGCATGATCCATGCATTACTGAAGGTGTCCATAGAATGCCTTTATACAGGTATCTGCAGTCTGGTCCATATTTTCAACAGGCCTGGGGGCTTTGAAGGTTTCCACATCATTTATGAGGAGTGTGAGCATGCTTTACATGAGTTGTTGACTGTATTCTTCTGTGCAGGGGGTGGCCTTCGGATGTGAATATCCAGTGAGATTAGTTTATGGTCTGATCTTACCAGTGAGGGATACACTTCTGGTCTGGAGCATAGAGTCCCCATGTTGGTGATGATCAGGTTCAGTATGTCTTCCCCTCTTGTGTGAGTGGTAACAAGTTGTTCCATAGCATATTGGTATATAAATTCCAGTAATCTGTGGGCTAGGGTGTTGGAGCTACAGTCATGCTCCCAGTCTATGTTTGGGTAGTTTAACCCACCCAATATAATGGTGTATGGACAGACCTACATATTTCCAACTGTTTTCAGGAAGGCCAAGTGCGGTTCTTGTGTTTGTGAGGGTGGTCTGTAGCAAGCTATAACCTGGAAGGCAGTTTTACCCATTGTTACTTGCATATGGATAGTCTCTGATGTTTGGTGCTTTGCCACCAACCTGGAGGTGTGGGTATCTTGGATGAATATCAATACACCCCCTCCTTTTGTGGTTTTGTGCAAGTTTTCGGCCTGAAAAGCATGGTATGAGGTGTAACTTGGTAGTGCTGGAGTGCTGTTGGTAGCCCTGAATCCGGTATCTGTTACTGCACAGATAGCGATGTTCTCCATGCTGAGGAATGTTTCGAGTGTGTGCATCATCAGGTTTAGAGTCCTGCAGTGGCATATATGACTGCTCACGTGGACAGATGCCAGGTAAGTCATATGCAAAGTGTCACAGGCAACGTACATGTGCACAGGAGAAACAGTGACATTCTGTCAAGTGAGACATGAACATACATATAGTAAGCTATGCAGATGTCACTAGGAGTCCACAGAAGCTGTGTAACTCTGCATGGCAGGTCGGATCAGTATTCCAGGGTAACTGCATGGAAACATGCATGCAAACATAGCTACTGTAAGCAGGGCTGCATGTAGTCCATTGTACAACAAACAAGCTGTACCACTTTCAGTAGGTAACACTGCAAATGCTCACCAGCTGACATATGAATACCTATGTCTCCAAAGGTGATACTTAGCAGACCACGGACAGAAATGACATGGCCAGACACGCTACATCCCACATGAACACATATCTCAAGCAACACAGACCTCACAAAGTCAGTGTTCTTAACAGGCACAGCCCATAAGGCCAAACACAATGTGTGACACACCTATAATAGGTGATGCCATAGTCAGATACACTGACGTCCCGCCCTCCAGACTGAGCAAGGTGAGGGTCACATTTAGCTACCTGTCAGGTGATAGAATGTGCCACATAACACAAGCACTCAGGTCACTCCACAGCAAGTACAAGTATGAGGCAGTCATTGTCCATGCTGGTGTGAACAACCTGAGACGTACCTCCCTGGACCACATGGAAAGAGACACAGAGGAGCTCTTACATCACCTTCTCAAACTCAGGAATCCCACACAGCCTTCATGATGACACAGGAGAGTATAGATTTCTCAGCAAACACCATCATACTGGGTGACTTCAACTACCCAAACATAGACTGTGAACATTACTCAAGCCACAATACCCAAGCTCTAGGGTTCCCATAGTTCAGAAACTCTTTAGCTATGGAACAAGTAGTCAACATTCCCACAAGAGGGGAAAATATACTAGACCTGATCATCACAAACATGAGTACAAAATGCTCACCACTTGAAGTATATCCCTCATTGTTGCATTCGAACCATATACTAATCACACTGGAGTACTGGATTCCCCACATATGCAAACCTCAAACACATCTATGTGTGTGTGGGAAATGCCCCTATTAGGAAATGTGACAGTACACTACAGGATGCAGATTCCCCTTTTGAAACACTGATGATGTCAGCACTCTATAACTATATTACCTGAATTAAAGCTCCCCAGTAATTTGTATAGCGCGCTCTGGTAATGCGTCATTCTTTAGTGTCATAACATAGTTAGGTAGGGGTTTGAATCCTGCAAAAGGAATGTATGCGAGTTAGTGTGAGTGGGGTTTGTGTGTGTGCATAATGCTATGAGGGAAAAGTGCCTTTTGCCAACTGGGAGAACACACTACAGGGTGCACATCCCTCTTCCTAAACACAGATGATGCCAGCACCCTCTAAGTACAGCATTAGAAAGGATTTCTCCCACTAAAGCTAATAGTGCACTCTGCTAATGTGTCTGTCTCTAGTGTCATAACACAGTTAGGTAGGGGTTTGAATCTTGCAAATGGAAAGTATGTGTGTTAGTGTGTGTGCACAATGCTGGGGGTGGGATGTGGCTTTTGCCAAATGGGGTTACGCACTGCAGGGTGCACATTTCCCTTAACAAACAGTGATGTTGACAGCAACCTATACAAAAAACATGACAACAGACAACTGCCAGTACTCAGTATAGTGCTACATGCTACTGTAACACGCACATGTACCAGAACATACCTAGATAGTGTTTTGAAACCTGAATGTGGCAAGTGTGTGGATGTGGGATGTTTCTGTGTGTGCATTTCCGTATGGAAAACATGTTGGATGTGGCAATCAGGGAACCACAGTACCTGATGCACATTACACTTTTAAACTAATGAGGTTGCCTGCACCCTGTGAGTACAGGTAGAGAAGAGGAAATTGGTAGTAATCCAAATAGTGCACTTTTCAAATGTGTACCTGTCATGTGTCGACAGCTACTCATGTAGGGTAATAAATAATGGAAATGGCAGGTGAGTGTGTGCATGTGTGGGGGTAGCAGGGTGTGTGTAAATGCATGTGTGACAGAACAGATACATATAGCTGAATCTACAATACAGCACATGATGCACATTCACATAGTCAATGGTAGAATGTGATGGTGTGCAGCTGGTACACTTTGGTAAGTAGTATGGGTGTAGATAACAATTCAGGACATTCATACAGTTACTGCAGCAGGAATGCTGGGATATAGACACAATCATAGTGGAACAGTGAACAGTTACCAACATGTTACTACTTATACACATCTATGTAGTCACCCTGTGCATCAGCAACGTGTTTACCTTTTCCTGCAGTGATGTTGTAGTATGCAGGAGGTGGCACAGTGTCATCATATGCACAGGGTGTGGGTTAGGTATGCCCAAGCCAGCCACTGGTAACACCAATTGACATGTGTGTGTATGTGTGTTTGTGAGGGGCAGCAGTACAGGGTGGACCAGTGTTGGTGCAGTGTGTGTGTGTATGTGTTTGCCCTAGGTGTTAAATTTCTGCATGTGTGTAAGCACACACACAGTACCACATAATGGCTGCCATGTACAGGGTTTTGTGGACAGCCCCAGACTGCACCTGTCAGGTCATCCAGATCAGTGTCTGTGGGCACGGACACGGTACCTGTGCCTGGCAGGGGTGCTACGGACCGTATCCGGTACTAACCCAGACTGGGTACTGTCATCGGAAGTGGGTGTCTGTTGACTGGACACAGTTCCCTGTTGGGACTGTACAGAGCCACATGGTCTCCTGGGGCGTCCTGATGACAGCACTGACCCAGCATTGCTGGGGCTGCTGCTGGCACTTGAGGTGCGTGAGTGGGCCTGTTGTCATCCGTGGCGACTGCCAGCTGGTGCTGTTGCCTGCATACGGCCACGTTGATGCCGCAAATGCACACCATCACCCTGGCCCATGGACATCTGGTTGTGGAGCAGCTGTTGTATGTCCCCACAACGTCTGTCAACGACATCTGTGAAATTATGAATAGCATTCGCAATGTCATGCATGCCATCTGTCATGGCTGTGCGACATGCTGTCAGCTCCCTCAGACCCTGTCTGGTGTACCTTTCCATATGCACCTGTGCCTGCATAACAGTCCGAAACATAGTGGAGGTTGACATACCTCCTTGGGCACGTCGGCCAGAGGCAGTACGGCCACGGATGCTCCCACGAGAACCCATGGGCGACTGTCTGCATGGTACCATTGGAGGACCCTGCTCATGGCTGCTTTGTGGGGATGCATGTACCACAGGTACCACATTACCCTGATCTATGCCCAATGCATACTGTCCATCGCCTAGGGACAATGGTGACAAAGGATGTAACGGCAGGATGACTGTGCGCATTGAAGGGGTTGACAGCTGTGTATTGTCAATTGGCTGACCAATGGCAGACCCAGACACACCTTCCTGCACCATTATAGACATTTCCTCATCATCAGTACCTGGGCCACAAGATTCAGGTTCCCTGCTGCAGGTCACCAGAGCAGCACCAGAACCTACGGGAGGAAAACAGGGAATACAGATTACAGTCTCAAGACATATTTTATGGTGATGCACTTCAATACAAATGCACACATTCAGAAATGGACACATGCACTCATGGACACACACACACATGCACACATGGGCACAGGCACATTTGCACACATGCACACTCCACAGTACACACACACATCAGTACTGAGTTACACTACTCTTACTAGTAGTAACTTGAGTATTGCAGGTATTATTAAACACACTCACCAGCATGTATACTACTGAGTTACACTACTCTTACTAGTATTATAAATAGTTTTTCAGGTAATGATAAACACACTCACCAGCATGTATGGCCTGCCTCGTTGCTAGATGGTAGGGACCTGGAAATATGAGGAAATTAATGTCAGTGGGCACAAGTGCACCATTGTGTTTGCATATGATACAGTACAGTAGTACAACAGTTCCCTTATACACATCAGCTGCTCATAATGCCAATATCACACATGCACAATTACATATCATGATGACAGATACATACCACATGCACACCTTATGCATGCATGAAGTAACAGTGTACAGAACAGTCATATGTACATATGGCATCTTACCTGCACGCTGAGTGTCTTGCTGCTGTGTGGATCCAACCTCCATCAGGATGCAAGTCTGATGCTGTTGTTGTTCTGGGGCTGGATCCACAACACTTAGCAGTAGCCCCTCCTGTCTGGTGAGGGGGGGATGTGTGGCCACCCCCCCACCTGTGGCAACCTGTTGCCTGCGGATATCTGCAGCACACTGGCGGACATTTCTAATCAAATCACTGCAGTGATGTCTCACCTGCTCATATGTTCTATCATGCATGCCAACATCATTTATCCTGCTGACAAGGTTTTGCCACAGTGCAGACCTCTCCTGCTGATTCTGGGTGGTGTGTGAAAACAGGATGGCATAGTCATGCACCAGGCTCTGGTGGATCACTTTGTCCTCTGCAGCAGAGTATGCAGGGTTCCTTTTTGGAGCCATATCCCCCTGGAAAAGTACACAAACAGGATATCAGCAGAGTATGTCAGCAATATATGGTACACAGTCTATACATGAAGTATTAAATTGTAGTTATTACTGCTTGGTTGTAACTTGATTAAAGTGTAGTGGCCTTCAGACCAGTTGTTTTACATTATGAAGGTTTGTGGCAAGCACTGTGGTGGCAGGACAGGTAGCTTTCATCCTTCTAAGTTGGGAACTGCTGATTGAGAGCCCAGTGTCCAAGTGTATTAGTTCTGGTGTAAGCAGCTGGCCTTCAGGCCAGTTATTTAACATTAACAAGGTTTCTGGTCTGCACTCTTGTGTGAGAATAGGCTGTACTCTGCCATTCATAGCTGGGAACTTCTGGTTTAAGGTCTATAGTGCCTGCATATTTGAACTGTATCTTACTGACATTGGTACACCTTGTTTGCTGTAGCATACACTACATCCAAGCCTCCTGAATCTAGCTTTGTTTATATGCTTGTTATTTGTTAGCTTGCTATTTCACTGGTACGCTAATTCCACATAATACACAGCTTCTCAGCACTTCTGTGAATCACTACTGATATCTGCATTGCTTACTGTACTTATTTCCTTGTTACACTTGAAAGAAAGTGACTGCTTGTCGTTTTTGCATTTAGTTAATTGTAACACATTGCACTTAAGTTACCTGGCACTTGCTCAATGAAGCTATTATATCAGTCAGCAGTAGAAATTAATATCAGTACACCCTCACTCCCCACTGGACCTTGTTTTCAATTATTACGGAATTCACAATAGTATTCTAGCATGTCCAAAAGTCAGTTGTCAATCTCCTCTCCAGTCCAGCTGGTGAGTGTGGTAATCCAGAGGCAATGTTATAACAGCCTCGTGTACACAGACAACCCCCTCCTCCTAACAACAAATTCAAACACATGTGAGTGATGCAACCATATACCAAACTGGAGGCTAGGCTCGCTCTACTCAATACTGCCATAACCAGTCAGGAGGAGAAGGAAACCACACTCACTACAATTCCAGTCTCACATAGACCTACCACGACAGCAAAACAAACACATAATCACACAAAAACATACTCGGAGGCTCAAAATAAAGATCTGCCTAAGCAGCAGAGACCTCCAAAGCAGACACCCAAGCAACCGCTACCCCAAAACAAAACTCGTGCAACACATATCTCACAAAGCCAATGTGCTGAACACTCACAGCCCTTAACAGTGAACAACACACCTCATACACAT
The DNA here is from genome assembly GCF_019279795.1 of Protopterus annectens. Taxonomy (NCBI): domain Eukaryota; kingdom Metazoa; phylum Chordata; order Ceratodontiformes; family Protopteridae; genus Protopterus; species Protopterus annectens. Next base: position 689,508,750 of record NC_056736.1, read on the forward strand.
GTAATAGGTGACTCTATCATCAGGCACACTGACGTCACGTTCACCAGGCTGAACGAGGAGAGGGTCACAGTGAGCAGCCTGTCGGGCACTACGACCCGCCACATAACACAAGCACTCAAGTCACTCCAAGGCAAGTACAAATATGACTCACTCATTGTCCATGCTGGTGTGAATGACCTGACACATACCTCCCTGGACTACATGAAAAGAGACAGAAAGGAGCTCTCTGAGCATGTAGCCCAAGACAGTATGACCCTGACCTTGTGTAGCATCTTACCCTCACCAAGTATGATGCCACAATATCAAGGCAAGATGATCACTTTCAACAATTGACTGAAGTACTGGTGTCATTCAAAGGTGATCCAATGCCTGTCAGCTTGGGATGATATGCTGTACAAGCCACGATGCTTTGCTAGGGACAGCTTGCACCTGTCACCCCTTGGCTTTTGGATTTTGGCAAAGGCTCTTGCTACACCCATAGTGCCTTTATTAGGCAAGGCTCATAAAGCAAACCCACATCCATAGGTATCACAAAGGATGAGGAACTAAGAGTAATGCGACTCAACGCCAGAAGTCTAAACCTCAAGATACACACACTCAAAACTCTACTTAGCATTATGGACATCGATATCTGTGCAGTAACAGAAACCTGGTTCAGGTTTCCCAAGAGCACACCAGCACTACCAGGTTATACCTGTTACCATTCTTGTCAGCCCCAACACTTGGATCAAACAACAAAAGGAGGGGGAGTATCAATATTCATAAAAGATACCCACACCTCCACATTGGTGGCAAAGTACCACATAAGTGTTAAGCCATTAAGTACAGAAGAAGTAATTGGGGACCTGGGGAACAAACTTGATAGCAATCTGTCATTTGACAACCACGTGGCCAAAGTGGATTGAAAAACATGTTATATAGCCCAGCTAATCATGAAAGGATTCACATGTACATCAGGGGAGGTCATGGTGCCTCTTTACTCATCCATCATCAGGCCTATAATTGAGTACAATGCCCCTTTTGGGATGTACCTAACCAGACACCTACAGCAACTGGAAAACTCCAACAGTACCTCGTCAAGAGGATCAAAGGGCTCAAACAGATGCCATATGCTGCCCAGTTAAAGAAAATCCAGCTGGACTCAGTGGCATACTGCCTGTTCAGAGGCAATCTGTGCCTGACGTATACAGCCATGTCCAACCCAGAAGTAATGGACATGCTGCACCTCAGGAAATCAAAATCCCATACAGCCACACGCTCAAGAGACCTGAACCTTAGCACTGAAATAAATAGGACATACTGGAGGGACAGATTCATAACCCAGAGGCTCCCTTCACTCTGCAATGAACTCACAGTACAGGTTAGGCAGAGTCCCTCATTGACTCTCTTCCATAGGAATCTGGATGAGTGGATGGAGATCATAGTTGTACCCTGGGTATCACTTCTATGTCACTGTTAGACAGAGGCACAGTATACTAACCTCGGAAAAGGGCATAGCAAAATAAATTATAATTGGGTGGCAAAAGACAAACATATTCTGGGTAGGCTTATCAATGCCCTAGGGCAGATAGCCTAGTATGAACCTATGAACCTATGTGTACTGCTATACTACTTCTGCCATATGTTGCATGTGTGTGTGTTGTGGGGGATGCGCAGGTAATGGGCAGATATTTCTGCACAGGCAACACTTCTGAAACACTCTGGGTGTTCATCCCAACATACTGTATGTGTGTTGCCATCCAACACTGTGATGTGGACACACATTACTCAGCCTGGATATACATATCCCAACAACACCACAAGCACAGTACACTACCTTGCTATGTATGTATGTAATTACACAGTTATTCACTAGTTAGGACTGTGATGCTATCCATGCAGCCCACTGGGACAGTGGAAGCCACAACACACACTGCTGGCCCCTTTGAAAAAGCTTACCACAGACATCCCACATAGTGTATGTAATGTGCACACACATATCTAACCCAGACCGTATGCACACCACTTATTTATCCTGTCCAGTGGACTACAGATATAGGCACATTGTATAACAATAGCAGGAGGCTACTGCAGCAAAGAGCAGATTAACATGAAGGCAAGGCATCTGTGGTCAGCAGTGGTAAGATGCTTCACATTCACCAAATGCACAGATATTGGCAACATTGTTGCAGACAGTTTAGGTGCAGGTATCCCCCCCCCCCCCATTCTCCTACACATGTGGAATTAGTTATCACAGATGAATGTAACCTCCCTATCATCTCACATGTCCAGGTGAGGGCCACCCTCAACATTGCAGAACACACAGCATCACTGTTACAAAATGGTATCCCTGGATGTGTGATACATTCACCCCTAGAGGACATAGCACCACATTACAGACTGATATTAAACCCTGGACATACTACAGGATATGTACCTGAACAGTGCCATACATACACAGTGGTCCCACACCAATGAGGAGGAACCTCTACTGACCCTGGGAACTACTGCATCATATGCATAACTGGCCTTGTGTTCTAAGCTATGGAAGTTTTAAGTATGGAAGACATGTGCAGCAATATTACATATGTATATATATCAGGACTATGTACACACAACCTATCTCATGGGCATACCTATAGATAGTGAACTATGATAGATTTGGAGGTTTCATAGTAAACACAGTATTAACCTGCTACTTTGCATTACCTGTGTTTGTGTCAGCTGTTGCTGTGTCACTGCTGCTAATTGCTGCTGCTGCTGCTGGTTTTGTTGCTGTGATGATGCAGTTTTTTTTTTATCACTGCCTTTCTTTCTTTCTTTCTTTCTTTCTTTCTTTCTTTCTTTCTTTCTTTCTTTCTTTCTTTTCTCTCTCTCTCTCTCTCTTTCTCCGTCGGTTTGGTGCAACGAATGTATTGCATGTGTGGAGTGTTAGTACTGGATGCTTTTGTAGGTATCTGCATAGGTCCATGTGATGGCCTCTGCACCAATTGAAAGGCAGCATTTGCTAATTGCATGCAGCCAGTTGTATACTGATTGCATGTCTCACTGTGATTTCAGGACAGTGCTATAAAAGGGTATGTGAGATAGGCGTTGCCCTTTCAGATTGTAAAGGTGTGGACCATGCTGGTATGCTGTCGACAGTGTTCTGTGAGTGTGAAGGTTAGTAAGTCTCTCATGATTCATGCTGTGTTGTAAAGTCAGGTTGCTGCATTTCTCTCACCTGTTCCCTGTAGTGAGTGTGTATGCATACTGACACCTACAACTATATTTCCATATGTATTAATATATATATATATATATATATATATATATATGTGTGTGTGTGTGTGTACATATACATTCATATATGTACATTAACTAATTAGGACAGTAAAAGTCTACCTAACATGCTTTGGGTAGTACACATCCTATACTGCCTTTATCTTCATTCCCACTATTACATGTTATACTTATTTAAGCACTATATTCCTGTATGAGAGTCATGGCTTAGTGGTAGGTCATACAGACTAGTGTTACAATGGTCTTGTGGTAGGGCCTAATAGTATGCTTTTATTTTGCTTTCAAATTGAGTACAGGGCCTGTCAATCAAAGTGCTGAAGGCACCTTTAAGCAGTTAAAAGGGTTAGTAAGTCTCACAGGAGTCAGGCTGTGTTGTAGATTCTGGTTGCTGCATTTATCTTCACTGTTTCCTGTAGTGAGTGTGTATGAATACTGACACCTACCACTATATTTCATATGTATTAATATATATATATATATATATATATATATATATATATATATATATATATATGTGTGTGTGTGTGTGTACATATAATACTTTCATATATGTACATTACCTTACATTATTATGTGCAAGCTAACAATTAGCAGGGCTGTTTCTGTTAACACTAAACTAGTATGGGAATCCAGTAATTCGGGCATTAAATATCTACCTGACATACTTTGGGTAGTTACACATCCTATATTGCCTTTATATTGATTCCTACTATTACATGTTATATTTATTTTAGCACTATGCTCTTGTATGAGAGTTATGGCTTAGTGATAGGTCATACAGACTAGTGTTACCAAGGTCATGGGTTCAAGACTGACAGTGGGAATTTATTTTTCTTTTGAAATGAGTACAGGACCTGTCAATCAAAGTGCTGAAGGCACCTTTATGCAGTTAAAAGGTTTAGTAAGTCTCACAGGAGTCAGGCTGTATTGTAGATTCGGTTGCTGCATTTATCTTCACTGTTTCCTGTAGTGAGTGTGTATGAATACTGACACCTACCACTATATTTCATATGTATTAATATATATATATATATATATATATATATATATATATATATATATATGTGTGTGTGTGTGTGTACATATAATACTTTCATATATGTACATTACCTTACATTATTATGTACAAGCTAACAATTAGCAGGGCTGTTTCTGTTAACACTAAACTAGTATGGGAATCCAGTAATTTGGGCATTAAAAATCTACCTGACATGCTTTGGGTAGTACACATCCTATATTGCCTTTATATTGATTCCTGCTATTACATGTTATATTTATTTTAGCAGTCTGCCCTTGAATGAGAGTCATGGCTTAGTGGTAGGTCATACAGACTAGTATTACCAAGGTCCTGGGTTCGAGACTGACAGTGGGAATTTATTTTTCTTTCAAAATGAGTACAGGACCTGTCAATCAAAGTGCTGAAGGCACCATTACACAGTTAAAAGGGTTAGTAAGTCTCACAGGAGTCAGGCTGTGTTGTAGATTCTGGTTGCTGCATTTATCTTCACTGTTTCCTGTAGTGAGTATGTATGAATACTGACACCTACCACTATATTTCATATGTATTAATATATATATGTATATATATATATATATATATATATATATATATATATATATATATGTACATATAATACTTTCATATATGTACATTACCTTACATTATTATGTGCAAGCTAACAATTAGCAGGGCTGTTTCTGTTAACACTAAACTAGTATGGGAATCCAGTAATTTGGGCATTAAAAATCTACCTGACATGCTTTGGGTAGTACACATCCTATATTGCCTTTATATTGATTCCTAGTATTACATTTTATATTTATTTTAGCACTATGTTCTTGTATGAGAGTCATGGCTTAGTGGTAGGTCATATAGACTAGTGTTACCAAGGTCCTTGGTTCGAGACTGGCAGTGGGAATTTATTTTTCTTTCGAAATGAGTACAGGACCTGTCAATCAAAAGTGCCAAAGGCACTTTTAAGCACTTAAAACCAGGTCTGTGCTTGTTTGCGCGGAGCTAACGCATGCGCACCGGCGGTTAGCTTGTGGGCACAGCGCGCACCTCCGTGCAAACGGTGTGCGTTGGGTTAAACCTTAACTGGCTAGTAACACGCATGTTAAGCTAAGCACAGCTAGTTGCACACAGTTTGAGCCTGTTAAACCAGTGCTTAGCTACGGGCAAGCAATTTGCAGCCTTTGAAACACTACTCAGCTACGGGCACTCTGTCTCACAGCACCTTAGCTATCAGTACATTTCTAAATATTTTTATTATTGTATTACTTGAAAATATATGCTCCATTTCATTTCATTTTACAAAAGGAAATACTTTTACATTTGTACAATACTGTCAGGGGCCTTTTTAGTGCTTATTTACAAAAAAAAAAAAAAAAAGATTGCTGTGTGGGCTCGAACCTTGCCTGCCTGCTCTTAAGCCGACAACTCTACTGCTATGCTATTATTTCTTGGCTTACTTTGCATATTTAGTTCTTATATCCTTTTCCACTGATTGCAAACTGCAGTTGCACTAGTAGCACACCCGCGCACACGCAGTAGCAAACATTTACGGGGTTTAAAAAAAATAAAACAGTTTTCATTTTCATTTTATAACATCTGTTCACTTTTTACATTGCTGGTCTGTGGGGGCATGTGTTGTGTAGTGTGTTTATTCACATTTCCATGGCCTCTCTCGTGGCTGTTTACTTTCTGCCATTCTAGACTTCCGGGGGCATGTCCGCTTGCAGGGCTTAGCCTACGGACACGCCCCCCTACTGTCTTACACGGACCATGTAAGAGTTACAGTGTGATTCAGCATGCCTCATGCACCTCATGCATATGCATGACATGCTGACATCACACTGTTTAACTGCAGCCTCCGTGTAAGAGTTATAACTCTTACACGGAGGCTTCCTGAATTTGGCCCATGCTGTAATTTGCATGCCACAAAAGTTTCCATATTTGTGCATGCGTTCACGCCACTGTGTGCCACTACACAGAATTTACTTAATCTAAAACTTTTTGAATCCATGTGCACATTGTACTGTGATGTGCACATGGTAAAAAATATCATGTACGCTTTATTGAATCCCCATTACAAGTGCTGTACAACCCTTTAAATAGCTATATAAACCATGTGATCTAACTCATGTAGCCAAGAAATCAAGTGACTAAACACCTAAAGGTACATACCAAATAATATATATAAAAACACATTAAAATATGTACCACCCAAAAAGCATTTTTATAGTTCGGCAGCCCTAGCTGGCAGCCCTCATTTTTAAAACACAATAGATAAGTCATCATTTAATCCTGGAAATACCCAATAATTTAATCTGAGTATTGATAGATGTTTGTTGTTTGTCTTTTCAGCTTTTCCCGGTTAGGGGTTGCCACAGCGGAACTCCGGCCCGCTAATGATTGGCAGTCGATTTTTATGGTGCCGAGTTGCCAGCCCAACATCCAAACTTCAGCGAAGGCATGCCCATCCACGCATGTCTTTCAGAGGCCCCTCGACTGTGGGGAGGACATGCAGACTCTACACAGAAGGCACTTCAGCCAAGAATTGAATAGGAGAACCTCTTGCTGTGAGGCAACAACGCTACCGCTGTACCACCAATGTCAAGTTAAAATGCTTTAACAATGGCAATTATGTTTTAATTAAGAGACTTGTTGCATTTTTTTAGAACTTTGACAAGTATAAACATTAATGAATATACTCTAATTGTGACAGCTGATGTGAAAGATATTTTTTCCAGTATCCTTCATGACATTAATTGGTTACATAAAGCCATTGTGATTAACACACTTTCTGACAATGAAGAGATTAGTTTGCTTCCTGATAAGATGAAAATTGTTTTAAGTAACAATTTTATGTTTTTTTTGAGGGAGAATGTTTCCGCCAGAAAAGAGGTGTGGCCATGGTTGCAGATTGTACGCCAGTTTATGCAAACATAATTATGTCATACTGGGAGAAATGTTTTGATTGTCAATTCAAGCCCAAAATATTATTATTATATTTACAATAATGGGATGATATCTTTTTATCATGGGGTGATGATCAGGATGAACTATTTCTTTTACTTATTTGAATGCTACAACTCACTTTTTAAAACATACTTTTCAGTATAATAAATTAATCATGAATTGTTTTTAGATGTAAACATTTCCAAAACTTTAACTATGTGGCAATTTGAATTAAATGTATATTAGAATCCTACCTAGTCTAACATTTTTTTTTATATTTTTGCAGCCATCACCCTATATGGCAAAAGAAAGGGTTGGTCAAAAGTCAACTTATTAGGCTTTTGAGACTAATTTCAGATTAGTAGTAGTTCTTGAAAGAAGTGGATGTTCTGTCTTCAATGATTTTGGAGAGAGACTACTCCAAGGAACTAATCCATATTTCAACAACTGAAATTTCAAGCAGCAGGGGCACTGACTTACCTCAATTTTGAAGCAATCTGATTCAGTTAGAAAACCAAATGTCCAGTATGAGAGTGTCAGTTTTAAAACTGCTATGATTTTTTTCCTTTTGACAAGAATGACGGGCATTTGAAAAACACAATATACCATAATTGACACCTAGCCATCAAGAATAGTTTCCCCAAACATGTTTTGGGTGATGTGCCTTTTCTGTGTATAAAAGGAACAGTAATCTTAAAGACAAGTTTAAAAGTAATTGCAGTAAGTCCATCTACTTAGGCAGTGTTTGGAAAATTATTAGGTGTGGCTGTTAGAACCAATACAGATTTATCAATGACACAACTACTACATCTGTGCAAAGATATAATAAGACGATTAGTTGTATTACCCATTATAATTGCGGAATAAAAGGGATAGTTTATATTGCCCCTTGCATATCTATTGATAGTTTTATGTGGGGAAGACAGAATACCCACTCAGACAAAAGATTTATGAGCATAATTATAGTGTTAAAAAACAAAGTCAACTAATGCCCTTAGTAACCAAACCTAACAATTTACCAGTTTCAACAAGTTCAAAATGTTCATATTGGAACATGTTCCGTATCAAGTATGAAGTGGAAACTGGAAAAAATGATTGAATGCAGAGAGTTGCTGTAGCAATTTTGATTAAATTCTGGGGTATCACTGGGATTAAATTATTACATATTTATTCACTGTGTTTTAAAAATGAGGATTACCAAACTATATAAAAAAACAGTTTTGTATAATCTCTGTTTTTATATATTTTATTTGATATGATGTTAAGTGTTTAGTCATGTGGTTTATTGATCACATGACTTAGATCACATGGCTTATAGGGATATTTAAACGTTTGTAAAGCACTGTGTGCTTGTAATCCTAAGAAATCTCTAATAAAAGTAAGACAAAAGCATTCAATTTTAGTGGAAGATATTTAGTCAGCATTCATGGGCACTGGAAACATAGGGTGAGGGGGGTAGGAACCCCCACACACACTTTAAATGAAATTCTGGACATTGCCCTTGGCTCCTGGATCATCTGCATTATTAAAAAAATGGAGGTGAGCAGCTGTTCCTTCAAAAGAGGGATGCCAGAATCCTTGCTTCAGTGTGTGTGTGTGTGTGTGTGTGTGTGTGTGTGTGTGTGTGTGTGTGTGTGTGAGTGTGTGTGTGTGTGTGTGTGTGTGTGTGTGTGTGTGTGTGTGTGTATCAGTGTATACTTCATTGTGAGTGTGCGTGAGTGCTTGATTGTGAGTGTGTGTGTTTGTGTGTGTGTGTGTGTGTGTGTGTGTGTGTGTGTGTGTGTGTGTGTGTGTGGTTGTAATATCTATAGTGCTGCTCAAAAGTGGAGTTGCCATTGATACATTTTGGGTTTTGGGAGGTTGAGTTGCCTTCTCAAAAAAAAAAAAAAAGACTTGTTACATGCTACTCCATTGCACTAAATGCAACAGGTACTGTTTTCACTGTTAGAGACCAGACTGCTGCGATCTGAGAAATCACATTCATGTTGACCGTATACTGTGTTGCCAGATGTCCAGCAGTACTTTGGATTGTTTATTTTTTCAATGTATTCACTTGTAGAAAATAATTGTGTGCTACGGTTGCAGTTAAAAGGGTAATTTTCATTGGTGGTCTTGTGGTCATTTGGCATGCTCACATACTTAAAACTATCTTCATTTTTAGAAATGTCCCAGATTTGCCTAATAATTTTTCTGTATCCCTGTTACAGTTTATAATTTTATGCCCACAGTCATTGTAGGTACAAACTAACATACAATAATACCAATACACACTCCAGCAAATGAGTTTTTGTACAGTCCTTTGTCAACTAATATTTGAGAAGTACACTTTGTTCTTTTTAGCTTGTTGCTAATTTTCACCTTGAGAAATCAGCATGGATGGTACAGCTCCCAAAGCTAATGTCCATAGTGTTTGCAGTGTTAGCTGATGGAGACTTTTACCAGAAAGTGAACAGAGGTTTGTAACACAAGTGTTATTGGCTTGTGAACCAAAATACATATCAGCCAGAACTTTATCAGAATTACTGAACAGGCTGTGTGAATTACAAAGCTGCTGCAGGGATATGAAAACATAAATAAACAAAAACATAGATAGGACATCTGCTGATTCTGACAAAACTTCCCTTTGTCTTTAGAGGGCCAAGTATTTAACAGTCATAGAAGCTGGAAAAATAGTCCAAAAAAAAAGACAAAAACAAACATGTCATAGGCATGAACACGGCTTTCTGTGTTAAACAGCCCAAACTTTCAGTTAACTAGTTTTACAAATATTCTGGCCATTGTCAAGTTTTACTATGATCTAATGGGATGATTCTTCACATTTGATTTGGTTCTGATTGTATAATGCATGCAGGATTTTGAGTGTTGTTTAATGACTTAACATCACCCAGTCACCAAAATGTTCTCTTTGGTACGTAGACATTTAGAAATTCTGACTTTGTATTTTCAGGTTTAAAGGAAATTACTTGGATGGTGTTTTGCAGGAATTTAAAGCTACAGAATTAACTTTGACCGAGAGTGTAGACAAGTATGTGATTCTGGGGGTGTGTTAGTGTGTGAATGTGAGTGTGTATATGTGTGTGTACGTGTGTCTGAGTGTATGTATATGTGACTGTGTGTGTGTGTGTGTGTGTGTGTGTGTGTGTGTGTGTGTGTGTGTGTGTGTGTGTGTGTGTGTGTGTCTGTTACGCCCGCATGTTGCACTCTTCTGATTCAGTCCCTACATAAGCATATGTCTCAAATGTCCCCCTGCAGAAAGTTTGTGATTTTTTTGTCACATTCCCCATAAAATTTGATTTTCTGGTTGGTTACACAGTAAGGATTTCAGAAGTTACAAATGCTAGATATTTGAGAGTCATACTTATTCTTCACAATCTGAATGTTGATTCAGACTGTTGTTCTACTAACTTTTGTCCCTCATTTTGTCTCTGCATTATTTTTTACTATATACAGACTTCTTGGGCAAAACTGAGATATATGTAGGGAACAATACCTGTTAACTGTATCTGTTTTTGCAAAACATCTTGGACTTTTGCTTGGCATTTTTGGCCTAGATTTTCTAGTAAATCACTTAAGATTATAAGTAAGTTAGTAATGCCAAACAGTGTTTCATATTACTTATTGTTCAGAAAATGCATGTAGATGTAAAACCTGTTGTTCTATTAACTTCTTCATAAATTCATAGGTTCATAGGTTAGTACTAGGCTAATGGCCCTGGAACCAATGCAAGCCTAGCCCAAGAATATTCCCAGTCATCTGCTGCCAGAACTTAGTTCCTTGTGCTCCTATTGAGCAAGGCTATTGAAGTGATCCCTGGGGGGAATTTCCTATTACCCATCCACTCGTCAAGATTTTTCTTGAAAAGGACTAGTGAGATGCTTTGCTTGACGTGAAAGGGGAGTTTATTCCAAAGTTTGGGAAGTCTGTAGGTTAGGAACCTGTCTCTCCAGCAGGTTCTGTTTAATGTGGTGATGAGATTGAGTTCTTTGGAGCATGTGGCACAGAAGGATTGTGACTTTTTTAGATGAAGCATGTCTAGCAATACTGGCTCAGTCATGGCTTTGTATGTCAAGCAGAGATTGCCTCTAAATAGGCGATATGAGATGGAGTAAAGCTGGAGTTTTTTTTTTAGTCTTTCTGTATAAGGCATATGTTTGACTCCTAAGATCCTCTTTGTGAGGAACTTTTGTGGCCTTTCCAGCTGTTAGAGGTGTCTACTGAGGTACATGCCAAATGAGGCATTGTACTCTATAATGAGTCTAATGAGGGATGGGTAGAGAGGGATTATGACTTCTTTCTTCCTGAATGAAAAACCTTTTGTAATGAGATGTGTCACATAGAATGACTTTCTAACGACAGTGGCAACATGGTTGTCGAAGGAGTTGGTCCAGGGCATTGGAATTAATGAATTCCAGAAAACGTTGGGCAAATGAGTTTAAACAGTAGTAGTTGTCCCAGCTAATGGAGGGGTAGTTAAAGTCTCCCACTATAAGGGTATTAGGATGAACCTTGATGTTTTCCAGAGTGTTCAGGAATGCAGAGTGGGAGTCTTAGGACATTGTGGAGGATTTATTCATAATTCATAAGTTAGTACTAAGCTAACTGCCCTTGCGAGCCATTTTAAGCCTAGCCAGTTATCCCTTATGAGACTCTAACCCTGCACCTTGTGTTTGCAAGGCAAACACCTTAACCATTAGGCCACCCTTAACCAGCAGGCTACAACATGGATTGAAGCTTTATTCAGTGTTAGTTGTACCTGAAGTATCTCTGATGTGTTATGTCTGGCAAGAGGTGTATGTATCTTTTATGAAGATGGATACACCTCCACCTTTGGTGGAGAATAGAGTAATATTAAAATTATCATGATTTTGTTCCACATTATTTTGGCTAAGTTCAGAATGCTTGAGCAACGAGGTTGCAAGGTTTACAAGGAATCAATACTTCTCTCAGCTATTCCCTGATGTTGTGGAACGTCTCCAATTTTGCCTCAAATTATTTTACACTGTTCCTGACATTCTGGTAAATCACAGAGGATTACTGAAATATCAGTAATGTTAGGCATTAAAGTTTCATGCTCATTTTTATTCAGAAAATGCATGCTGATTCAAAATGTGCTGTTCTATTAACTTTCTAAGTGAATTAGAGTAATATTAAAATTTGTCCCTAACTTTGTCCACCCCCCCCCCATTATTTCTGGCTATGCACAGAATTCTTAAGAAAGAAGTTGAGATATGCAGAGACCCCTATTTCTCATGTTGATCATGGTAACCATAAATTAAAATAAAAAAGCATGACTATTCTGCTGTGGGCAGTGTCTGTTGTTATCACTGCCCAAAGTTTTATTTGCCCTCCTGATAAAATTATAAAAAAAGAACATGCAAAGAGAAAACTGTCTCTGAAAATCCACATCTCTACAATTCCCAATAGTCCATAGACTAATGACTACTTATCTAGAGTTTGCCAGGAAAGCATCGCAATCAGTTGCTAATGGCAACAAGGCACTCACACCTAGGACTCCATCCATCATCCATCTACCCACAACCCCTTTTACCCATGGGGTTAGAGTGTCCCTTCAAACATAACAATCATCTAGAGCCAAGGTATACACTGCTGGGTGGCTAGCCTTGCCACAGTAGTTCTGCCATACCCCACACTTGTACCTTTGGCCAATTTAGAGTGTCCAACCCAGCTATAGCATGACTTTTGATGTGGGAAGAAACTCACACAAACACAGGGACATCATACAAACTCTGCAGAGATGGCATCGAGGTGACTATGTTATTCACTGCACCACTGTGCCAGCTGTGTGTGGTGTGGGGCGCATACATCTAAGACTCCACAGTTCTTAGTTGCCTCTACTCATTGTAATACGACAACCATTTGCAAGAGTTTAGACAACATAGTATCTATACATGGGCTGGCTACCCATGTCTTATTACTATGCTGAGGGTGATAAATTAAATTGTTTACCATAGCATACCTTTATAGATTCATATAGTATATAAATCAGAATTAGTGCTTGTCAACAACCAGACTCATAGGATGCCTCCTGCCTCAAGGAGTGAAAAACAAGTCAAGACAGGAATGAATTCAGGAATGAATTTAAGGGTACCTATCTTACTTAAAAAGTTTGCTTTATAGCATGTATGGATATTACTTTATTTTTATGTAATATATTCCAGAGGTGAGCAACGCATTTGTCTCTACAGCCTGTATTATTTGTTTGTTGATGGAGATTCAAGTCTTTAATTTTATGTGTTTGTGGAACCAATTGTTTTGTGGAATTGTAGGCTATAAATAAGGGTTGAGTCATTAATATTATCGAATAGTAGATATAAATCACAACACGAGCTTATGCGAGACAAAATACAGGTGGAACCTCACAATTCAACCATAATCCATTCCGGAATGGCGACTGAATTGCGAAATGGTTGAATTGTGAGATGTCATTTCTCATACAAATGTGTAGAAAATCGTTTGACTTATTTCCGGTCCAAACAAAATTAAAAAATACACTAATAGAAAAATTTCAAAAAATGTAGCTCACCCTGATTTGAAGTGTAGAACATCTCTTAAATAGAGGAGAGGATGTGGAGGAGGGATGGAGGTGGAATGCAGGACTACTGTACATTCCTAAAACTATGGCTCACATGTCACATACAAATTTATTTGATGTTAAATCCATCTAAGAATGCAGGGTAACATGTTTCCTGTCCAGCTAAAATGCATGCTCATTACATCATTGTGAGATAGCAGTTATAAAACAAATACCTGTTGTCTCTGATTATGATTAATGTTTTATTTAGTTCACTTTAATGTGAAATAAATTATAACTTAAAACATCTTGCAGTTACCTATGCACACCTCCAAAAGAAATAACAGCACACAATACACTGTACACTGGTGTGTCTGTTTTTTTAATCCTTCTCCAGGACTTTGCTCATTGGCTCCCCTACTTAGCTCATTCATTCTTACAGTGGGCTAGAGCCACCTGCCTCACTCATTCCTGTTCAGGGACCTGATCGGCCCATTCATTCAGCTGGAGGTGAATGTCCAGAATTTGAGAGCAGGACAGTGTACTTACCCCAGAAGGGTCCCTGCCACAGAAGGCCAGCTGATGTGCAGTAACTGTCTGGCAGGGAATGATATGGATGCTGACACTTATATCATCAATAATTCAGTGGGGCATGTGTTCTTTAACAGCATAAGCTTGACGTGGCCTATTCCACATGTGAGCTTTTGCTTTCCAGCAGGTGTCATCAGTAAGTTTGGCCATATCGTCTCCCTCTCCTACAGAACAAGGTGAGTCGGCATCATACAGTTGTACCTAATCTCTGCCCAGCCCCACCAGTGTCCATGCCAGAAACTGAAAGATGAGTCACCATATTTATACTATTTACAGAGTCCACTTAGTCTTTAGTTGATGGAAGGGGAGTCTTCTTCACCCTGTTCTGCCTGTTCCCTCTGCTTTTTGGCAGGTGTAGCTGAAAAAATTTGTCCAGGGTGACTTGTCTCTCCCTTGTTTTTAGGATGGTCTTGAAGTGGTTCATGATTGTGTTTTTAAACAAGTCAGTCATCCTCTTGACGTCGGAGTGCCACTCCAAGACTGTAGCCTGCACCTGTTCCCAGTTGGGTAAAAGTTCTTTAATGCAAGCTGTTGGCACAGGTCTTTTTTCCCTGGCATACTGATCTTCAGAAGAAATTTCACTTTCTTTTTCTTTGAACTGCTCATTGCAAAGTGCTGTAAGTTCCTCCATTATGAGTTTGTTGTCATGGGCTTGTAGCAGTTCCTCCACTTCCACCTCTTCCACCTCCCCTATGTCTAGGTCCTCTGCTGTGGAAACGATGTCTTGTAGCAGTTCCTCCACATCCTCCTCTTCTACCTCCCCTATGTCCAGGTGCTCTGCTGTGGAAATGATGTCTTGTAGCAGTTCCTCCACATCTACCTCATCAACCTTCCCTATGTCTAGGTCCTCTGCTGTGGAAACATTGCCTTGTAGCAGTTCCTCCACATCCTCCTCTTCCATCTCCCCTATGTCCAGGTGCTCTGCTATGGAAATGATGTCTTGAGTAGCAGTTCCTCCACATCCTCCTCATCCACATCCCCTATATCCAGTTGGTCTGCTGTGGAAACAATGTCTTGTAGCAGTTCCTCCACATCCTCCTCATCCACCTCCCCTATGTCCAGGTGATCTGCTGTGGAAACGATGTCTTGTAGCAGTTCCTCCACATCCTCCTCATCCACCTCCCCTATGTCCAGGTGCTCTGCTGTGGAAACAATGTCTTGTAGCAGTTCCTCCACATCCTCCTCATCCACCTCCCCTATGTCCAGGTGCTCTGCTGTGGAAACGATGTCTTGTAGCAGTTCCTCCACATCCTCCTCATCCACCTCCCCTATGTCCAGGTCCTCTGCTGTGGAAACTATGTCTTGTAGCAGTTCCTCCACATCCTCCTCATCCACCTCCCCTATGTCCAAGTGCTCTGCTGTGGAAATGATGCCTTGTAGCAGTTCTTCCACATCCTCCTCATCCACTTCCCCTATGCCCAGGTGCTCTGCTGTGGAAATGATGTCTTGTAGCAGTTCCTCCACATCCTCCTCATCCACCTCCCCTATGTCCAGGTGCTCTGCTGTGGAAACGATGTCTTGTAGCAGTTCCTCCACATCTTCCTCATCCACCTCCCCTATGTCCAGGTGCTCTGCTGTGGAAACAATGTCTTGAGTAGCAGTTCCTCCACATCCTCCTCATCCACCTCCCATATGTCCAGGTGCTCTGCTGTGGAAATTATGTCTTGTAGCAGTTCCTCCACATCCTCCTCATCCACCTCCCCTATGTCCAGGTGCTCTACTGTGGAAATGATGTCTTGAGTAGCAGTTCCTCCACATCCTCCTCATCCACCTCCCCTATGTCCAGGTGCTCTGCTGTGGAAACAATGTCTTGAGTAGCAGTTCCTCCACATCCTCCTCATCCACCTCCCATATGTCCAGGTGCTCTGCTGTGGAAACAATGTCTTGTAGCAGTTCCTCCACATCCTCCTCATCCACCTCCCCTACATTCAGGTGCTCTGCTGTGGAAACAATGTCTTGTAGCAGTTCCTCCACATCCTCCTCATCCACCTCCCCTATGTCCAGGTGCTCTGCTGTGGAAACGATGTCTTGTAGCAGTTCCTCCACATCCTCCTCATCCACCTCCCCTATGTCCAGGTCCTCTGCTGTGGAAACTATGTCTTGTAGCAGTTCCTCCACATCCTCCTCATCCACCTCCCCTATGTCCAAGTGCTCTGCTGTGGAAATGATGCCTTGTAGCAGTTCCTCCACATTCTCCTCATCCACTTCCCCTATGCCCAGGTGCTCTGCTGTGGAAATGATGTCTTGTAGCAGTTCCTCCACATCCTCCTCATCCACCTCCCCTATGTCCAGGTGCTCTGCTGTGGAAACGATGTCTTGTAGCAGTTCCTCCACATCTTCCTCATCCACCTCCCCTATTTCCAGGTGCTCTGCTGTGGAAACAATGTCTTGAGTAGCAGTTCCTCCACATCCTCCTCATCCACCTCCCATATGTCCAGGTGCTCTGCTGTGGAAATTATGTCTTGTAGCAGTTCCTCCACATCCTCCTCATCCACCTCCCCTATGTCCAGGTGCTCTACTGTGGAAATGATGTCTTGAGTAGCAGTTCCTCCACATCCTCCTCATCCACCTCCCCTATGTCCAGGTGCTCTGCTGTGGAAACAATGTCTTGAGTAGCAGTTCCTCCACATCCTCCTCATCCACCTCCCATATGTCCAGGTGCTCTGCTGTGGAAACAATGTCTTGTAGCAGTTCCTCCACATCCTCCTCATCCACCTCCCCTACATCCAGGTGCTCTGCTGTGGAAACAATGTCTTGTAGCAGTTCCTCCCCATCCTCCTCATCCACCTCCCCTATGTCCAGGTGCTCTGCTCTGGAAACAATGTCTTGTAGCAGTTCCTCCACATCCTCCTCATCCACTTCCCCTATGTCCAGGTGCTCTGCTGTGGAAACAATGTCTTGCAGCACTTCAGCTGCTTCATCCACAGTTTCATCCTCTGGGAAAAGGAAGGAACCAGCTTCCTCCAGGCTGCACAAAGGGCTTTCCGCGACACTCCATCCCAGGCACTTTTGATGAATGATATGGCATGAAGAAGGTTGAATTCAGTCTTTCAGAATTCCTTCAGTATTTTATCCAAAGAATGGGTCACGTTGAAGACCCTTGAGAAGAATGCTTTTGTGTAGAGCTTCTTGAAGCAGGCACTGACTTGTTCATCCATAGATTTAATTAGAGAAGTTGTGTTGGAAGGCAAGAACTGAACCTTGATGAAATCATAGTCTATCTGAAGAATTTCCTCTAACTTTTGTGGTTGTGCAGAGGCATTGTCCAGAAGTAAAAGAGCTTTCATTGGCAAAATGTTTTCTGCCAGGTACTTCTTGACACTTGGAGCAAACTCCTCAATAATCCATTTCTTGAAAACAAATTGTTCTACCCAAGCTTTGGTGTTTGATTTCCACATTACAGGTAGTTTTGATTCTATAATCTTTTTTTTTTCCAAAGCATCTTGGGTTTTCACAGTGATACACCAGTACAGGCTTCAGCCTGAAGTCTACACTGGTGTTTACTGCCAAGAGGAGTGTGAGCCTATCTTTCATGGGCTTGTGACTTGGAATCATAGCTTCTTCTTGGGTTATGTACATCCTTCTTGGCAATCCCGTCCAGAATAGCCCCATTTCATTGCAATTAAAAATCTGTCCTGACAAATTGTCATCTCTCTCTCTAGCAATTCTTTAAATTCCTTGATACATTTCTGTGCACCTTCTTCGTCAGCACTAGCTAAGTCTCCTTGTCTCAGAACACTGTGGATGTCACTTCTTTTTTTAAATCTGTGGAACCATCCCCTACTTGCTTTAAATTCCTCTGTTTGCTGTGAGCTATTTCCTGGAGTTTTTTTTTTTTTTTGTAAGCCTTCAAAGATGAGCTTAGCTTTCTCAGAGATCATGGTCTGAGTTACTGGATCTCTCTTCATATGCCTCTCCTGGATCCAGACAAGAAGCATCTTCACCATATCTTCATGAAATGTTTATCTGTGTTTGTCCAAAACCTTTATTGCTCCTTTTGACACCTTAGCACCCATGATAGTCTTTTGGCTTTTCCTGGTTAGGGGTCGCCACTGCGGAACTCTGGTCTGCTCATGTTTGGCAGTGGATTTTTACGGTGCCGAGCTGCCAACCCACTGCCCAACCTTCAATGAAGGCATGCCCATTCACGCTTGCACCTACCTGCATGTCTAACATCACTCGACTGCAAGGAGGACATGCAGACTCCACACAGAAGGCGCTCCAGCCGAGAATCGAATGGGAGAACCTCTTGCTGTGAGGCGACAATGCTAACCGCTGCACCACCACGGCTTAACACCCATGATGCCATCTCTATTTTTCCAAAATGTTAAGATGGTAGACCTAGGTATGCCATACTGTTCTGCTGTCCATTACATCCTCTCTCAATTTTACCTGTGATTTCTTTCTTCTTCTCAACGCTCAGCCACTTATTTTTCCTGCCACCATCAGTCTTCTTTTCACTCTTCTTTGGCCCCAGTTCTTCACCTCTTTCCAAGACTTAAAAGAAACAACTGGGCATAAACAATGCAACAACAACAACAGGAAACAATGAACTACCTTCATCCTCCTTTCCAGGCTGAATTGTGAGATGGTGGTCAAATTGCAGGACACCCAGGTGGCTGAAAGTGCAGTTGAGTTGTGAAATGGCCTAGTTGTGAGGTGGTTGAACTGCAAGGTACTGCCCATATAGAGATACAGTTTAAGCTTATCTTGGTAACTAGGGGTGTTTAGTCTGGTGATCTTTTTAGTTAGGAACCTCTGGGGTATTTGTAGTTCTGTGATGTGTTTGGATAGATACATGGAAAAGGGACATTATATTCTATAACTGGTTAGATCAGGGTACAATATAGAGGAAAGATATCTTCTTTGAATTTGAATAAAATACCTTTACTTATTAAGTGGGCTAGATAAAAATATTTCCTGACTACTGTTGCCTTATGGTGACTGAAAGATAGGGAACTGGTTGCAAGGCTGTTGAAACGTTTTATGACCATATCATTCTGAAGGGGCTATATCATTTGATTGAAGTATATAGTTGATGAATACCTTTTTGTCGAACTTTCTTGAGTGAAATATCTTTTCATCGAATGCTGTATATGTCAAATTATCTTCACTTGAACTGTTTTTTTGGCCAGCTTCAAACTATGTGACATTTGACGTTACTAAGGAAGTACAACAACCGGAACCCTTTCAACAGTAAGTTCTATGTTTAAAATATTAAATATGACCTTCTTAGTTTAATTTATTTTATGTAATAAAAATGTGCTTTCTTTTGAAATAAGTTGTTTTTTAAAAGTAGTATTCTGTGTTAGTTTTATTTAATATAATAGTCTTATTTAATTAGGGAGAGCTGAACCCTATAAATGGTGCATTTTATGGTCAAAGTATTATATGTGAGCTTGTTAATTTAATTTATCTTATAAAATAATGAATAAATTAATTAAAATAATTCTTAATTATACTATTCTATATTGGTTTCATTTAAAAATTAGTCATTTTTGATTGACATCTACACTGGTATATATAAGGGGTAAGACGTAGGAGCTGATGAGAGCATAATGCTTTCTACGATATTAAGCTATGGCTGAAGCACCGGGTAATAAACCAAGAGGTATAGGGAATCTGTAGGGGAAAGTAGAATTGCAAAGACTTAGAAAGATGCTACATATAGATGGATATTTATACAACTTAGAGAAAAGGAACAGAAATATTGGTGTTGCCACCTACAAACATCTGCTAGTTGTAAAGGTAGAGCGGTAGCAAAGTGTGTAGATAATATGGAGCCGCTGTTAAACTCAGCTGCTCATAACCATGTTGCTGACCCCTCTGAAGTAGGGAGATACATGGTTGCTCTTTACTGAAAGACAGAGTAACTTCATCAAATGATACTCCTGCAGTACTAGCTGATGATGTGATGGCCACTACCTCAATGGACAGCACCTCCTCTTTTTCTAGTAGAAGGTCAGTGCTACAGCAAGTAAATAGAGTTAGGCAGGTAAACATTGTCAATAAATCAATACAAGACAATAATCTAAGTAAAGTGTTTATGAGTCCTTGTGAATTAAAAGATGGGCAATTTGTACAGAAACGTAAAGTGGAGTTGCACAGTAATTTACATGTACTAGCCTTGGAATTTGATGGATTTATGTGTATCCCCAATTTGGTTTATGGATGGCATATGCTTAACAAAAGAGAGGCTGTGTAGGTAATTATACACTATTCATGGGTTGGTGACTTATGGAAATAATAGGAAGTGCCTACCATTAGTGTACTGCTTGATGACCAAAAAAATCATTCAAGGCTTACAACTTTACGTGGGAATGTGCATTTGAGTTGATTGTTATGTTTCAACTTGAGTGTAGTTTGAAGTACTTACTCTGTGATTTTGAATTTGCTACTATTAAAAGCATTAATGTCAATGTCACAGTTGTCCTTTGTAAGGGTTGCCTGTTTCATTTTTCTCAAAATGTGTGATGTAAACTTCAAGCATTACATTTGTCTTCTTTATATGGCACAAATGTCCAATTCCAGTTGTCTGTAAAGAAATTGGTAGTGTTATCATTTTTACCAGAAAGTGAAGTTCTGGCTGCATATTCTGAATTGATTAAAGCCTTCCCTGTGGAAGGTAAAGATCTGCTACAGTACTTCTCAAAGACATATATACTTTGATGCCCCCCCGTAAACAGTACACTCGCACATCTGTCCCTTCAAAATTCCCTCCTATATTTCCTAGAAGCTTTTGGAATGTGTCATGCTTAAATGAGTTATGTTTACAAAGAACTCAAAATTATGTTGAAGGGTGCCATAGGAGAATATGTTTCCTTCTTGCTATAAGAATATCTGACATTCCTACTGTAGTGTCTGTTTTGGTGAGACAGCAGAATTGAGTGAATGAGCTATGCTTACAGCTTTTGACAGGCTGTCCAGGATCTCCAAAGAATAGGAAAAATATTTTAAGGCAACGTCATTTGGAAAATATACTGGAAAACAGAGCACAGAATAACACCCAATCTTTCCTGAAAGCAATAGCTCTCACCATAAAGGTGTAATACAGTAATGGTTAAAGGATACAAACACAGTAGTATGTTCATGTTAAGAATCACTTGAATACTGCGGCAAGATATGTCACAATTGAGAATTAACACTTTATTGTTTTAGCTACTTCTAAATGTCTGTTTTTCATTTATACCTTAATGGCCATCGCTCGTATACATAGAAAGCCTACAGCTAAACTAATATATTTCTTCACTGAGTTGTTGGCTGGTAGTTGTACGTGAGTTGTATTGGAGCAGTTCATGAATGAAGTCAGAATTACTACAGAAACTTTTGCACATGCTTGCCAGATTTTATTGTTTCATAAATTACATCGGAGCAGTGCACGTATTAAATGAGAGTTGATGCTAATAGTTTTGCACATGCTTAATATGTTTTGTAATGTTATGAATTAACGTCAATCACTGAAGTGTATTTTAAATCTGTAGACAAAGAGGAATCTTCTTTGGAACAACGTTATTATGAGTGACTCATTTAATTATGTTTACATACCTCAAAAGGACTAAACTTGTCCTATCATTTGATGGTGATCACTAGTCTTTTTCACTTTTTAAAAAAAAAATACATTCATTTTTTGGGGGCTAAGTTCTGCGTTGAAAAAAGAAGTTATGTACCTACCATAACGTTCCATGTTAGTTGTCTTCATCTCGCCTTGTTTCTTGCTGGTTGGGATCGGAGCCGATCCTTGGCTCCAACTCAGTCATCTTCTATAGCTCGAGAGCTGTTTACTGGCTCAAGGCTACCCCTTATCCCATGATGCCTAGCGCTAGCTACCCAGATCTCATTTGTAATAACTAACCCCAGACATAGCCAGAGAATCAACCTATCCAAACAAACAGGTTGAGCATACCTGTCATACTCTCTAAGTCAGTAGAGAAAACAAACCAGAGAACACTTAGCCAGGGAAACCAAAACTCCTCTGGATCCAATAGGACAGGGGGACAGAGGGTGGGATGCAATAAAGAAGGAGAGATGAAGACAACTAACATGGAACATTATGGTAGGTACATAACTTCTTTATGTTAAGTTGTCTATCTCGCCTTCATTCTTACTGGTTGGGACAGCGTCCCTAGCACCTACAATCCTGGATGGCTCATTGGAACAGACTCTTCAGAACAGGGGAACCAAAGTCAGCTCTGCTCCTGGAGACCATATCTAGCTTGTAATGAGAAATAAAGGTATAAGGATTTGCCCACGTAGCAGCTGCACAGATAGAATCCATGGGCAACCTAGATTGGAAGGCTACAGTGGTGGCCAAAGCCCTAGTAGAATGACCTTTTGGTTTGATAGGCAAGTCTTTGTTTCTCAATTGATAAATGAAAGTAATAATGTGAGACAACCATCTGGATAAGGTCATTTTGGAAACTGGGAGACCTTGTTTGCATAGAGCATAGGAAAGGAATAGTTGGTCCGACTTCCTTATATCCTTAGTCCTATGCAAGTAAAAACACAATTGTCTATGAAAGTCCATTTGTTTTTAAAATATTTTTTAGCATTGTCTCTTTAAACCAGCAAGGAAAGACTGATTGTTAGTAATTATTTAATCAGTGTTTATTTGGTTAGTTTGAGTGCCAAAAGTTTTTGTATAAAAAGCTGTTCTAGTTAATGTTTTATTACACCTGAAGAAGCGTAGTACAGCTACGTGAAAGCGCTTGTGTGTTTTTGCTCCAAATAAAGAAGCTTTCTATACCAGTGACTATCTCCGTGTGGTGTCTCCATTGGATTTTGTGCCTTTCAAAGTCCAATTGGTGTAATTTGTATTCTGCCTTGTTGGTGTGGTTAGGGAAAAACACAGGAAGGCCTATAGACTGGTTTAAATTGTTTTCTGAGCAGACTTTCGGAAGGAACGAGGGATTAGTCCTCAGAGCAACCCTGTCCTTATGAAAAACCAAGTATGGAGGATGAACACATAGTGCCTGAAGTTTAGAGACGCATCTGGCTGAAGTAATAGCTACCAGAAAAAGTGTTTTCCAAGATATTAACTTAATGGAGCAGGATGCTGCAGGTTCAAAGGGGGGCATAATTAAGGAGGTTAGTACCAAATTAAGGTCCTAAGGAGGAGGGGGATCTCTCACTGGAGGTCTAAGGAGAGTAGTCCCTCTTAGAAATGCATTACAGAGCTTATGAGACATAATGTTTAAATTAGACAACCCAACATGAAAGTTAGAAATGCCCACCAATTGAACCCTGATTGTAGCAGAAGCGGACCCAGAATGAAAAAGTTGTGCTAGGAACTCCAAAATTTCGTGGACTGGGGCTGAAAAAGGATCTATGTTCCTAGCCTCTGCCCAACAAGAAAAACATTTCCATTTGCTAGCATAAGTCTTTCTAGTTGTAGACTTGTGAGAGGAGACAATAATCTCATGCACGGCCGGGGAAATGCTGGGAAGCCTGGCTAAGGTTGGAAGTGGAGCAACCAAGCTGTGAGCTGGAGTGTTTAGAAGGATTGATGCAGCCCGCCTGATTGATGAATCAGTAGGTCTGGAATCGGATCCAGATTCCAGGGCTCATCAAGAAGGTAATGGTGCAGGAATGGAAACCATATCTATCGAGGCCAGTAGGGGGCAATGAGGATCATTTTGCAACCCAACAGTATTGCTTTCTGTATGAGTTTCGGTAGCAGGGGAGATGGAGGGAAGGCATAAAAAAGTCCCTGAGGCCAAATCATGGACTAGAGCATCTCTGGATGTGTGACCTGGAAGTGGAAGAAGGGAGAAGTAGTTGCTGCATTTGCTGTTAAAGGAGGTGGCAAAAAGATCGCAGCAAGGCTGTCCCCATTTGCGGAAGATCAGATCTGCAACTACCTGATCCAGAGACCACTCGTGAGGCATGAGAATAGCTCTGCTGAGCCTGTCTGCTATGACATTGGACCTCCCAGGGTTGTGCGTCGCAATCAGAAATCATTGGGAGGAAATCGCCCACTGCCAGAGTCTGAGTGCTTCTCGACATAGGGGGTAGGACCTGGTTCCGCCCTGCTTGTTGATGTACCAGACCACTGACATGTTGTCTGTTTGAATTGCAATGGTCCCAGAGAGGAGAGAGTCTTGAAGAACTTGCAATGCTAGGAGCACGGCTCTCATTTCTAGGACGTTTATATGCAGGTGGTACTCATGAGGCTGCCAAGTGCCTTGGACTGTCCTGCCCTGATAATGCCCCCCCACCCTATCAGGGAGGCATCTGTGGTCACCGTGGCAAGCAGAGGGGGCTGAATGAAGGGTCTGCCCTGAGTCACTAGTGGGGAGACCATCCACCAGGAAAGGTGCCTTTTGCATGCTTCTGTAATCATGATCATGTGAGACATGGGCAGCTGTTGGAAAGACCACTGTGTGAACAGAAGCCACTGAAGGATCCTCATGTGAAAGCGGGCCAGTGGGATTAGAAGAATTGCTGCTGCCATGGAACCCAGAGTTTGAAGGATGAACCTGACTTGGATCCTTTTGCTCTGCATTAGAATTTGTACTTGTTGGCAAATTGTAGACACCCTTTCTGGCAGTAGCTTTGTGGACATGTTCCTTGTGTCTAAGTCTGCTCCTATATAGGTGACAGATTGACAGGGAAACAAGGCAGATTTTTCAAAGTTTATTGTAATGCCTAGCTGGGAGCAGATTGTGATAGTGTAGTCCTTGGCTTGCAGAAGTTGATGCCTGGTAGTAGCAGTGGAATCCTCGATGTCTCAGGTGAGCCGTGACCACTGCCATACATTTAGTGAACACCCTGGCGGCTGTGGTGAGACCAAAGGGCAGAGCTCTGAACTGGTAATGACTGGCTCCCAGCCGAAAGCGAAGGAATCTCCTTGAGCGCCTGTCTATTTTGATGTGGTAGTATGCATCCTGAAGATCTATAGAGCACATCCAATTGTCCTGACCCAGAAAGGGTAGAATGGACTGTAGTGTGACCATCCGAAACTTTGTTCTTTGAACAGACTTGTTTAGTCTGCTGAGATCCAGAATCGGTCTCCAGTCCCCTGTCTTTTTTGGTACCAAAAAGAACCTTGAGTAAGTTCCGGATCCATATTGGTCTGCCAGGACTTCCTGGATGACTCTTTTATCTAGCAGTCTTGAAACTTCTATGACTGCTTGGTCCCTCAGATTGGGTGGAACATCTGGAAGGGATTTGCTCGACTGTAAGGGGGGTTGAGAGCAGGGAATTTTGTAACCTCCAGATATAATTGACCGTACCCATTTGTCTTGCGTTAAATTTTGCCAGGCTTTTGGGTACAGTGAAAGTCTTCCCCTGACTGCCTCCAGAGGCGGGCAGCCAGGCAACCCTTCAGGGATGCTGAAAGGCTTCTCAGAGAAGGATTCTCTGTTGCCCTGGTTCTGTAGACCCCCTCTGCCACGAGTGTGGCATCTATTGTTGTTGTTTCCCCCTCTGCCCCTGGAGGAAAAATCACTACATGTGTCAGGCGAGGGTCCCTGGGATTTTTGGAACCACATTTTACCACTCTTTTGACCCTTGGGGTAATGGTCTGGAAGGAGTGGAAAAATGGACTCCCACGACCGAGAGAGTCTTGCCTTCTTGCTCACACCTAGTCAAAGTGTTTTTCACCTGTGGTCCAAAAAGAAAGAAACCATCAAAGGGGGTGTTGGTAAATGATGCTCTAAAGGGTTCCGCAAAGTTACACAGCCGCATCCATGCATGTCTCCTAAGGGCCACGCCCATACTTGCAGCTCTACTTGCACCATCGGCTGCATAGGAAATGAGCCTCATGGAGGAGTTGACTACAGAATTAAGGGTCGCCAGCTGGGAATCCACTTTAGCTTGAGCCCCCTCAGCTGATGGATCTTGAAGGGTATCTCCGAGCTCTTTAAGGAGATCCCTCTGAAGCTGGGTAAAATGGCATAAGTAGTTCAGTGACCTCATAGAAAAGGTCACTGAAGCAAACATTTTCTTCCCATATCTGTCCATGATCCTACACTCCTTGTTAGGAGGATGGACAGATGAAGAGGTTTCCGCTAACTCTTTTTTGGTGGCTGCTGCTACCACCATGGCATCAACAGGAACACCTTTGGTAAGGAACTGCTTATCATGGGGTGCTGTGATGAACTTGCCAGGTCTCCTCAGAGTTAGTTCCACTGTATCCGGAGCTGACCAGGCCTTTTGAGCCACCACGGACATAAGTGGATCGAAAGGTGGAGAAACCCAGGAGGTGGAAGGTCAGGAACTGAACGCATCCAGGAATACAGACTCATCCTCGGTAGGGGCTAGGGGATTCCAGTTCCCCCTCTGCTTAAGCATTTCGAGGATGTCCAAAAAGGAAGCATCTTCAGAGGGGGATCTCAGGGACCCTTCCGAATCATCTAAGTCTGTATCAGAAGTGACAGACTCAGGGGAGTCAATGTGCTTCCTCTTGCACTTCTTCTTACGAGGGGGCTCCTCTGAATGATCAGGGAAGGCCTCAGAAAAAGAGGAAACACCCAATGGGGTGCCCTGGAGCGCTGGTTCACCACGCTTGGGGTCTGGAGGAGGAGCAGAATTTGGCACAGGCACTACAGGAGACGGAGCCGGTGGGGCCGATAGTGGAGCTGACAGTGGCCAGCACACTCCTCATGACATCGAAGGCATCCCTGCCACGATGCAGAGAAAGCTCCAGTTCTGAGGAAATTGGAATCTTTCTCTGCACCGAGGGAGATGGCTCTGAGGCTGATGTAGGAGCCGAGCTCACCTGCGCCGAAGCTCCGAGAGGGAGAACGGGGTCAGACAAGGGTCCGATGCCACTCGCCCCCTCGGAGCTGACGAGGAATCCCCGGTGCCCAGATCCCTCGATGGACGGCACCATTGAGGGAATTGGAGCTGACGATGGAACCGAAGGAGATAAAGTTATCGGAGCCGACGGTTCCACTACTCGAACCCCAACGAACTCCGGCTCTGAGCTCAATGGAGGCGGAGAAGGAACATTGATAGAAGTGGATGGAGCCAACACCTGTTGAGGAGGGCTGGACAACATCTTGGCAAGTGCCTGCGACTTTAGCAACTTACTGACCATTCTCTCCACATCGTGATCCGAGAGCCTAGAGGATTGAGAGGAGTGAGAAGATCTGTGACTGCACTCACTTTGCAGCAAGGGAGACCAAGGAGATGAATGTATGGATTCCAGAGAAGGGAACCTCAGCCTCTTATGGCTCTGTGAAGGCTCCGAAGTTTCTGATGGAGCTGACAGGGAGATAGTCTTATCAGTTCCAGCCGGAACTGAAGCAGCAGGTAGAGTCTGAACCAAAGACGGCTCCGAACATAGAGCCAATGATTTGGTAGATTTAGGTGATTTCACAGGCTGAGTCTTGGCCGGTGAATCCTGGGGCTTTAAAAGGCCCCTAAGAATAAGCTTATTCTTACGCTCCTGCAGAACTCTTGGACTAAATGCATGGCAGATAGAACAAGAGTCCTGCAGGTGCACAGCAATAGACGCAAGAAGTGTGCCCATCTGTCAGAGACATTTTCTGACAGCATGAGTCACACTTCTTGAACCCAGACACCTTGGATTCTTTGGACATCCTGTAACAAAAAATACAACAATAGCTAAACAATCAAAATACAGTCTACAGAAAAAAACACAGTACACTACAGACTAAAGCTAAAGTTTTTTTTTTTTTTTTTTGATAGGAAAGCCTCTAACTCAAACGGCTAACCTGACAGGAAAGGAATAAGGGGGGGGGGGGGGGAGAACTCTCTTAATTAAACGAGTTCTAAAGGGAAGGGAAGGAAGCTACAAATACACACTTAGCTAACACAACAAATTTAAGACTAAAAACTAACAAAACCCCCTAGGAAAAAGACTATTTCTAGTAAAAAAGTTGTATAAAGAAATTTTATATAAGCCTGAGCCAGAAAAATGACACCTCGCAGTTGAAGCGGCAAATGAGATCTAGGTAGCTAGTGCTAGGCATCATGGGATAAGGGGTAGCCTCGAGCCAGTAATCAGCTCTCGAGTTATAGAAGATGGCCGAGTCGGAGCTGAGGACCGGCTCTGATCCCAACCAGCAAGAACGAAGTCGAGATAGACAACTTAACATCAATAGTTTAATCTCATGAATGCAGTATGAATATTTTATTAGTTGATGTTCTTCCTTTAAAAGTGCATACAGAGCATGTGCTGCTACTGGGTGTTGGCCAACAAAAAATTTTCAACAAAAGGGAATTCGACAAATTCAGTGTTCGATAAAAAGTTATTTCGCTCAAGAAAGTTTGACAGAAAAGGTATTCTTCAAAGTTATACTTTGATCAAATGACATAGACCCCATTCTGAAGCGGTGTGCCATCTATAGTAAAAGTTGGTGTTGTGTTTTGTTAACCAGAGATATCAATACATGTGTTTTCATTTAACATAAGCCCATTTCCTAATTCGCCATTGATTTGTGTGGTTAATCCCTTGCTCGTCTCAGGTGCTGAGTGAATGACAACATCCAGTTTGGAGTCATTCACAAATTTAGTTTGCGATATGTCTGGTTTAGTGGTCTGGGGATCCAACAAGTAGATGCCAAGTAGACAGGATCCCGGTACTAAGACCTGAGGAAGGCCTCTTGTCACCTTGTTGCTTTCCCCGGTGGCACCTACTGCTTTAACTATGCGGGCTCTATCAATCACCCACTTTACTATCTGCCTTTCAGCTTAACTGTTTATGTTTAGGCATTTACATTTTCCTGGAATATCAGCATGGGGAATAGTGTCAAAAGTCTTTCATAGATCCAGTTAGGCTGCATGAACTACACAGCTACTATCAACAGTTTCCTTTAATTTCTTGAAGTTGTTTACTAAATTAAATAAACATTATCTCCATTTGACAAAATCATATTGTTGTGTGTCTAGTGCATTAATCTTTTTTATATCAGAGCTTATGAAATCAGATATAGATTAATAAATTGCATGGCTTTGCAAGCTGTTCTTACTAGGTTGATGGGGCTACAGTCCCTGGGATCTGAGGTGGGTCCCCATTATGGGGGGTTTATACGATAGATGTGTTTTTAAAATTCAGGAACATAACCTGTGGTAAAGTTGAACAGTTTTAGTACAGGTTCATAAAGGCCATGTCTGGTCCTGTTGGTTAAGCAGCCTGGTATATTATTGAGGCCCAAGCAGGTGGCATGTTAAGCTTTGGAGAGTGCAGTTAAGATATGATCCATAATAATTTTGGGAAAAGTACCATGGATAATGCCTTCCCCTCAGATTGTCAGAGATAAGGACCAAAAAATAGTCCTATGTGTAAAGAGACATTGTATTTCTATGTAATAGCTCTTTATGTCTGAAACACCTTTCAGAAGCTGTATCAAAGGGTTATACTAGCTTCATGCTACAGCTCCGGACAAACATACACACACACACACACACACACACACACACACACACACACACACACACACACACACACACACACACACACACTGCAAGCAAATCATTCTGACGGCCATGATCTCAACTGTGGCTGCTTAACTTAACTGACTGCATATACAGCTGTCATGCCCAACTTTGAAACAAAACTTAAGTGGCCGAAGTCAGACATTTTGTACTATACTCTGTTTTTATTCTGTGTTGTGATGAACTTTTGCTCCACATATCCTGAGTACAATAATGGCCTTAAATAATCCCTTGATGAGCAAAATGTATATTAGAAGTAAAAATGCAAATTATTTCTCCTTAATATAGAAGTCTGTTGTCAACTCCAAATATAGACTTGTGTGCAATAAACTGCAGTACACAAAGGTACAATTCTGTATGTGCCTTTACAGCTGAAACCACTAGCTAACTGTATTTTGTATCTGTGGGTCATGATATATTATTGTGAAAAATGTGCAACAGTACTTCTTATGGTTACAGTGAAGTGGTTCATTATTGCTAGGAACCATCATAAGCTCTGGTTTTGACATTTATTTTAGATAAAAATCTATATTTTGCATTTATGAAACTAACACACTCATTATATATCTGAATTATATATATTGAATTATGAAATGAAAACCCAAAATCATACTCTGTGGTAGGAAAAACTAATATTTTCTATCCTTTGTTTGTGTTGTAGCAAAATACACATTTGTGTACTCTGAGAGGTATGCTAGTATCTGAGATTCTGTGAGCAATTTCCCTAAAAGATGTTACACTATCAAAACAAAATGATTTTTTAAGGCAACTAACAGTTGCTTTACAGGATTAAGATTAAGGATCTGTTAATGAGCTGTTATCTGGTCTAGAGGTTCAAGGTTTGATTCTCTCCGCCACCTTTGGCTTACTGTGTGATACTGAGCAAGGCAGTTAACCAGATACCCCCCCCCCCCCCCACAGGCTGAGTCTACAGAGATCGACGCACTACCCCAGAAAACAAATGTAAATAAAAAAATAAAATGGAATAATCAAGGGGTCCTGACAATTTCATAGTATCTTAGCACAGTAGAGATACTGTCATTCTGTGAATTAGGGTGGAATTCAGGCCAGAATTGCCTTTGTAGATCGACAGAGTGCAACTTTTGAAAAACAATTGGCTGACATTA
Source organism: Protopterus annectens (assembly GCF_019279795.1). Lineage (NCBI taxonomy): Eukaryota > Metazoa > Chordata > Ceratodontiformes > Protopteridae > Protopterus > Protopterus annectens. The sequence continues at coordinate 689,539,624 of NC_056736.1, forward strand.
ATTGTGTAATTTGTCATCTCACTTCACAGTGAAATAAAGAAAAGCTATCAAAACAATAATATATACTGTTTGTCATGATTTTAGACCTAAAATAAGTATGCATATCAATAATATATACTGTTTGTCATGATTTTAGACCTAAATTAAGTTTGCATATCTTGATACCAGTGATTTTAACACTCTCAGTGTATGTTGATGCATAAAAATTACTTTTTAAATTTTGATTTTTTTATTGCAATTAAAGATGCAGTTGCTGCTTTGATTTTGAGGACAGGAGCCCAGGCTAGTGAAGTTTTATATTATGTCAGAAACGTTCCCTGAAAATTTCATGAATAAGTGTTAAAATCAGTTTGGAGGTTTAGGCTTTTAAATTTAAAGAATAAAAATAAGGAAATTTGTAAGCAGACTGAATGAGAATGCTCTGCAATTAAGGGTGTTATTTCTTGTGTATTAATGGAATTAAAATAAAAATGCTCCTACTCGGTATAGGTTTGTGACAAATCGAACATTTAATCAAGAAATATAATTGCATGACAGTGCTTAATTATCCAGTTCAGTTCTCAGCTGGGGAACCTGCTGTGGAGAGCCTGCTAATCCTCCATGTTGATTTTCAACAACTATCAAACAATAAAAGAGAGAGAGAAATGCCACCTCAGTGGTACTATTCATGCTGGCAAACATTTACCCCCACATCCTTGGCATCTCCTCATATTTGTAAAAAATAGCCACTCTCAGGCGTAACTTATAGGTTCATAGGTTTATAGGTATATACCAGGCTAACAACCACTAGGGCCTTTATAAGCCTAGCTGTGCAACCCAAATGTGTCCCACATGTAATACAGGAGGTGATTGTTGGTTACAATATAATTTACTAACTGGCTGTTCTGTAAGAGACATGAACACTAGACCAGGGTAGAATTTTCTATTTCCTAACCAATGGCTTAAATTACCCTTAAATAGGATTAGGAAGGGACATGGTTTGACATGGTTGGGGAGCCTGTTCCAGAGAAGGGGAATTCTCTGAGAAACAGATCTGTCTCTCCAAGCCCTATTTACATTGCAAGCAAAATTTAGGTCTTTAGATCTATTAGTTTTCATGCTGTTTATTTTGCAGATGTGCAAAAGGTTAATCAGATCGAGGTCCAGGGATGCCTTGTATATCAGGCATAGATCAGCACTCAGTACTCTATAGGTGACCAAGTACAGAGATATGGCATTGAGGTGATCTATATAGGACATTATGTTTATGTCCTGTACTTATTTTAAGGAACCTTTATGCATGTTCCAGTTGCTGCATGAGACTGATCAGGTACCAAAGTGGGCATTAAACTCAATGACGGGTCTGATGAGGGTCAAGTATAGTGGTACATTGACTTCCCTGGACCTCGACGCCACTGGTTACTTTAATGAAAACATCCAGCAAGTCAGGGGTAACCTTCATGATGACTTGTGTAGCAGATGCTACAGTGATTACCCAAACCCAAATTATGCAAGCTGCAAGACAATCACTTAACTTTGTTCAAACAAAGCCCCAAGCTACTATAGTGCAGGGAAAATAATCATTCAGTGATAAAAACAAATATACTTAGGACTCTGGAAAATGATTTATAGGATTGCATAATTATCAGAATATTGCTTTTCTGTCATTTTACTCCAGTATCTTTGAAGATTAGTGCTGCCATTGCTTTGTTGGGATCGCAGCTGTAGAACTGTCATCACTACTTTTATAAATTACATTACGTAGAATTTTAATAGCAGT
>NC_056736.1:689551382-689606382 GCF_019279795.1 Protopterus annectens
GGGGTGAAATGAAATTCAGCGAAATGAGATTCAATGAAACAAAGTAGACCCAGATATAGATATAGATAGATAAATATATTTTTATTTATTTTACATTTGTTGACCGGGTTTGTTTAGCTGAGCTGATAGCCCTTTCTCAGTGGAGGCCTGGGGAGAAAACTGCCACAAATTACAATCAAATTTTGAACAAAAATAGTACTATAAACAAAACATTAATATTTTCAAGCTGGAGCAGTAAAAGCATAACAATTATTTACATAGTTTATGTTGACATTTAACTTAAGATATGTGCAAAAATAGTATGCAAAGTTTGTAATTACAGCAAAGGTAGTTACAGTTAGTGAAGATCACGCAGGTAGTATATAAGTAGAACTATTTTTAAGATTGAGTGACAGGTAATTACCTAGATAACATAACTAAGAGAGCTAACACATAACAGACATAAGAGTGCAAATGGTAAGCTACGTATGAGAGGAAGACAGTTTATGAAGAGTGAGTACCGTGACATGACCAGTGACTTTTTAGGTAGTCTTTGGTGGCTGATTTACATTCTTTGAGTTAAGTGATCTAATTTCGAATGGGAGTTTGTTCCAAGAAATGGTAGGGTAGTAGCTGTAGAGGTTTTGACCAATTTTGTATATAGTATATAAGTAGAACTATTTTTAAGATTGAGTGACAGGTAATTACCTAGATAACATAACTAAGAGAGCTAACACATAACAGACATAAGAGTGCAAATGGTAAGCTACGTATGAGAGGAAGACAGTTTATGAAGAGTGAGTACCGTGACATGACCAGTGACTTTTTAGGTAGTCTTTGGTGGCTGATTTACATTCTTTGAGTTAAGTGATCTAATTTCGAATGGGAGTTTGTTCCAAGAAATGGTAGGGTAGTAGCTGTAGAGGTTTTGACCAATTTTGCTCTTGGGTTTATAGATTTGTAGTAAGTCTTGGTCTGAGCTTCAGAGAGTCCTAGAAGTGTAGAAGGAGATAAGAGAAGACAAGTTGGGACAGAAAGATGGCTGGTACAAGATAGCATAAATAAGCTGAAGCTGAGAGAGGTGAAGCTGGTGGGGGTAATTCTAGCCAGTTTAAGTGTTTTAAAGAGACACAGTGATGAGATCTATAGCTTTAAATGACAGCAAATCTGGTCACTTTGTTATAGGTAGTGTCTAGCTTAGTTAGGAGAGAAGGAGGTTAGTGAGGACCTGAGAGCTGTACAATATATTTGGTAGGAGATAGGCATGAGAGTGGGAGACTTCAGCTTTGTTTGATAGGAACTTTTTATTTCTGTATAAGAGGTTAAGTTTTTGATGTGTTTTCTTAATACAATTATTAACAGGCAAATCAAATTTCAGTTGATCATCTATCATGACCCCTAGAAGTGTTGTGTTGGGTTCAGCTATGATAGGTGTTTTACTTAGGGAGGTCACCAGCAAAAGTGGATTTAAGGTGGTTTAGGTTTTTGGGAAGAAAACGTAGGAATTTTTTTTTTTTTTTTAGGATTCAGAATTAGCTGGTTGTTAGAGAACCAGGTTTCAACAGAGCTGAAGGATTTCTGAGTAATAGAATTTAAGTCAGAGAGGGTGTCTGCAATGGTGAGGACTGTAGAGTCATCTGCATATTGAATGAGGGATGACTGAAAGCAAGATGTGTACAGTAGATTAGTAAAGATACTGAAAAGTAGTGGACTAAGAATAGATCCTTGGGGAACACCTATTTTGATAGGAGGAGGAGGGAGAGAGCACAGATACATTTTACTGATTGTAGTTGATCTGTGAGGTAACTAGCAAACGAGGCAATGGTAGAGATGGAGAAGTTAAGGTTAGTGAGTTTGTCCAGAAGAAAGGAGTGCGAGACCGTTTCAAATGCTTTAGAGAGCTCTAGGAATAAGCATAATACTAGTTTATTGTTATATCTGGCCAGATAAATAGTGTTGATAAAGGATAGGGGGGCAGTAGTGGTGCTATGTTTTGGACAAAAGTCATGTTGTGTGGGAGTGAGCAGATTGTTTTTGAAGTAAGTGCTCCATGACTTGTTTATGCACACACTTTTCTAATATTTTTGAGAGAGGTGACAGAACGGCTAAGGGGTCTGAAACTGGAGATTTCTATGGAGTTACCTCCATTGTGTATAGGTAGAGCATATACTTCTTTCCAGATAGAGGGGAACTTTTGATTCAGAGATAGAACGGTTTATTTGTATAGAGACTGGGAGAGCTAGACAGCCTGCTGGTATCTGAGGGAAGTAAGGAGGTATATTATCAGCAGATGTAGAACAGGGTTTTAGTTTGCAAAGTAGAGATTTAATTTAGCTGGTAGGTATTGATTTAAGGGAAATATGTTAGTAGAATTCTGACTAGAGGAGGGGTCAGGTGGTTAAGTAGTATTAGAATTAGAGAAGACAGGACTTATTATCTTACTAATAGATTCAGTGAAGTAGGAATTGAAGATAGAAGATGTTTTTTGGGATGTGTTTGTTGGGCAGGGATTAGGGGATGAGGGGTTACAGGATGTAGAATTTGATTTATTGAGTGCCAGAATTTCTTTGGATGTGATCTTTGTGAAGTAGGTGGGTTATTATAGAAATATTTTTCTTTTTTGATTTGTTTTTTAGTAAGGTTTCTGAGTTCTTTATATTTTTGTAAGTGGATTGGGAGCTTAGCTTTTACCCAAGTTCTCCACATTCTATCTGTTGTTTTCATCAAGGTGCAGGTAGCATTAGTTAACCAGGGAGATATGTTAGATTTGACATGTACTAGGCACAAAGGTGCCATTGAGTTAAGAATATTTAGGAAGGTTGAGCTGATTTAGTGTACTGCTTCATTAAGAAGGAAATGGGCCAGAAAAGACTAGTTTATTTTGGAGAGGAGGGTATCAAAGGTTAGTGGGTGGAAGCATGGTAGCTTGTGATAATTCGTTGTATCCATGTGCTCTGGAGAAATGTGGATAGACTCTTAGAAGTTTTACTAGGGAGTGATTGCTTAGGGAGTCAGGCAAAATTTCAGGGTTGTGATATTTATGTGGTTCTGAGACTAAAAATCCAGCAAATAAGTGAGGCAGAGCTGTAAGATTTATTAGCATGGGTGGGTGTAGACATAAGTTGAGTAAAGCTTGCAAGTTGATACATAAAGTGGAGTTAGGTGAACAAAGAGATAGACAATTTATATTGATGTCCCCTAGTAGGATGATTTAATTATGTATGTGTTGAGTAAACCAGGAGAGAGTACGTTCAAGTGGGGGAATGTTGTCACCAGGGGGTATATAAATGGCTGCTACAGTAATATTAATATGATTATCAAGTTTAAGCTTGGAAATCAGGAGTTCAGCAGGTAGAAAGAATGGAGTTGGTTTATCTAGAAATATGAGTGTAAGATGGTTTGAGTAGCCAATGGCTACTCCTCCACCTTTTTTTTATTTTGATGGTCTAGTCAATGTTTATTATACCCTGAAGGGAGAAAGTCTTTATCAGAGTTAAGAAGTTTTAGCCGCGTTTCAGTGAGGGTACTCATATCTGGGGAGTGAGCTGACATCCAGACATGAAATTCACTAACTTTATTTAGCACACTTCTAATATTCATTGAGTAAAAAGATACATGTTTTTTTGGGAGAGCAAGGTGTCCAGTGACAGGGTCAGTTGAAGCTTTGACAGGGGAGAGAGAGTTTGGGCCTGGATTTGGATGAATATTGCCTGATAGTAGTCGAGTTTTAGGGAGGATGTTTAAATTATAGAGAGAATGATAGTAGATGAAGTACTTTATTTTACTTTTTGGAGAATTTGTGGGAGGAGGAAGTATTTTGATTCTGGGAAGGAGAATATTTATAGGAGAGATGGAAGGGGAGATTTCAAATGAGTGAAGAGATTGTGTAAAAGCGAGTGGATGTAGAAGATGGATTTTCAGGTGTTAGTTGGATATTGTAGGAGGTGACAAGGTAAAATAGAAGTAAATGAGATGTAGAGGAAAGCTAGAATCATGGTGGTTTGGTCAATGAGGTAGGTCAGTAGTAGTAAGCAAGAGAGAAGGAAGTAAATTGTTATAAAGATATTATTACTAGTTTCAGAGTAAAGAGGGAGATGGAGGGATGACTCAAGTAGAAGGAGATGGAATAGGTGAATTAGTCATTACAGGCCTGGTGATTATCTAGATGTTAGGTGTAACTAGTTGGAATGGACCAGGGGACAGGAAGGGGAGGGGTTAGAGTGGCGGGGAAAGGGACAGATTAGGTATAAATTAAATTATATAGGGGTGGGTGGAATGGGGATAGGGTAGGTGATCAAAGTGAGCCCAAGAGTAGCGAGGGCGAATGGAGCGGGCAGGCCCTATCTCTTGTATGTCGTCAAAGAAGGAAAAAAACAATCAGCAAAGTAAGAAAATTAGGGGAGAAAACTATCCAAGAGAAGAGAAAAACAAAGTTGGAGGGACTAATAGCTGCCCTAGAAGTAGATATTGTAACCAGGAGGAGGCAAGTAAAGAGGTGGAATAGAAGAAAAGAGTTTTCTGTAAGTGTAAGAAGGACAAAAAGGAGTAATAAGTAAGTGTACAAAGGATTGGGAAGATAGCACAGGAGTGGGAAAGTTTGTTACTGAATGAGAGAGAGGAACACCATGGGAGTACCAGGAGTGGGTGACAGAGAAGGAAATTAACAGAATATAAGGCCACATGGAGCTGTGGTGATAAAAGATAGAAGGGTAGGCTACACATAGATATGAGCAAGAGAACAAGGATAAAAGAACGTTTGGGTGATGTACGAAGGGCCGCTAGACTTGGAACAACTTGGTAGGGGTCAGGTAGAAAATAAAATAATATTACAAGGTGCATACATTAATTATTTAAGAGAAACTGGATCCTGTAGGAGGTTTGGGCATCCAGTAGGAAAAATAAAATTATTGCACAGGGCTCTTTCTCTTGACTGATGCTTACATGGGAGCCTCAGACAGTGCTGGGATGAAGAGGTCTGAGAGGGAGTATAACTTAATAAAATAAGGAAAAGAGCTTAGTTTAAAATATGAAAGAATTATTTTATTAGCAATTGTACAGCTAAGTATTTTAAGACAAAGAGAGAGGACACGAGAGGAGGAGTGGCATGAAGTGTGAGAAAAAGGTGTCAAAAATGTTCAAAAAGAAATATTGAAAGGTGATAGAAAGGATATATAACTTATAAAATATTAAATCCTAGCAAACATATGCATTAAAAAACACCATAAACATTCATTATGTAGAACTGTATAGTCAAAACAAGCAGATTCTATGCATAAATATTAGCAGATTAACAGCACACTGTTCATTTCATAGCTTGTTTAACACATGGTAGTGATTTGCAAGAAAATATAGGCTTAGTTAACCAGCATGGATAAAAATAAACTAGGAGCGCAGTATTGAGCTTGGAGACAACACCGTTATGTTGGAGTAGCCCGGGTAACTCATAGAGGAGGCTTATAACATGAAATAGCTACTGTGAGGGAAGTAATGGCTTGGGGACTAGGAGCTGGAAAAATGGCTCGCAGCTGATACTAGTTCAGGCTTTGAGGAGCCAAGAGAAAAAATATGTACTTGCAAAATATTATGAAATTATAAACGCCACCTAGTGTACGAACCCTGGTGATGTCGTACACCATGCATTACCTATGCCAGGATGCTGCCGAAGTAATATACTATTTATAGGTTTGTTAGCCAAAAAGTATTAATGGTGAAAAGAGCTGCAGCATATTAGTTAAGACAATATGTGGATGAAGTTAGGCTAAATTTCAGTCGATTGACATGGGAAACACTGACTCCAAATTGAAGTTTTGGCACTCTGTATTTCAACTGCCGACAGCTGAAACAAAAAGACTGAAAGCATAGAACAAGCGTGAATCTCAAAAATCACTCTTCTCCTTTAAACTTTATTTTACAGGATAGCCCCCTGCATCCCACCATGTGGGGTGGCACCCCCCACAGTTCCCAAACTTAAATTTACCAACTCTAGGATCATCATACCTCAGAGAAAAGGGAATATTCCAAGAAATGGCTTCATGGACATGGTACATGTAAGTCCGTTCTTTCGGCTATTCAGTCTCTGCATTTCAGGACTTGCTTTAGCAGGTCTCAGCATTTCAAATAGTTACAAAAGAAAACACCATAACACGCATGCTGTACGGCATAACCTTAGAACATGAGCAAATAAAACTGTTTTTTGTAGGGAGGGCTTGCCACCCGCACTCCCAAGAGGTGAACTGCTAATTATATATATTACCTCTGGGACTGCACAATCCCCAGTGAAGGAGAATATTCTCCAACCCTGTGGATTGTTAGTCTCATACACCTATCAACATCTGACCAAAGTGTGTGTGTGTGTGTGTGTGTGTGTGTGTGTGTGTGTGTGTGTGTGTGTGTGTGTGTGTGTATATATATATATCTATGTTGGTATCATGCATATAATTGAACAGTCACAATATCAAACATAAAAATACCGATCTATAAAGATCAAAACTCAAAATATCTAAAAAACATAAACACTAAAACCTATCTTTTTGCAGGAGGTAAGCCCTGCTGCAGCCTCATACCCTCTGCTACTTTTATTAATCAACTCAGACATAGCACAACAGTGAAGAAAGGGCACATTTCCATTTCTCGCTATATCCTGCTGCCGTACAAAGTATTGCTGCCGCATGGCAATCATTTATCTATTCAATCGTGTGTTGGGGTGAAAAAGTGATATTTTGAAGGTTCGACTAAGCAGAGTCTTCCCATAGATGAATAGATAGATAGACAGATAGATAGATAAATAGACAGATAGATAGATAGACAGATAGATAGACAGATAGATAGACTGCACACACACGTGTGCACACACACACACACACACACACACACACACACACACACACACACACACACACACACACACATGTACACATAATCTGTTATAAAAATATAGTTATAATACGTCATTTTATCATTCCTCATGTGAATATAGCATGGCCATTTTAACATTTCTGAGGATATATCTCTCTTGTCATATGCCTATAATACTTTTAATTAGTATGTCAAAATATTAGTTTTGCATCTTACTGCATCCAAAATTTTCAACGTACACAGAATTTCATTTTCTTCCAATCTGTGTATAATGGCAACAAACTTGTAAAAAATATGTTATATGGCTTGTTTCCATTTTGCATGTATAGGGCCTTTTTCCCATCAGACCTTCTGCCTGGTCTGACAAAGTTAACACATTTCCAAAACATGCATGCATAAAAAAAAAGATGAAATGGCTGTGTGAGTAATATTATGACCATGCATCTGAAAAGAATTTGTAGTGGAAATAAAAATGTGCCGGATCAAAACTGTAGCTGAACGTTTTGTAAAAATGAAGCAAAAGGCAGAGTGTATACAATATAAACGGTAATACAGAAACCTATGACGTATCTAAGATGGCAGCTAGAAGAAGCTCCAGCTCTGCTATTGCTATTATACCCTTGTGTGCTAGGTGTGGTTATAGGCAGTAGAAGACAAAAAAACATAGCATTCAGCCTGTGGTGCAGGACACATGGCAGCAATCTATTTTGCAAGAGTTTGCTAGATAAAAAATAAGCCTGTTTCAGAAAATTTCACATTATTAATCCTGAGAATGAGAAAATATGTCATGGAATATCAAGCAATATTAGTATATATGTTTACTTTCATTGTTCTTGTTCTTGAAAGAGACATTTATTTTTATTTTTATTGCTGTACATTGTATTTGTACTTGTTTGCTGTTTATGTGCCAGAATCAGAATATTCTAGATGGAAAAAAGTCAAATATAACTTTAAAGGTTGCAAAACTGTGCCAAACCATGGCTTGCTATCTTTGAATACTGAAGAGGTCATTGCCATTAACAAGAAAAAAAAACCTGCAATATTATCTCACACAGTCCTTATATTAATTAATTTTGCAATGATTATTGTTAAAAATGCAGAATATGGTCTGCCATTATGAAATTTAAACCACCATAGCTGTTTTACTTCTTAAACCATTTTGCTGGCCTACCTGGAGAGACAGAGACCCCGGGATTCATGAAGCTTGCGCCAGGTGCAGGCATAGCGTAGGCGGTATAACGCCAAATATGGCTGCCGAGCGATTCAGGTACAATCCAATTCCACGTGCACTACTGGCGAAGCACCAGATCTGCGCAGCCCTTGGCATAGGTATGCTAATCACCTCATGCGCAGTGCCGCACCATGCAAATGAAGGTACATAGCGATTCATGAAGTGGTGCAGGCATAGCGTAAGCCCACAGAAATGTAAACCAAAAAACACGGTTTACATTTTTCTAAACAGAACATCGGAACTATGAAAGCAGACCAGACTCATATATTACAAAGTTAACATATGCCAATGGCTAAATATACAGCCAATGGCATAAGAAAAGATGCACAACACCTAAAAAACAACATTTACTGTCATGTCCACAGTAACGCAAAGTACAACCGCAGGGCATGTGTGCGCAAACAGGAACACAAAGAAAATATATACAAATGTCATAAAATCGCAATGTGATACAAATCATGATTTCACCATAATACTCAATGGTATGCATGGTACACCACAACCAAGCTGCAAGGGTTGCTAAGGGTCTGTGACAGTGTTTGGCGTGGTAACAAGGAATTAGAAGTCAATGCCATGCAAATGAGGCAGGTAATAGTGAATCGCAAACGTCCCGCCAGACTAAGGATGTACCGCACGGCGCTGCGCTATAACACCGAGGAGTGGTTTAGAGGTATATATGACATCAGCAGTGGGGTGTGCCATCGTAGCTGTAAGCACATTTGAGCAATGCAAATCTGGCCTGGCCATTGCTAAACAAAGCTGCAGGACAGGGGTGGGGAGGTAGGTATAGCATTGTTTAGCTGAGAGCACATATGGTGCCTGAAAGCGCATGTGTACAGGGATGAAAACGTGCCCAAAACCCGGTAAGCAGACGCACGCGCCACGCACCATAGCTCAAACAGGAAGGTCAGGGGAAGAAAATAAGGAAATGCCGCAGTAGGGTAATTGGTGTACAACTGAGCAATTAACACCTATTAACTCACAGCGGGCAATCGACGGCAGCTGACAAGTCTGCTTGCAGAAACCTGCAAAACAGGATAGGGGAGGTGTCGGATTGCAAAGAATAGAGAACTTTCATAGCAGAGTAAAGCAAACCTGCAGTAGACTGGCCATAGAACACATTACGCAAGATAAGCCAGGTTTAGGAAAGTACAAATGAAAGCAGGATGCTGGATGCATGCCAGAAAATGGGAGGTGAAACGTGAAGAAATGTAAAGGGAAGGGCAAGAGGTAATCCACAAGAGCCAAATGTAATTCAACACCAAAGGCACCACAATAGTAGTTCCTGTCGTAAAACACATAAGATACCCTGTAGCTACGATTGTACATACACACCCTATGACATCATCAGTGTTCACAGCACAATAGTATAAAGTGTGAAAGCACCTCACACACACCTGTGTATTCCCAAACACTGCACCATAGGTGTAAACATACGGGGAACTTTTACAATGTACATGTTGGGAGCTGCCATAGCTGTGATTCATCACCATGTGTTAGTGACTGAAGGTGTTGTGGAGGATGATGCTGACAACCACCGCAGGCCCCGGAGGAGGAGAAGAGTGTTCAGACCAAGGGTAACCTACCAGGGGCTACATGATCTGGAGAAAGTAGAGCATTACAGGGTGGACAGGGACATCTAACAGCAAATAGTTGAGCTGTGCCGGCCACGCCTGAGATCCAGAAACAACAGAGGGGAACCCATCCCAGTGGACACAAAGGTATGTGTAAGCTTGCGAATACTAGCCACAGGTACCTTTCAAAGGCCAATAGGAGATATAATGGGGATCTCACAGGCATCAGCATCCAGGGTACTACACCAGTTCCTGGATGCCATGTTACCACATGCCAATGAGCATATATACTTCCCCCGAACTCAGGAGGAGTTGGCCAGCAATATGCATCTCTTCTACCATGTGGCACACTACCCGGAGGTACTGAGTGTGATAGACTGCACACACATACATATCAAGTCACCACCCGGTGAGCATGGTAGGCTTAACATAAACTGCAAGGGATACCACTCCATCAATTGCCAGGTCATGTGCAATGCCCAGGGCATTATCATGGATGTGTGTGCTGGCAGCCCTGGAAGCTACCATGACTCCCACATCTGGCATGCCTCACAGCTGTATCAGGCATTTGTCAGGGGGGACATCCCACATGGCCACCTTGTGGGGGATGCTGGCTATGCATTGGAGCTGTGGATGATGACTTCCATCAGAAATGCACACACACCCATGCAAGAACGCCATAATGAGGCACACGCACAAACCAGAATCATCATAGAGCATGTGTTCAGGATGCTGAAATCCCAGTTCCGTTGCTTGGACATATCTGGTGGAGCCTTGCAGTACTCTCCAGGCAAGTGTGCCCACATCTTCATAGTATGTGCCATGCTACATAATATGATCCTGCGGAAACAGTTGCAGCAGGGACATAATGGTGAAGGCCCTCACAGCCCACCGCAATTGCCAAGGCCATCACAGGCACAGAGGGATTCAGACCATGAACACCCTGTGCCAGCCCCAGTAGGCAGATGGAGGCATGCCCAATATGCCTATGCCTTGGCAAATAGGGAACGTATAGTACATACTCTGACAGCGTAGGCTCCTACGGACTGACACACCTCTCCACCTGCACACACAGTAAAATGGATGGCACACACACATGACCACCTGTAAATTGTAATGTATAGGTGGCCTACTGTGTGAATCCTACATAGGCAGCCCTCAACCATTGCACACACAACAGCTATTGGAACAAGGAATGTCAACACCTGAACAGTACACGCACCTATCAGCATATGTTGGTACTGTATGTATAGGTTCCTAGGTACATCGGTAGGTACACGCCCGATTGTCAGAGGCCATTCATCAATCGAGGCAAACAGTGTCAGCTGTCGCCACCACATTGAGTAACCAACTGACCCTCAGTGGAGCAGAGCCAATTGCAGGATCCATGTGTGTAATCACTGTTCCCCACACACTCTGCATGGATTCCCTGGTGTGTAAATGAGGGGCTCCATACAGTGTAATTGTGTATGTAGTGGCAAAGCATGGCGTGTACCCATGACAGGTATCTGTCACCCCAGCATGCTCCACCTATGCTTGTGTGAAGGTGTAGCACATTATAGTGTGTGGCTCACTGTGACATACATTCCCAATGCTGGGGCACATCCATTAAACATCACTTGGACATACCATTAATAGGTCTCATCCATATGTAAACTAACTGATCTACCCATTTGATTGCAGTATGGTGTAACAGCCATAGTACAGTCCAGATACAAAATGCCATAACATGTGTAAAAATCCCAGATGTCCAAGTGGTAAATGCACTGACTGTCGTGCATGTTCCCGGTACCACGTCCTGCAAGGGACGTAACGTAATCCCGAAGGCACAAATAATGGATGGTGGATGCAGGTCATCAGATCAGGTTTAGCACATCTTAGTGGGAATATGCATTGCCCAGTGTTGGTAAGCGTCGTTTAAACATGACCATATGGATATGCGTGAAACAGGGATAAGCTTCTCTGAATATCACGCAGATCACGGTCAATGATGTCCAGAACAGGTGAAACTAGCATTATTCACCCCTGTACTAATAGTGCCTGCTCTGAAGGGTAAAACGACCACTGCCAGGAGTAGAACACGCAATCATGTACACAATCACCTAACACTAAGCTACCCAAGATGTACCAACAGCAGGTGTGTAATGTGACAGTTTCAAACACAAATGTGCGGAGTCCCAAACAGTATACACCGACATGTACACAATGAAAGGTGTGTTCTCCCTCTCACTCTCTCTCATATAGATATATATATACATATATATATATATATATATATATATATATATATATATATATATATATATATATATATATATATGTATAATAGAGATAGAAAGGGAGATAGAGAGATATATTTTGATATATACGGATTCACCTATCTCTGCAAATATATAGATAGGTCAACGACATGTACACAACCATGGAGGTACAAATAAATAGGATACTGCCAACTATGGAATATGTCACATACCGACATGTGTAATCACGAGGCTTAAAGACCAAAAGAACACAGTACCGGAACACTGGAACCGCGTGTAATATTATCACAATATTAAGGGACATTTAGTTATCGCTGCCGGTGTTGCTGTCCACGTAGCAACTGTGTTCAACTGTGTTTGTGATTGCTTTAGTCTGTGTATGTGTGTGTTGAGTGTGCCATGTGCATTTCCATGGGACTGTAATGTGTGTGTGTGTGTGTTTGCATCGTGTGTCTGTTAGTGCTAACTCGGAGGTAGAGCAGTACGGTAGGTGTGGTCATAGTTGGCCATAGGCATACGGTACCACCTATCCCACTTTAAGAGGGACAGCCCCTCCCTGGGCAGTTGTGTCCGGACAAAGAATATTAAAAAGGGCAAATGTCCAAGATTGTAGGACATAATTATGTCCCATATATTATGTAACAGTTGCATTAAATAGTTATGCCTGTATCTACAAAACATAAACGTTGCATGAAACATAAGTAGCTAAAGTGCTACAGGAATAAGTATGTATTCAGGATAAAAGTATGTTCTATCTTGTGTACTGACCATGGGTATGTGTCGGCCAGTAAACACCGATGTGTGTCCTGCAAATGTCCCACTATGGCCATTTGAAAAGGTGGCAACCCATGCCAAAGAGGCTCAGTCACCAACACAACTGCAATGAGTGCAAATATCTGTGACAGAAATACACGAGACAGCTGTCATTTAGTAACATCCCTTTACATATCGCTGTATTTCCAGAGGTATGGAAGTATCAACCTCACCTGCATACTGTATAGAAACCAATTAACAATGGCTCAATGTATAAGCCAGTAACAACCATAGTTCAGTCTACTAAGTGATAGGTCTTCAATTAGGGAAGGAGCCCACACACATATATGGAATATGTAGGAATGCAGTCCCCACAAACCTGTATATGCTATGTACACCCACCTACATCTCCCCCACACCTGAAACAATTGCAATACAGACTGTAATAACATCACAAACATCCACTCACTCAATTACATCTGCAGAACTATTAACATACCTTGTGAGAGACACATTTGTAAAGACGCCATGTGAAATCATAGCTGTTATATAATGGAACAGACGGCGATGTTACAGGATTTGTTTACAATAGTCCCTCATCAGACGGGTGAGATGACAGGTACACTCACATGTAGAACCACATACTCTAGCCATCACACACAATCCACGGGGGACATGAATTCAAAATATCTGTGTCTCTACAAATATCAGTTGCAATTCCTCACAACAAAAAACAGTCTCCCTGAAGGTAGGGCAAAAGGGCAACGCCCAAGTGGAGAATTAAATTATACCCCACTGTTGCTGCGTAATTGGTGAATGGAGTAGCTGTACAGCTGATGTGCATGTAATAATTTACTCAGGAACACCAATTCTATATAAGGATGACTTGCCATACATTCAAACCGTATGCTTATACCATAGAACCGTTTAAACAGTAAAGGTGTAAGAGAGATATTTACGAAGATTCGGAATGCTAACAAGGTATGTAGAACACTCAGTATGTTAGTGTATGTAGAGCCTGTTTTGTATTAATTAAAAGTATACGCAATGCATAAAGTGGGAAAAGGTATTCTGTAGTGATGTCTTGTTGAGAATAGCAATGCTTATAGAGATTGTGTGTCCTGCTGTGAGCCACAAGGTAAACATCACATACACCACAAGGGATGTTACATGAGGGCTTTAAACAGAACAATTCCACACCACCCGCCGTCAGTGGTAGGGTATGTCGAACAAGTACCTGCCATAGCAGGGGATAGTATATGTTGATATACCATCACAGTAGGCATGTGTATGGGCATATAATGACAATAACATGCCTAAGGTGGTCCTGCTGTGCACGTATGCTTTGCATTATGGGATAATGTGTAAAATATGTGTAATGTATAGTATTGTAGGTAGATATGTCAGATATTCTACACAGCACAACTGTTATATCATGCAAACAAAAGGTATCATTAATTGGCATGTACGATACACAATAACAGGATACATATGGCTTGTAGTCATGGGACACGGTAACAGCATGACAGCTAATTGAAATGGAAGAGCAACTCAATTAACCATACACAAAGGACATGTAATAGCTTCACAGGTACATAGTGAGGTACTATGCTGTCTGGCAAGTCTATGTGTAAGCCCAACTACAGTGTTTACACCGGCGGCACCTCTCTAGGGTAGTGTCCTGTCTGTGAACAGCAGAGCCATGTGTTACCTGCACCTCTTTACAGTACAGCCACTGCAGTTATCCCTGGTGTATCAGTGTGACCGCCTACAGAGTCACCTATGACTGGTGTGTTGGGTATGTTATAACTCCCTATTGGCTGTAGTTGATGGGCAGACATGAGTCTGTGGGCTATAAGTAATTGTTGTTGTGTTTGGTAATGGGGACTGCCTCTGGTGCCTACACAGAGTATGGAGAGGTTCTGCAAATGTCGTACTCATACTATGTGTGGCCTGTGGTGGTGGAGATCTAGTGAGACTATGTGATGAGTGGGGTGTGTTGCAAATGTTAAACGTCCCCACATGAATATCAGGTCCAGTCTGGGTTGGTGAGAGCATTGCCCCCAGCATGGCCACATATGTGCATCTCTCACAGGCTGTAGTGTCGTATGTTGGGAGGTGAGCATTGACTGTGTACATGAGACAATTGCTCTATCGCCACATGTTTGCCATATTCATCATATAGACAGGCAATAGCACTGGTACGTGACACTTGGACATGCCTGTATATTCAACCATGTCTCACAAGATATGTGAGTTACGTGTGTACAACAACTGTTGTACTGTAAGCAAGCTGGAAATGTAAGGACAGACAGTGTACTTGTAAGACATGAGTTGGAATGGGTGCTATAGTAATCAGTAGCTCATGAAGTGCTCACATGTTCTGAACAAGTGCTGAGCATGAATATGCAATACAGATAGGGTGTTGGATAATATCAACCCACTGCAACCCACAAGTGGAGATGACAGTCATAATTGGAGGCACTGCACTATTACCCTGCTGAGTATGGTCTGCAAGTCTATGAACCTTTATCAACGTAGATGTTAGCAGTACAGAAGTAGATGACAGTACGGATGATTTCACACTGCATAGCATACCTGTGACAGGTCATAGGACATCATCACCCATACCGTGTTCCAGCTACACTGAGTATACTAGATGTACCTTTGTTTGTCACAGGAGTGTTCTACCAGTGGCCTGTTGAGAGAAGCAACACTACAAAGGTGTCTGAGTGACAAGTGCATATCACACCAGTGGCAGCTACCGTAAAACAGGGTTAATGTTCTCTTTGACTGAAAAATTTATCTAATAAACCTTCTGTGGAGCTTTTCTCCCCGGGCCTCCACTGAGAATGGGCTCCCCAGCCCAGTGGACCTCCCCGGTCACCAAACTGAATAAATAAATAAATAAATAAAAATAAATAAATAATGTTGTGTACTCTCCCCTCAGTGTAGCCCATACCACACAGACAAACGGGAGGCATCTATGTATGTAAGGATGTGAATGTCCATGACCTAGGAGCAATAGCTGTCTCAGTGTTGTGGACAACATACAGAATGGGCTTTGTGGGTGAGGTGTGTGACATATGTGGATAATCTGACAGCTGATAATAGCATTGTCACCGCTAGGTGAATAACCCTGTACCCATTAACTACCACCTAGGCAGTGGTCAACATTATGGACACTGTGTAAGGGATGGTGCTGTGCAGTTCCCCTCCCTGAGTTGATGATGTCTCCAGGCCTATTAGGTAGTCATACGAGGCACCCATGTCATGACAGGGTGCCATCCATGAGCATGGAGATCATTGCACAGGCATACTCAGCACTCGGGTGACCAATATCGGATCACATATCACCTTTAAGGGATATTGGCCATGCGTGGATGGGTGATACCAGCCTTCACAATCCTCACCTCCACTATGCAGCATGCTGGCTACCTTGCATAAAGACATGTGCTACACTGTGATGTTGGACATGCTACACATACATATCCTGATCTGAAAGACATACATCATGGACAGCCACCGTCCTACTACAAGGATCACCACATGTTGGACAGATCCCTGTGCCATACATGTTACATACTCCTGCCATACCATGCAACCCTGTCCATCAAAGCTGCACATGTCATCTCTGTCATACATGGTGCGATGACCGCATGGTAGATGTATTATTAACTGTCTGGATCAGTAATGTGGCACTGATGCACCTCGCGGTGGCAAAATGGCTGTCGGATACAGCTAGAAAACCTTGCCCGTACATGCCATAGTTGATAACCATCCCTGCGAATGACGTCCGGCTAGCTATTGTCCCATGTCTATCACATGTGCAACACAGGCAATACGTGGCAGGATGTTGAACTGCTGTACAGTGCCGTGTAAATGTATATGGCAAAACACATGCATGTAAAGGTTTCTGTGTGTATGTGTGCATTGTCACTGCTCATGTCCATTAAGGCAGTGTATGTGTTGATATGTGACATATACACAGCACCAAGGTCAACAGCATTATTGTGGACATATCCAGGCATGTGCTGATAGGTAAGAACACTAGTACAGGCAAACAGATATGCCTATATCAAGACAGTATTCACATGGAGTATGAACAATGTAATGAGGTGACACACATATATGGTGATGATATCCAATGCATAACGGGTGTTACATGTGTGTGACACAAACATGGCAGTCATGTCAGTGTCATGACGACTTGCAAAGATAACTGTTCAGATGTACTAGATTTAATACAAATGTATATGCAGCTGTATCTCTGTACATCTCTGTGATACTGTGACTTGTCTCCATCATTATGTCTTCCAGATAATGCCTCGTTCACGCCTTCCAGCATATAGCCACCAGGAGGATGATGCCCTCATCCTGTACCTCCATGAGAACTATGAGGTGTTGTTCAGCCATGTGCCACAGCCTGTCCAGCAGTGTGATGACCTGTGGCAGGACCTTCACAGGAGGGTTAATGATGTGGGTGGCCATAACCGCACCTACCAGCAGGTGCGCAGACACTGCACGGACCTGATATTACATGTGAAACAGCGTGCCAATGCAATCACCAGGGAACAAGGTGGAGCAGGTGGTGGCCCACCAACCCAGCCCCCACTCACACACACACCAAGGAGTACTGGCCAGCTTGGGGACACCCTCAGAACAGCATCCACAAACACTAGCTGCCATCGTGGAGGTGAGTGTCTCCCGACCAATGAGCCTGGAGTTGCCTGGTAAGTCACTACTGCACATACGACTATTATATCCCATTTAGTTGCATGTGTCACTGTACAATATGTAATGTAACATCAAATGCAAAGTATGTTTACACACATGCCGCATACTACAGTATGCTACCCTGTGTATGCACACATGTGCATACTATATGCTATTGTACAGGAGAATGTGTTAACATGCACAATGCACCCTGTGGCTGTCATACAGTCATGGATAATGTTCAAACTGCTGTGTCACCCTTATACAGGTACCTCTGGCGTGCCGCACAGACATCAGTCCATTGCAGGTGAGACAGTTATCAGCATCAGGCATGTTAATGCATATATCTATACATGTGGCCAGTTAACACATGTACACATAATGTATGGTCCAGTCACAATATACAGGTCGCATCCATCATCATTCACACTGGCTACCCATGTGCAATATATACAAACTAAATGAAACACCGACATGAAACCACAGTACCTGTCATTGCTAGATGTATGGACAGCTGTGCATACAACAGTGGAGGTGTTCAATGTAGGCATATGTACTATACATTGGTATAACCCATGTGTGGTACGCAAACAGTGCCACACAGTGAGCTGGGATATGGGCAGCCCACAGGAGTCACCATTGTGTAATATGCCCCTGCAATGGGTGCACACATTGTGATGTGACATCTGACTTGTCCCAGACATGTAGTGTTCCAGCTGCAATATTGTCTCACTATCCCATAGTACATACCCCACATACCAAACATACAACCCGTTGTCTGCATAGCCCTGTGGACAGTGACATATCTGACATCTATGGGTGTATGTCATATGGGACAACACAGACATGTGAGATAGACGGCCATCACAAACATTTGGCCAACACATGTTCACACATGGCCATGGAGGATGGCCAGAGACATGTAGCCACACAGTAGTTGTGATGTGTATACACCCTGTTGCCCATTGTCCACACATGGTCCAACTATAGCCTTAGTTGACTGATTATATAGTTGATGTGGAACACTGGACATCCTAAACGCCTGTGCACAGCTAGTGGAGGTGTCACTTAATTTCACCATATAAGATGTGTTGAACATCATGACTGTGTCATAGCATGACAGTAGTCACCTGTACAGCTTCCACAGACATTAACACCACATCAGGCCACAGATAGAGTTAATTTCCCTTGCTGCTGTAGGACATCACTGTCAGCCATGCACCTCATGTGTGTGGTACATTAGTGTCATGTGGGGCATGGTATATTGACAAGTCTGCCATGTGTGGACATGGTTGCCAGGCAGCTAAGACTTTGTAGTAGTTGCGCAGGGGTGTCATCTGTAGGTCTTCCAGTGACCTGTCACATGGCACAGCATGGTTTGGTGTGTATGCACCTCAGCGACATGGGTCACAATCCACAGTTATGTAATGTGTATGTACGCAGTTATGGCTATGCACTGTGTGCGTATTACACACTGTATAGCACTATAGATGCCTCATGATGCCATGCAATGGCACAGTGTCTATACTTCACACTGTATAGCAATGTAGATGCCTCACACTACCCTTCAATGCTCATGCACATTTGCTAAAAGTGCATTCTGTCTGTAGGGCATACAGACAACGCTGCAATGCGATACCCATTACAACGTTGTACATGTGTCAAGACACCATTGTGTCAGACATGTATGCATGTCAATGCACACATCAGCAGATTACATGTCAAGGTCACTTCAGCCATGTGTACTGTTAACCTGTGCTGGACCACATGGTGTATCACAGGGATGCATGCTTACTACAATGATTGTGTGAACTGCATGGCTACTGATATGACACCTGCTTGCTGTTGTGTGCAACCCAGGGAGATATGCTAACTGCCACTATTAATGTTTGAGCTGCATGCTGTCTGCTGTATCACATGCATGCTGCATGCTGTCTGTCAAATCACATGCATGGTGTGTCTGTGTGTCTATTGTAACGTAGAGTCTTTCTTTGCATTCACAGGTGATGTAGGTGCGTTACCCTCCTGCGGTCCATCTGATGTTAGCATCCCCACAGATACTAGCAGTGATGAACATATGCATGAGGTACAGGCAGGGTTGTCAGGGGCTGAATCTGTGCCAATGGTTGCCATCCCAGTTATGTCCCCCTCTTCCCTGCATACAGTTCTCATGCCAACACATACCCCATCACCAGTGGCCATAGAGGAAGGACAGTCAGCGTATGTTAGCTTGGAACAGGAAGGTGTGTCTCCACACCATGGTGTCAGTGTAATGACTGCAGATGTGCCACACAGGTATGTGGCCAGTGCTGCTCGCAGGAGGACCTCTGGCAGACATGCACCTGCAGGACAGAGCGCAGCAGCTGGTGTCACCAGACGCATGTTCCAGACTGTAATGGCGGCACAGGCACATGCTGAATGGCAGAACAGTGAAGGGCAGAGGCTTCAGAGGGCTGCTATCCGTACTCTAAATGTCAACATCCAGGCATAGGCAAATGCTCAACAGCAGATTGCTGATGTTCTGGACAGGCGATTGGGTGACATGGTTAGAATCCTTGAGCGTGGCATGGTAATCCGCGAGTGTGAGCTGTCTATGCTGAAACATCTGGTAGGAGTGAGGCGTAGGCCACGTGGATGTAGGCCAGCTACACCACCTAGTGCAGGCCAGTGTGAATGAGCCACGACACATGCCCGCTCCCATAGTTCCAGTAGCAGTAGCAGTGCAGCTGGTGCTGCGCTGTCCACACCAGGACACAGCAGGCCACGGGGACATGGCCCTGGATGTTCCCAGCGGGGACACGGTTCCAGTGGACAAGTGTCATTGGACAGTAGCCAATCTGTACCTTCGCCTGGTAGTGCCCGTGTAACCCCTGGCAGGCACAGGTCACGTGGCCGTGGCCGGACACAATGAGCTGTACATTCTGGTCTGTACAATCCGGAGGTGTCAATAATACCCCTGTGTAGGCCTTACAAAAGGCAGACCTGTGTGCACACATACACGCACACAGCAGAAACATCTGTAGGGCACCGCAACACCCACATGCATATCGACCACACATGTCCAATCAGATCACCGGACTTTACCCACACATATGATGTCATCCATTGGTGCAGCCTATGCCCCTGGTAAACATTATCACCCTGTGCATATGATGATGCCTGTGCCGCATCCCTGTCATCCACACCATTGGTGCAGGGACATGCTCATATGGTCTGATGCACAGAGTGAACAGAATAGTGAGATAAGTGCATATGACATTAGTTGTGTACTGCTGACATGCACCAGACATACCATGTAGTAAGGTTTATAATGCATTGTTATCTATTCCTGCTAAGACTAATTATTTTGTAAATAAAAAATAAATAAATAAATAAATAAAAATTATTATTTTGTGACAACTGCTTTTTATGTAATAACTTTTTTTTTTACTTTTTGCACATTTTATCAGCTACTGTTTTTATCTGTTATTACTCTTAAAGTATGTATGTATTATTATTATTTCTATTTTTTATTTTTGGAGCTTTTCTCCCAGGGCGTCTACTGAAAATGGGCATGCATCCAGTTAGACTAGCCCGGTCAACAAATGTAAAATAAATAAATAAAATAAATAATGTTCACAGTATGTGTCTTGGTAACAATGTAACAGCATGTTGGTAATTATGCCCTGCTTCCCTCCTTAAGGTCCAATTGCATGTGCCATTACGTTACAGTGTTTGCAGTTGGAGTGCATTGTTGTATGTTCACAGTATGTGTCTTGGTAACAACAGTAACAGCATGTTGGTAATGATGCCCTGCTTCCCCCCTTAAAGTCTACTTGCATGTGCCAATAAGTAGCAGTGTTTGCAGTTTCATATGTGTAAATGTGGAGTACTCACAGGCATGTTTGGCAATACCAGCATGCTATACGTAGCCTCAACCTCACTGTTAGAAAGGCTACCATTCCACAGATGTCCACACATCTACTGATCCAGAAGCATGTGGGCTGTTTAATAGGCTACAGTGGCTAGAGACGTGACATCCATACCAGGTCACATCACAGGTATGTTGACATGGTGTGGGGGGTTTACACAGCGGTCTGGCCGATGATAACATTAGAGGCCACTTGATAGCATGAGGCCTCACTGTGTAACAATAATACCCTGTCACATTACAGGATGAGAACACACACAGACATACACTGAAACACACAGTACCATGCCCACACTCACGGGGTCAACAACACTATAACGCACACTCAATAGTGTTGAGGTGAGAACCCCTGCCTATGTGGTAATCACCCTCACAGTACTGTGCACCCACATGATGCGACACAGAGAATGAACATGTACAGGTAGCCAGTAAGGCTGAGACTGATGGCATCAACAGGGTAGTAGACTGCATCACCATGAGGGTTAGGGATCCTGTCTGTTCTGTATGGTAGCATACACCCTCACTCCATGCACCAGACAGCCATGCACACACACACACACACACACACACACACACACACACACACACACACACACACACACACACACACACTGTGGAGTCCACAAATGTCATTCACATACAGATAGCTGGCATGTGTGTGATACACACACCACCCCTGCCTAAGTCATGCTTTTCACACTGCAGTATGTACAGATCTCTACATCAGTGTACAGGGGTGTGTAACAATTGGTATGTATTCCCCACTATATGTGGCATATATGGTCACACAAGCAAACACACATGGCAATACTGTGAATGATACACCTGCTATATGATAATACGTCTGACAGACATGCAGCAGTATTGGCCGCATTATGTGTACCAACGCTACCTTCGGCAGTTGTGCTGCTATATGCACATGGAAGGATGTAAGTGTTACAGGTGTCAAGTGACTTACAGTCAGTAACACCCTGACCGCTGTGTAGGTTGTATGTCTTCACCATCATGTAACAGTAACATAGCGTACTGTTTGCACATAGGTTCATAGGTTTATACTAGGCTATCTTCCCTAAGGCATTTATAAGCTTAGCCTAAAGTTTTGTGGCTTACGCCACCCCTTATATGAAAAAATACTGTGCCCATTAGTTTGTTGTGCCTCTTTCCAGCAGTGACACAGAGATGATGGTAGTATGGCTTGTGACACACCTGCGAGCCGTCTTCGGCAAACATCCATCTGCAAAGGTGGATCACCACTTTATGTACACCCATCCATCCATACCCGATGTACATCCTACCAAACTGTCAGTATTTCACCATATACAGGTGTAAATGATGGGGCTGCATTGCAACTGCATGTTGTAGTTAGGCACAGATGAATTGCATACATCAGCTACTGCACATGCATGGTAGCTGCATGCACACCACTACATGTACATGTGTGTTGGTCCTACATGCCTGTCATGTAGCCATGTTTGTATGCATTGCAATTGATGGACATGTGTGATGACATACATAACACATGGACTGTTGTATGATATGATGGTTGTCATGGGTAACTAGTACAGAGGGAATGTTACCTCGGTCAACATTGCTATCTTATGTACTGTTAGCATTCAACAGCCATGGACCTACCTTCCATGTGCATGTGTCTGATTGCTGTAGCCACTTGTCTGCACGGAGGACAGCAAAAGCTATGCTATATACATATGTGTTTTGTGTGTGTGTGTGTGTGTGTGTGTGTGTGTGTGTGTGTGTGTGTGTGTGTGGTCCATGTACATATCCACTGCGGTTACATGTATGTCGTATCCAAACACGTTCTTTGGTGTACAGCGACGGTCATCTGTTACAGCTGTGTAAGACCCAGGGCCCATGTTATGTGTAGAGCTGACCTGGTTATGAACGGTGGTATCATTGCATTGCATAACACATGATGGAACCCTGTCAGTACATGTGTAGTCTGCACAGTTGCTGTAGACCTATGTACAGTCCACTGGTCATGAGTCACATGGTGTTGTGGTAATGTATGGATGTGTGTTGCTGGTCCAAGGACATGGTGATGTCTGAGGGCTACATAGTAGAATGCGGCATTTACCTCTGTGACCTGCACCTGAGACATCTGTGATGGCTCTTGAGTGTGTACTGGTCAGTACATGTGAGTGGACTTCATATACGTGGGGACAGTAACACCATACTGTGCCCTTCCGTGTTTAGAATCCATGTGCAT
Source organism: Protopterus annectens (assembly GCF_019279795.1). Classification (NCBI taxonomy): domain Eukaryota; kingdom Metazoa; phylum Chordata; order Ceratodontiformes; family Protopteridae; genus Protopterus; species Protopterus annectens. The sequence continues at coordinate 689,574,886 of NC_056736.1, forward strand.
GCAAGACAGCCCTTTGCTACTACTACATGTGTGAGCATGCCCAGTATGCCAGTGTGTAGATGGACACACAGTACATTCCAAACTGTGCCCTTCAGTGTTTAGAATCCGTGTGCATGCAAGATAGCCCTTTTCTACTACTAAGTGTGTGAGCATGCCCAGTACGCCATTGTGTAGATGGACACACAGTACATTCCAAACTGTGCCCTTCCATGTTTAGAATCCGTGTGCATGCAAGACAGCCCTTCACTACTACTAAGAGTGTGAGCATGCCCAGTACGCCGTTGTGTAGATGGACACACAGTACATTCCAAACTGTGCCCTTCCGTGTTTAGAATCCGTGTGCATGCAAGACAGCCCTTTGCTACTACTGTGTGAGCATGCCCAGTACGCCGTTGTGTATATGGACACACAGTACATTCCAAACTGTGCCCTTTTGTGTTTAGAATCCGTGTGCATGCAAGACAGCCCTTCACTTCTACTAAGTGTGTGAGCATGCCCAGTACACCGTTGTATAGATGGACACACAGTACATTCCAAACGGACGTGTGATACTAAGTGTGTGAGCATGCCCAGTGACACCTTCTGTAGGTGATGTGCCTCTGTGTATGGGCATGGCCATTGACATCCTGTATAGCGATGGTGATCATCCAGGCAACAGATGTCCATACCCCACATCAGGATGGATTCCTTCATTGAACACACTGGCTGACTGTCGTGAAGGGTGTACTGTATCTATGTAGTGCTGTAATAGTGCTCCGTAGATAGGCAGTTGTCTCGCTCACACCACTGCCGTGTGTTTGTCTCCATCTACCTTGGGACAGTAATATGCTTTTAGACTGCTCACTCTCTATACATTCCCTATCGGCATCTTTGCCTTTGCGGATGATGTCATCCACCTACAAGTATGCCTCTGGAAGTTCTATGTTCCAGTAATCTCGGTAGTGCATTCTGTAACTGTGTAATGCTGTAGTGTGATAAGGTAGTTAGGTGTATGTTCGATTCCCAGTCCTGCCAGGTGTATGTGTGTGTGTGTTTCCAGCTGCCTGGGGACAGAGTAATGCTTTTAGATGGCTCACTCCCCATACATTCCCTATTGGCGTCTTTGCCTTTGTGGATGATGTCATCCACCTTGAAGTATGCCTCTGGGAGTGCTGTGTTCCAGTAATCTCGGTAGCACATTCTGTAACTGCATAATGCTGTAGTGTGATAAGGTAATTAGGTGTATGTTCGACTCCCAGCCCTGCCAAGTCTGTGTGTGTGTGTGTGTGTGTGTGTGTGTGTGTGTGTGTGTGCGTTTCCAGCTGCCTGGGGACAGAGTGATGCTTTTAGATGGCTCACTCACCATACATTCCCTATCGGCGTCTTTGCCTTTGCGGATAATGTCATCCACCTAGAAGTATGCCTCTGGGAGTGCTGTGTTCCAGTAATCTCGGTAGCGCATTCTGTAACTGCATAATGCTGTAGTGTGATAAGGTAATTAGGTGTATGTTCGACTCCCAACCCTACCAAGTGTGTGTGTGTGTTTGTGTGTGTTTCCAGCTGCCTGGGACAGAGTAATGCTTTTAGACGGCTCACTCCCCATACATTCCCTATCGGCGTCTTTGCCTTTGCGGATGATGTCATCCACCTAGATGTATTCCTGTGGGAGTGTGGTGATGCTGGAACTCGGTAGCACATTCTGTTACTGCATAATGCTGTAGTGTGGTTGGCTAGACAGGTAGATGCTCGATTCCAAAGCATGGCAGGTGTGTGTGTTTGGCAGTTATACCCTATGTGTTGGTATCTGTGGGTGGCTAGCTGCGAGATGTGTTCAGTGTGTTTTGTTGCTGACCCATATAATGTCCACAGCCTGCATAGTCTGCCAAGACACTGGGTTGTCAATACATATATTCACCAATAGGTCTGGTGAGTAACTGTCAGCAGCCCTACTCTTACCCTTGATACAGTCTGACCCATGTGATGCAACAAAACACACGTGCCTTGATAGTAAGAACACTACATGATGCAAGTGGCACATATACTTTCCTTTTCATTCCTGTCTAATGCATTGCTGTCATGTGGTCCGCTGTTGTAATATAAATGCCATATCTACATATGTGTGTACAAGGCTTTTGATACAATACCTCACTCGGGTATCATTGAAAAACTCATCAACTTAAATGTAAACCCATACATTACAAGATGGGTTGCAAACTGGCTGAGTGACAGAACCCACAGGGTCAGAGTTGCTGGCGCCATGTCAGACTCAAAGCCTGTCACAAGTGGTGTCCCACAGGGCTCAGTCCTGGGCCCACTCTTGTTTGGCATCTACTTTTCTGAAATACAAGCAAACACAGGAGGGTTATGGCTGACAAAGTTTGCAGATGACTGCAAACTGGGCGCCGTAGTTGAAAACACATCCGACACAGATATCCTTCAGAAGGGTCTCACAGAAACGGATAACTGGTGCCAGAGCCATGGCCTAAAGTTAAATGCCAAGAAATGCATAGTCATACCCTTCGGGAAAAATAAGGTTACCCCTAGCTACCATATAGGTAGCAATCCCCATGCCATGTGCCAGAGCCATGGCCTAAAGTTAAATGCCAAGAAATGCATAGTCATACCCTTCGGGAAAAATAAGGTTACCCCTAGCTACCATATAGGTGGCAATCCCCTGAACACAGAAGAAGTTATTAGGGACCTGGGAACCCAGGTTGACAGTAGCCTTTCATTCGACACTCATATTGCTAAAGTAGTTAGGAAGACCTTCTACATTGCCCACCTTATCATGAAGGGATTCACATCTAGATCAAGGGAAGTCATAGTCTCCCTATACTCATCACTCATCAGACCAATGATCGAGTACAATGCCCCATTCGGAATGTATCTGACCCGACACTTGCAGCAGCTGGAGAGGCCACAAAAGTTCCTCACCAAAAGGATAAAGGGTCTCAAAAATCTGTCTTATGCTGCCCGACTGAAAGAACTCCAGTTATATTCAGTTGCTTACCGCTTGCTCAGAGGTGACCTATGCCTGATATACAAGGCCATGTCAAACCCAGATTTGATGAACATGCTTCATCTCAAAAAATCTAGATCCCTCAGAGCCACAAGGCGGAGACTTAAACCTCGACATGGTTATTAATAGGACGTGCTGGAGGGATAGATTCATCACCCAAAGACTCCCTATGCTGTGGAACAAGATCCCGGTTTATGTGAGGCAGAGCACCTCGCTGGCCTTGTTCAAGAGGAATCTTGACCAATGGATGGGAGATCGCAGATACACCCCAGGGGTTACCTCAGTGTCACTGCTCGACAGAGGCACAGCAAAATAATGGGTATAGTTTCTCCAAACTAAAGGGGTGGCGTAAGCCACAAAACTATGGGCTAGGCTTATAAATGCCCTCGGGCAGATAGCCTAGTATGAACCTATGAACCTATGAACCTATATACATATATGTCCGTGTATATATGTATTCAAATAATATATATGATATATGTAGATATAGAGGTGGACGTAGATGTGAACATATATGTCTGGGGACATCAGCACTATTGAATGTTTGTGCCGGATGATCTGTAAGTGATAATCTGGGATCTATGTATATCTGCCATGGCGTGGTGGTAATGCACATCATCTGTAGTGTGCAGGGTCATGGGTTGTAGTCATGTAGACACCGGTTATTTTGTTGCTGGGAAGACCATGGGACATCAAATATGGTGATAGTAAGGCACCTGTTGCCAGTTGTGTATGGATCTGAGCGACACTGAGCAGTGGTTATTCATTTGGAGGTTCGGTATGGGTCATATAACTGTTCATTAGAAGACTATACTATGCAGATGAGATTGACAATAGTGTTTCCCATTTATCACCAGGGTGTGATGCTGGTCCCCGGAGTGTATGTGTGTAGTCAGCCAGGTGCAGGTCTCGCATATAGTTGACAACATGGGGGGGGGGTCAGGCATACTGTACGTACATTGCAGAACTGTACCTCAGGAGTGCTCCTGCCTTAGCACACCTAAGCTAGGGGTGGGTCTGTACCTGCCTGGTGACATTGGGAGGGATGGCAGCAGTGGTGGGGTAGTCAGGGTGTACAGGCTGCACAAACAGGTGTTGATCAGCACAATCAGCAGATGACATGGCCAGCCCGCACCTGAACAGTACGGTAATGCGAGCAAGCAGCATACACACAGGTTTAGTCCGCACTCTACACCACTGGTGTATACCTGCGGGGACATTTCACGACACAGTCCAACCAAATGAGATGGGCTGCAGCAGGCAACATATACCAACATGTGCAGGAGGCTGGGGAAGTGAGGATGTGTATGCTGCCGAACAACCCTTACTGGGGTGACATAAGACTTTATAGACCCAGGGTGACTTACCAGGGGCTACATGGGCTGGGGATGGTGAAGCACTATGGGGTGGACAGAGACCTCCTACATCAGCTTGTTGACCTGTGCCTGCCACACCTGACACATCAAACAGGCCGAGGGAAACACATCACAGTGGATACCACGGTATGTGTTGGCCTAGGTGTACTAGCCACAGGTACCTCACACAGCACAACTGGGGATATCATGGGTATCTCACAGGCATCTGCATCCAGAGTATTGCACCAGTAGTTCACAGACGCCATGTCAACACATGCTAATGAGCACGTACATGTCCTCAACACACGTGATTAGTAGACCAGCAATATGCATCTGTTCAACCACATGGATGACTACCCTGGGGTACTGGGTGCTATAGCCTGCACACACATGCACATTGTAGCACTACCCAGTGAGTGGGGTAGGGCCTACAGTCACTGCAGGGGCATACCCTCCAACAGCTAGGCCATATGCGATGGCCAGGGCATGAGATTGCATGTGTGTGCTGTCTGCCCTGGAAGCTATGATGATTCCAATATATGGCTTCTGACACAGCTGTAGCGCACCACTGCCAATATGGACATCCTCTACAGTCTCCTAGTGGGGGATGCTGGGTAAACACTGGTGTCATGGCAGATGACACCCATCAGCAATGCAAACACACATGAACACTCACACCATACTGAGGCAGATGCACAGGCAAGACATATACTTGTGCACGTGTTTGGGATGCTCAGTTCACAGTTCTGGTATCCGGACACATCCGTTGGAGCTCTACAGTATTCACAAGCTACATGCATATAAGTTGTTATGGCATTTGCTATGCTACACAATCTTATCCTGCAGTAACAGTTGCACAAGGAACAGCATGGGGCAGGACCACACAGCCCAACACCACTGCCAAAGCCTGTACAGGCACAGTGTGACTTGGTGAAGGAATTATCTGAGGAGGGCACAGTCGGCAAAAGCCCATGCACAGTATGACCTGCCTTTGGCAAAGAGGCAACACAAGGCATATGCACTGACACAGTAAGTAACCACAGATTTTCCCTCTCAGACCCGCACACAGTACAATGGATGCCAAACATGACACTACCTGTGCTCGGCCATGTATAGGAGGTGCACTGTGTGCATCCAACATAGGCAGCCCTCCAGCACCATCCTCAAGTCCAGAACACATCCAGGGTATGTCTATTGACCTAACAAGTGGCAGTTGTATTAGAATGTGTATTTACCCATTGCTATGGTATGTATGTGAGCATACAAGTGACTGTGGTGGCCAAATGTTAGGGCAGCAGACAGTACACATCCATAGTGGCACCATGACCTCTGTAGCACATACGGGGGTCACAATGGTAGCCTGTAGTACACAGTCTGTCCTAACCCACTGCAGATTATGGGCTGACCATCATGTGTGTCTATACAGCCCACACATGTTCCATGCAGCTTGACAGATGTGGACCAATACAGACAAATGATATACGATGGCCTATGGATATGCCCAATGAATGACCCCAACCCCCTAAGACACACACAGACTACAGCAGGCCAGGCAGTTTGATGTAGGTTGCGTAAGCTAGGACGTCCAACACCACTGTGCTGGTATTTAAAGCTGGGAACTGATGTACACTGGTATCCCTCCAACCAGCAATTTAGTTAGGTCCACACACTGACATGGAGTACATGGCATACCAGTACAGTAGTGGCAGATGTGTACAACTGTTGGCTGTGCCCCCCGTCAAACCTACATATGTGAGAGTCATGTGCACCACCCACGGTGCTGTGTAGGACTGTGGTTGTGGTTGGATGTCCCCCCACGCTATGCAGACATGTAGCAACTGTCAATGCCAAATGACCATTAGCTACCCTGCAGACACAGCATGACACCTGTCTGTGTAGAATGGAGGGGTCAGCAACACAGTACTAACTATCTGGACATGTGACACATGCGATACAGTTGACCATACTTGGCATGCTCACACACATGATGGCATGACGGTAATGTCGGTCGACAACATGCATAACAGTCATGCTGGGCATGCTCACACACTGAAACACAGGATGGCCAGGCATGCATACACCAGTGGTTGGGACATATCTGCCAGCACATTGCTATACTGTTGGATGACTGCGCTGTATGGTGTGTGTGTGTGGTCTATTGTCTGTACACATGCCATAGTCTATTGTTAATTCACATGAGCTATGTGCGCAGGTTACTGCTACCAACACGTGAATAGGGAGGTTCTTTGTTTGTGGACAGACCAACACCTTTGGATACAGACTGGGTAAGGCACATTCCAGCAGGTGGGAGCAGTTGTGCATGGGTTTGCACAGTGTTAAGCACTGCTGACATCTGGTCACAGCACCTTATACATGTTTAGACTCCACATTTCTTTGACAGTGCACTACTGGCATACTGGTAGACAAACACGCTTACAGCCGCTCGCTCACCGACATTTCCGCTTACATTTGTCACTCATGCTGGGTGTGTGCAATCCCTTGTGATGTGTATTACATCGGACTACATGACTACAGCATCGGGTATGTGTAACCATTTTGCGATGGCAGGCGTTCGACTGTACGGACTCGGCGGCTTGTCCAGTGATGTAATCATATTATATGCGTGTTCCTCATACGATCTGCTCCCATCTGCCTGATACATGGGAACCGATACTCTGCAATTCTGACATGTGACTTGAGCTTGTTAACGCAGCTGTCCGCCGAGTCATGCTACTGCATACGTACTGCATGTTGTCCACCTTTCAAATTGCACGACGGGAGACTGTAGGAGTGACACCTTTCCCACTTTGCATGGGACAGTCCCTCATTAGGCATATCTCATGTGACAATACCAGACCTCTCCACCAATCGGGGACACATTTCTGCAGAATTAGGGACAGGTCAAGAAAACATCAGGGGCACATTTACAAAAGTAGTGCTATTAACTTGAAACATTGACAGAATCAGAGCATATGACTTAATACACATATTCTGAAGTAAAAGTAATTTATAACTTTTACTTATTGTCATTAATCAGTAAGTGTGATTCACCACCTTTCCTTCAACAGTCACTAATTTTAGGAGGGATTAAGAGGGACAGAGTTAAACTTTCAGTCAAACTCAGGGACGTACCTGAAATGCAGGGACAGTTGAGAGGTATGGACAATACTCTAGCCATTGCAACTGTCCTGATTAGGGGACATTCTCATGTTGTACATGTCTGTACTGGTTGTTTGTTACAGGTCTTGAATGCCTGACACATCGATATGTCATAAGTAGTAGCATAAGCAACTTTACTGCTGCTAGACTACGCTTTGATTTGTGCCGATATGTATATTTCTGTACTATGCATGGCTGTAAGTATGTTCTGCCGTGTTACATCTGACATTTCTACAGAGCAGGTTCCAGTTTGGCCATTCAGAATGGTGGTGGCCCTATAGACCCTATATGTAGAGCTATCACATGTGTCAAGGCAACAGCCAGTAGTAAATGGATGACTTCCACGGTTTGCATACGTTAAGGTTATTCATGTAGCATTATAATTGATAATACTGTTTCCTATTACATGTAGCTGTTTCTGATACAACAAATTAATGTCTGACATCACTACACACACTATATAGCCTCCATTCCCGAACTCACAGGCCATGTGCCATAACTCATTTTGCAGGACACAACTGCCCAGACGGGTGTGTCCCTCGCAGACGTACGGGTGTTGAACCTCTTCTATTATGCTGTCATCTACCCGAGGTGGTCAGCAACTTATGCACTTTCCGTCAGTAGCAGAACTCACATACCAATGGGTGTGAATGAACACCGTATCAGGAACAATGCATAACACCCTGCGGGACACACTTAGATGATTGGTTCTATTAACCAGACACATTCACAGTCACAGAGCATATGTATTCATTCACGTTTGTCGAGGTACATGCCGCTTATGACTCATACATGTTGTCATCTGTCATTACCTGTATTCCGCCACCTGTTCACCTAATATCAATAGTTCTGGCAGTGTTTAGTTCGACTTTGTTACATTCTGATACATAACTATGGACGTCCATGCTAACCAGGTACACGGCACTGTGTAGGTCTCTATGTATTCCCCGATGGTTTACAAACTATCCGGTAGATGTGCTCTTCAGGTTTGGGAGGTGTAGGCATATGCTATGCCCACATAGGAATATTAATGACTTCCACTGGACGGGCCTACTACATCTCTGCCAACCAGCACCTGCACACTTAAGCCCATTATTGCATACCCATGGTCCACCTACCTGGCACCCCTCTACAGCAGTCATGACAAATACTTACTGCGAGCACAGCTGGGGTATGAGCACACCCGTCACATTGCCCACTCTCCCCATCTCGGGACACATGTCACACGTTTTGTCAACCCATGTATTATCACACTTGCACAACCTACTGTTCCATGTACACCTACATCCTGCTCATATCAATGTCAGCAGATTCACACGTACCCTGAATTTTTGGAGTCCCGCAAGGGACACCGTTATCCATGTTTAAAGTTTAGACCTTGCAGACCTCTCCCACTGGTACTTTCCTACTGGTGTTTTGGACAGCGGCAGTGTAGTGATTTGTATTGCCTGTCTGTATGTCTGTCCAGCCAAGCTGGGCGATGTGGGGGGTACAACATTTATTTATTGGACCTCCCAGTCACATATGCCCGGGCTGTAAATATGTTACCCCTAATTGCTGTGAAGTAACTTATTTATGTACATGTGTATATCTACACTGACATATATATTTTGTTTTGTGTGTATGTGTATATATCAATACATGTTTGTGTGTGTATTTATATAGATATATATATATATATATATATATATATATATATATATATATATATATATATATATATATATCCATAGTATATCCTTGTGTGTGTGTGTGTATATATATATATATATATATATATATATATATATATATATATATATATATATCTGTATGAATATATATGTGTATGTAAATGAATATAGATATATGTATATATACGTTTTTATCTATATATACATCTGTGTGTCCGTTAACCATGTGTTTCCCTTCCCATTTGACTATTTCATTCATTTATAGATACAATGAATATTATTCTGGACATCAGTTATAAATTCACTACAGGTATGCAATAGTCCTGTCAACAGATGTGACAGTTGGTTGGTGTACTTATGTGGACTCGTTTCTACAGTGACAGGGACAAGGCTATGACATCTCAGGGACAATCACAGACACTTCTACCATATCAGTACTATTAACTTGGAACGTGTTGACAGATTTATAATACTACTACTTTTCTGCAGTTAAATGCGTCTATTACTCTTCATTGTTGTAAGTAGTCATTCTCATTCAACACCTTTCCTCCAAAGGTCACTGGCTTTGTGAGTGGTTAAGAGGCTGGACAGTTATTGTGTGAATGCTATGACCATTGGTAGCGTTGACATTGTCATATGTACAGGTTGGGATGTATTCTGGGGACTAGGGTTGCCACCTTTTCAAATGGCCAAGATGGGACATTTTCGGAACACACATCAGATTTTACAGGCCGACACATATCCACGGTCAGTACAAAGGATAGAACTTTACTTATTTGCCTACATAAAAGCCTATTGTTGTAGCAGTTTAGTTGCTTATTCTGTTTCTTGTAACATTTAGGTATTTTAGGTTCAGAAATAATTATTTTATGCAAATATTACATAACATATGGGACATAATTATGTCCTACAATCTTAGGACATTTGCCATTTTTAATATATTTTGTCAGTACACAACTGTCCACAGAGGGACTGTCCCTCGCAAAGTGGGACAGATGGTAACCCTACTGGGGACACCAGATTGTTTGGGCCAACACATAGCCACGGGCAGTGCAGGTTTAGAACATTCATTTGTTTCCTAGCTGTGAGCCTTTACCTTTGGCACTTTTGTTGTTTGCCTGTTTCTTGTACGAATTACGTTTATTCTATCATGACGTGACCGCTTTAGGCAACTGTTACATGCAGTATGGTATATAGTTATTTCTTACAATCACAGGACATTTGGCATTCTATCATTGTTGGTCAGGTCAAACCTACACACACATTACTTGTCCCTCACACAGTGGATCAGGGGATATCCTGTTTACGTCAGTGCCTTCATCACCCTTATACCATGTGCCACTATGCGAATGTGTGCAATATATTCACTCGCTTATTCGTGTTGGGACACGTGCGTCACTGGCAGGCGTTTGATCCTGGGTAGTAGGTTCTGCATGACCATCTATGGCTGGACAGTCTCATGCACCACTACTGCACATTCCAACATGTATCCAGATATCTACAGGACTGGACATTGAGTCTTCATACCCATTCTAATGTTTACACAGGTTACTTATCCCATGAGGGATATCCCAAAAATTTAACAAGACCAAAATAAGACCAATAATGAACATTCTTCTGGTGTTATGAAAATGTGCTGGGGGTTTTACATGCAAGGGATACATAGTTTGCAATCCTGAAACTGCCTAGGGTGACACTACCTACTACATATGCTTAGTGGTCACTATGTGTAGATGTGGCTGCACCAAACTAGTAGGCCAAGTATGGCTGGATTTGGTGGATGTTCAGGTATGGGGGCGGGTTGTGTGCTGTGGAGGGGATGCTGGGTAGTCCATTATGCATCCAGGTGTGTTGCATTTGATATGGCCATTTCCATCAGGACCAATCTGTGGGTATGTGCCGGTGACATGTCTGTACATTTGTATCGCACATTTTAATATTCATATGTTTGTGGGATTGTGTTCTACAGTATGGCCTGCCTGGTTGTATTGCAGATGTGTATACATGTTTTTGTGTTTCTTTCTGCTTCATCCGCTGCTCCCTCATACACCTCCGGTTCACCTATTCTGCATAAGACACAGTGTCACCTTGGAGGATTATACCATTACCCACCCCCCCCACACACACATATTCCTGACACTCCATCCATCACTGCTTTGGTTGATGGCCCATGACACGGTCAAGGTAACACATTGCATACCCTACATATGTCAGGTACCTGTATGGTTGTGTGGACTACCCTGTCATGTTTGACTTTCCACATGCTATACCTCACACACATAGGTACATGCCCATACTTAACTTTCATGACATGGTTGGTATACCCGGGTAATACCCATTCAACTGTGACGCATCCTGACAAGTTCGGCTTGGACCGCTAATGTGTGGATTTTGGCCGACTGTTCTAATCATTGGTAGGATGCCACCTTTTCCTATGTCCAGGATGGGATTTATTCCAGACACATATCTGAATGTACTGGACAACACGTACCCACAGTCAACTCTACGGATAATACTGTTCCTTTCAGCCTACATGTTGCCTTATTGTTGTAGCAGTTTATATGCTCCTTCTGTTTCGTTTACATGCTTATTCTATTTCCTGTCGCATTTGGTATGTGAAATACGGACATACCTATTGTATGTGACTATTACATGCGTTGTGGGATATAATTCGGTCATACGGTCACTAGATATTTACATTTATCATGTTTTTTGTTATGGACACATCTGCCCAGCTGTGTACCATCCCTCACAATATGGGTCAGCTGGTGACCCTGACCATTGGGCTGGACGTACCTATTGGCAGCACGCTAACATATGATGCGTTTCACTTCCACTTTGTATAACTATCTACACTGCGTTGGACTACGGGCACACGGTTTTCAATGTCATGTGTTCGCGGGATAGGGACCCGTTATTCCCTACCGTGCATTTCTGTTTGCTTCTTCATTTTGTGTTCGCAGGAACTGTCTTGCATGCTTTGCATACATTTCAGTATCCACGGACACTGACAGATGTGATTACTATTGCTTCCAAATTGTTATATGCAAGCATTTTAGGTTGCACGTCGACAGCTGACATTTCCACGCCTCCATGCGACACTTTGACACGCCCTATGCACTCATGCTCCTTTCCTATGCATGTGACTGTGGCAGCAGCGCGCCTTCATTAATATGCATTTGGCGCTACTGTGCCATCTTCACGCCACATGGTCGGCGCAAGCCTAATGCCGGCCTTGCGCCGAGCTTCATGAATCCCGGGGAGAGATTTGCATAGTTTCATATTAGAATGAAATTAAATAAGCAGTCAGAAGAAATTTAGATAAACATGATTTTGTGTACTATGGGAAGGGATGCCAGTTCCATACATCTTTCATTTATTGAGGGACAGTGTGTTACATATGGGTCAATAATTAGTGAAGTCAATGCACATTTTGTGCCAGAAATATAGTACATAAAATACCATGTTTTCACAGATGAGTACAACAAAGGTTGAGTGTGTCAAAAATGTTTGTGAGATGATTATATAAGCCTGCAAACAATTGTGGTTTTAATGATGCTAAAGATGAGCAAAACTGTGAATTGGTTGCCTGATGTGGAGGTACCATAAAAGATACAGCTTGAGATTAATCTGACTTTAGTAAAAGCAATACAAATAGCCAGGGTGCATGCATGCAAATGCACAATGTTAATAGGTTCTGAAAACAAGGAGAATCCACCTGGGAGATATTTCTGCAAATATAGTCTCAATCTACTCAGCAGTATGCCCTTTTTTCACTGAGAACCAGCATGCAAAGTGCTACAAGACATTGGGGTTACATCTTTGGATTGGGAATTGGCATGTTCAGTTTTTTCAACTGGATTTCAATTTCAGCTCTTTGAGTGAATGAATGTGGCTTTAAAATGGTGAATGGACTTCCTCAGCTGTCTGACAGGCTGAATAAATTGCAGATTACACTTACCAAGCTCACAGCAATGGTCCTGGTAGTCCTGAATGACACTGTTGAGCTGGAAAAAGACAGCTTTAAGCAGGACCTCAAACGTTAGGGTTTATCTGAAGCTCTATTCATACAGCAGTCAGAGCTAACAGCTCAAAAAGAAATTTCATCTGAACACACAGTGCAATTCTGATTTTGTTGTTTCCTTTGTTGATTAGGTTAGTAGTTTCATTACGCTGGCGACCTTTACTCAGGGGGAGAGGCCCAAGATGATATTTCTACTAGCTGGACAAATTTGGGCAGGACTTCAGGGAACTTACCCTATTCTTTTCAAGGAGTGCTGTGGGAATAGAACCCGAGCCTTCTAGCAATAAAGGTGAGTGTGCTACCTGATGCCCCTCTGACACTGCAACTCCATAACAAAAAAGTTTCCTAGTGGTTCTAGTACATCCACTTCACAATCATGACTTCTGTGTACATCCAGAATTCAAGTCACAGGATGAACAATTACAGAACAAAGTCAAGGATGTAAGGGTAATAGCTGAGCCCAGTGTAAGAGAAGCCGTCAGTCTGTACTTCTTTGTTTGATCCATAATGACAGCTATCTCTTAAAGTTCGAGCATTCAGCAACAGTTAACAGTACTCCAAATCTTCAAAAGTAAATACTTAGTTTTCCAAAATAATAAAAATTAAATAGACTTGTTCACTTTCATCCATAAAGTAAACTTCATCAGATCATCTTTTGAAAAAACAACTTTATCCATGGAAAATGTATACATAATAATGAGGTAAAAGCAAGGTGTGGCTCATGATATGTTAGTCCCTTTGAGTATTTAACAACTATAAAACCTGATAAAACTCAGCGCTAAGTCAGCTTCTGACTCACTACAAAGCTAAACACCCTGTTTGTTCTGTTGACAAATCACTACTCTGTATCTCAAGGGCTAACAATAATGCTGGGAAAGCCCTATTCTCTCACACCATAGCTGGAACCTGGAATAGCCTCCCCTCTTCTCTGACATCTGCATCCACTACCACACCATTCAAAAACTTGCTTAAATCACATCTTATGAACATCTGGCTATGTATATGTATTACATAACATTACTTCTTCATATACCTTCCTTCCTAGTATACCTACTGTATATGCTACAGTACCACAACTCTAATTTCTTTATCTCTAGCATGACATTTCCCTTGGTAACCATGGTAGCCATATTTTTTTATTACTTCATACATTGTTGATATTCACTTTCTCTGTTTTACATTTCTGTCTGATTTTTTTTGTCTGATTGTTCATTGGTTCATAGGTTGGTACTAGGCTATTGGCCCTAGGGCCTATACAAGCCTAGCCATAACCATTCCCTGGCTATTTCTTCCCACACTATTTACTTCCCTGGACCCCTGTCTAGCAGGGCAACTGACGTGATCCCTGGGGTGAATTTCCTTTCTCCCATCTAATCGTCAATGTTCCTTTTGAAGAGGGCCAAAGAGGCGCTCTGCTTGACATGTATGGGCAGTCTATTCCAGAATCTGGGGAGTCTCTGGGTCAGGAACCTATCCCTGCAGCATGTTTTGTTTATTGTGATGACAAGGTTTAGATCCCTGGAGCATGTGGCTCTTAGGGATTGGGATTTCTTTAAGTGCAGCATGTCCAACAGCTCTGGGTTTGACATGGCCTTGCATGTTAAGCAGAGATCGCCTCTGAGTAGACGATATGCCACAGAGTATAGCTGGAGTTTTATAAGACGGTTAGCATAGGGCATCTGCTTTAGGCCTGTGATTCTTTTAGTGAGGTATTTCTGCAGCCTTTCCAGTTGTTGCAGATGTCTTGAGAGGTACATACCAAATGGGGCATTGTATTCTATAATGGGTCTAATGGGGGATGAGTACAGTGGGCCAATGACCTCCTTTTTTCTGGATGAAAAGCCCATAGTGATGAGGTTTGCCACATAGAAGGATTTCCTGACTGTTGTGGCGATGTGGTTATCGAAGGTGAGACCACTGTCCATCTGCGTCCCTAAGTCTCTTATCACACTTTCAGTGTTTAGGGTACTGCCACCTATGTGGTAATTCATGGGTGCATGTTTTTTCCCAAAGGGGATAACTATATATTTCATGGCATTGAACTTGAACCCATGGCTCTGGCACCAAGCATCTGTTTCTGTAAGGCCCTTTTGTAGAGTATCCACATCATTTGGGGATTCAAGTAATGGCTCCCAGTTTGCAGTCATCTGCAAATTTTGTTAGCCAGAGTCCCTTAGTGTTAGCCTGTATTTCAGAGAAGTAGATGCCAAACAAGAGAGGTCCCAGGTCTGAACCCTGAGGTACTCCACTTGTCACTTGTCTGGAGCTGGATTTGGAGTCAACTACTTTTACAGTGTGGGTTCTGTCAGTAAGCTAGCTGGCAACCCATGGAGTGACGTAGGGATTAATGCCCAGCTTAGTAAGTTTATCTATGATTCCAGAGTGGGGGATGGTGTCAAAGGCCTTGGCGAGGTCCAGATAGGCTGTGTGGACCACCTTACCCTCGTCCACAGCTCTGGAGACTGATTCGAAGAAGTCAATTAGATTCAGTAGACAAGATCGGCCCTTCATGAAACCAGACTGTGTGGGGTCCAGTGTTTGAAGGTTGCCAATGTCTTTGTTTATAAGTTCCATGATAATACATTCCATGGCCTTGCAGATCAGGTTCATCAGACTGATGGGGAGGTAGTTCCCGCGATCCAAGGTAGATCCCCCCTTGTGGAGTGGGATAACTGTAGCTGTGCGCCACTCAGTGGGCACGAAGCCTGAGGTGAGGGTATGATTAAACATGACACTTAGGTGAGGTGGCAGTTAATTTTGTAGTTCATGTAGTACACAGCAAACAGTGGGGATCAAAATAAATTTATTTAAAGTGTATCAAACAGACCGGTTTTGATTTGTATATAACACAAAGCCTTTATCATTGTAAAAATGTTACATTGATAAAGGCTTTGTGCTATATACAAGCCGAAACTGGTCTTTTTGATACACTTTAAATAATTTTATTTTGGTCCCCATGGTTTGCTGGTCATATATTTGGTTCACATTAGTGTTTTAGGGCCCTGCAGATGCCTTACTTGCAGAGGCTTTCTTTGGGATTCATGTAGTACACAGCCTGGGATGTCATCTGGTCCCATGGCTGCTGTATTCTTGGCCTTGGAGAGTGCGTTTTTTACCTGTGTAGCCATTATTACCAGAATATGACAATCGTCCAGTATCGAAATGGGCCATTTAGAGGGTGAGAGGGGGGGTGAAGTTGGCACTGAATTGATCTGCCAAAATATCCTTGGGATCAGTATATTTAATGCCATTCTGTTGTAGCTCAGAGCAGATTTGAGCATTGTCATTTAGATTCTTGACATAGTTATAGATTGCCTTGTGGCTGTCTTTGGAATCTTTGGCAATTTTATTTTCGTAACTAGCTTTGGAGGATTTTATGAGGGATCTCAGCTTCTTACTGAGGCTGGTAAGGGAGTTTTTTGCATTCTGGGATTTTCCTCTTTTCTGCAACATTTTCTTCCTTTTGTTGTAAAGTTGGTTTATGGCAGGGGACCACCAGATTGGCTTCCTTTTTTTGGAGGAGAGCATCTTGATTCTATTTGGGATGGCACGATTCATGCATGAGTGGATGTGCTCATACAGTGCCTTAGTGTAGGACTCAGCAGTCGTAGAGCTTTTCTCACTGGGCCTCAGCTGTAAATGGACCTGGTCCAGTCGGACTATTCTGGTAAGCAAATGTAAAATAAAATAAATAAATAAACGAATTAACTAAAATAAATAAACTAATTAAAATGCAAAATTAGGATGAGCCTTAGGGTGTCACTTGTCAACTATGTTTCCCCTGCCATTTTAGTAGTCAGTTACGCTAGACACTTTACATTTTTTGGACACCTTTATTATAGCAGCTGTGCAACATTCTCCTAATGGAATGGAAAAAGGGAGGAGCTACTGGTATTGAAATAGACAAAAAGGTGAAAGAGGCAAAATAATTACTCACATCTGCTGTACTTCACCTGGTAAATCTTTGTCTGGGAAGAAACAGTGAGCGCTGACTTTAAGAAAGGTAGTTACAGGAGATGGAAATTCAAGAAGTTCAGTAAAGGCATCCGTCACTCCAGAGATAAATTCAATTAGCAACAGGTTGGCTGATCTATAGAATAAGGAGGTGGTAGGAGATGGTTTCACTACCCCTGACCCTACCATGGGATAACTAGATGAGCAGGAAAAGACCGAGGATAGATTTGCAGTGTAATACCATGTTAAGAGTTATCAAATGGGAGCTTCCTAACCTGAAGGCACTGTACTGTTATCTACATATATAGATAGATAGATTTATTTATTTTACACTACTCCAATCAGTACCATCAGAGTAAGAAGTCCTTTACACTTAATACTTGAAAGACTAATATGAACTGGCATGCCAATGTCAGAGTCAAAACTTAAACAAAGAGTGGTACTGTACCAAAGAGTAAAGAGTAGTGTTGCAGGAGATAAAGCATTTTGCAAAATGTTTTATGGCCAGTGTTACTTTACATGACCTCTAGCCATCATCCAAGTTGGTCAAGCTGTCCTATGAAGTCAGAAAAGGAGACAAAATGGAACACTGAAAGTACAATGTGTGGAAAACCAAAGATCAGCAGTTGCAGATGGGGAAAGTAGAGATGATAATATAATTCAGTGCAGGAATGACATATCCAGTCAATCCCAGATTAGTGCCAACCTGTATACAATGTTCCAGCATAACAAAGGAAGTCAGACTGAGTCGAGGATAATCAGGTCAGTTTCTAAAAAGTCTGTTTCCATTCAAGAGACTAATTCTACCTCAACTGAGTATCTGCAGCAAAGGTGAAAGTGTGAGTTTGTTTCCTCATGATGACAGACGGAGTGGTCTCTACTCTGCACAACAACCTTTGCAACTGAGTTGTCCTTATCTTATTGGCTCTGTTTTGCCTTGTGATTGACGCATGCTGTATCAACATGTCTCAAAGTTCTCTTTTTCCATGTTTCCTGAGTAGCTACAAGTGTACAGATTGTCTGCGAGTATTATGCAGAGACCAACCAAATCAAACCATGTTCTTGAATGACATGAATGCAGTCACTGAGATAGTCAAGCAACTGCAGTTGCAGTTTTTTTGCAAAACATTGTTATATTCTTGCATTGTTCATATTCAAAGTTTTCTCTTCTGTAAGTTCAGTTCTGAGTGTTAAATGTATCATTCAAATACATTCTTGCCTACTCTTTCTACTTTTAGGTAAATTCATTTTTCTTTTTTCTTTTTTTAAAGGAGGGTGGAATTGTAATGGAAATTGAATTGAAGCTGTTACTATATATATATATATATATATATATATATATATATATATATATATATATATTGTACTTATATGTGGAATAGTTTTACCTCAGCTTCACATGAATGGGGACTTTGTTCCATAGGAGGTGCAATCTCGGGGACACATATTTGTCTCTTCAGCATGTTCTGTGAAGTCACAGACAAAAATTCAGGTTTCTAAACCTTGAATTTTTGGTAATCTTTGACTTACAAATATGTAGGAGATTCATAAGTGTGGGATTTGTGGATGCCTTGTAAGCCAGGCATAAAGCACCCCTCACCAATCTATAGGAGACTGAGTAGAGGGAAAGGACTTTAAGGTGCTCTGCATAAGGCAGGTTTGTTACAGCTTGTATTCTTTTTGTAAAGAACCTTTGAGGTTGCTCTAGTTACAGCATATGCCTGGTCAGGTACATAGCAAAAGGAGCTTTGTCCTCTACGATTGGTTTGATAAGGATACAGTGGAATGTGATAATGACCTCTTTTGACCAAGATGTCATCCCTTTCTTATAAGTTGTACAACATAAAAAGATTTCCCCACTGCTATGGCCACGTGGTGGTCGAAGGTAAGGCTACTGTCTACATGCATGCCCAGATCCCTGACCACTGGTCAACTCTTAGGAGCATATTATCAACATGGTAATTAGCTGGGATGCTGACTTCCCAAAGGTTACAATTATGCATTTCTTATCACTGATTTTAAGACCATGGCTTTAGCACCATTTGTTAGTCAGAGACAGACCTAGAAGAATACTAGTGTCTGCTGGGGAGTCGATGATAACCCCCAGCTTGCAATCATCTGAAAGCTTAGTCAGTCATAAACCTTCAGCATTTGCTTCCATTTCAGAGAAATAGACGCCAAAAAGGAACAGGCCCAGTAAGGAGCTTTGGTGAACTTTACTAGTGAGCTTGTCTATAATACTTGAATGGGGTATTGTATCAAAAGACTATGCCAGGTTGAGATAAGCTGTGTGCAGTCTTACCTTCATCCAATGTGTTCTTGAACCTCTCAAAAAAGTCCATCAGATATAATAGACATGACCTGCCCTTAACAAAGTCAAACTGTGATGGGTCCAGTGTTTGCAAGTTACCTACCTACCATTTATCATGTCAATGATGATTCTTTCCATGGCCTTACATCTGCAGATGGTAAGACTTATGGGCCTGTAGTTACCAGGATCAATGGTTGGACCTCCTTTTTTGCAGGGGAATGACTGTAGCCATCTTATATTCCTTGGGCACAAAACCTGACTGAAGGGTCCAGTTGACCAGAGAGGTCATGTTTTATGCTATTTATTAAACATCCCAGTATGTTATCAGGGCCCATCAATATGACCTGTTGCTTAGTAATGGTTAGGGGGGGTTGTGGTATGCATTATTTCCTTTGAACTATCTGGGGGAAGTGGGGGGAATTTGAGCAGAACCTGTCAGCCAAAAGGCTCATGATAGCCTCTGGTTCAGTGTAGATGATGCATTTACAATAAGTTCTGCACATTGTTGTGTATTTCCTCTGAGGTTTCAGACATAGCTGTAGAAAGCTTTGTGGTTATCCATTGCCTGACAAGCTATTTTTTCCTTCAAATTTAGCCAATGAAGTATTAATTAATCCTCTTAGCTTCCTGTTAAGACTGGTCAGGAAGCTTTTAGTATGTATAGCATTGTTCCTCTTACACTTGGCCAAGAATTTCTTTCTTTTGTTGTATAACTGATTGACACTATGATATCACCAGGGTGGCTTTGCCTTTTGAGTTTATCTTATTCTTAATACAAGTGGGCACAGCCTGCTCTAGACAGCCGTCAGTATGGCTGTACAGGGATTTTCTAAATAGTTCAGTATATGCTGTTGTGTTTACTGGGTTTGGGGTGCTTGAAATTTAGTCAAGGTGTTGCTTAGTAAAGAAAGGTTAGCCTTGGAATAGTTCCTAAAGGCTCAGTTCTGGGACCCCTACTGTTCGGCATATATTTCTCAGAAGTACAGACAAACACAGGAGGACTATGGTTAACCAAGTTCACCGATGACTGCAAATTGGGAGCCATAATTGACTCTCCAGCTGACACAGACATCCTCCAAAAAGGTCTTACTGAGACAGACACCTGGTGTCAAAGTCATGGCCTCAAGCTAAATGCCAAAAAATGCAGTCATCCCATTTGGGAAAAACAAAACACCCATGAATTACCACATAGGCGGCAGCCCCCTTTATACAGAAGAGGTAATGAGAGATCTGGGGACCCAAGTAGATAGTAATCTCTCCTTTGACAATCATATTGTCAAAGTAGTTAGGAAATCCTTCTATGTGGCCCATCTAATTACTAAGGGGTTCGCATCTAGAAATAAAGAGGTTATAGTGCCCCTCTACTCATCACTCATCAGACCCATCATAGAGTACAATGCCCCATTTGGGATGTACCTCACAAGACACTTCCAACAGCTTGAAAGACCACAAAAGCACCTCACCTAGAGGATTACTGGCCTCAAACATATGTCCTATGCAGCCCGACTGAAAAAACTCCGGCTGTACTCAGTGGCATATCGCTTACTCAGAGGTGACCTCTGCCTGACTTACAAAGCCATGTCCAACTCAGAATTGATGGACATGCTCCACCTAAAGAAATCCAAGTCACTGCGAGCCACGCGCTCTAGTGAGCTAAACCTCGCCACAACAATAAATAGAACATGCTGGAGGGATAGATTCCTGTCAAAGAGACTCCCCATACTTTGGAACAAAATTCCTAACTACATTAGGCAGAGCCCCTCACTAACACTCTTCAAGAGAAACCTTGACAAGTGGATGGGTAACAGAAAATACACCCCTGGGATCACTTCATTGGGTCTGCTTGACAGAGGCTCGGTTAATTAATCAATGGGGCGGTGAAAGCCGACACACTCTGGCTAGGCTTATAAATGCCCTCGGGCAGATAGCCTAGTACCTACCTATGAACCTATGGTTTCACTGGATCCCTGAATTTAATTTTTTTTCAAGTAATACTGCCTTATGGTCAGATCTAAAATGAGCAAAGACATTACATTGGCTGAGGAACATTGGGCCCCCATGTTCGTGAGTTCAACGTCTAGGATGTTTGTACCACTGGTAGGAGAATGGACCAACTGTTCCAGGATGTTGGTATTAACAAAGTTTAGGAATTGCTTTTCTTGTGCATTAGAAGTGGGGTAGGATTCCCAGACTATAGAGGGATAGTTGAGATCCCCCATGAATATCATATTGGGTTGAATGGTGAGGGACTCTAGTGCATTGTGATAGGTAGTGTGGGTTTCCTGGGACATAGAGGGGGACCTACAGGTTGCAAGGATATGGTACAAGGCCTTGTTTATGGTGAGTTGCCCATGTATGAGTTCCAGTGGGTCATACATTTTAACTAGTCTGTATATGAGGTTGTTTTTAATATAGACTGAGATTCCTCCACCTTTAATTTCCTCCTGTGCAATAGCTGGTCTAAAGATGTGAAAGGCATTATAACCTTACATTGTTGGGGTACTCTCTATGACTTTAAACCGTGTCTCTATTACCACACACATGCCTACACTCTCCAGGGAGAGGATGGCTTGCAGGGAGTGGATCTTCTTGTTAAGACTTCTAGCATTAAGCAATAGCACCTTCAGATATCCCTTCATAGGTTCAGTTAAGTCAGTACGTTTATCAGTTTGGCATTGCCTAAAAAAGGCACTATGCAGGTGGAAAAGGTCTTTGCCAATATCAAAAAGCCTAGAGGGGATAATAAGTGCAGTATGGTCTGCCAACCATGTCCACCTAGGATGTCAAATATTGTACTCCCTGGACTAACATCAGAAGCTCAGCCAATTGTTAAAATCAATCATTTTCTGTTGGCATCATCCTTGGACAAGGTAGTATGCTGCTTAGTGCTAGGCTTATACCTGCCTGAGACATAATCAGTGAGCTGTATCATGTCTCACTTCATATAGTTAAGGGAGGTATGTCTCAGGTCATTACCACCCACAAGGACTATGACAGAGTCATACTGGTACCTGTAGTTTAATGACCTGAATGTCTGTATGACCAGACAGATCCTAGCCCCAGTAATGATAGTTGGTATGGCTTATGAGTCATGGCTAAAATCAGGAAGAGCAACTCCCATAATTATAGGAGCTCTCTAATTAAAGTAAACAGGAAACTAAGCGGACTAATTAAGTGCAACAAGACTATTTGCCGGAGCAATGTTGTAAATGGATTTTGGGTTGAAGAGAGAACCAGAATATTTTTTTTTTTATATTGTGAGGCCTGATGTGTCAGATGGTTCAGTCTTGGGACTTGGATTGTTGGTATTGGAGTAGAGATGCGGCAGTTCGAAGAGTGAGCCTTCAGGTGGACTGGGACATGAATGCTTCTGGTACTGGAGTGGTGATGCGGTGGTTCAAACTTATTTGACTGCGGTTGGACTGGGACTTGGTTGAAAATGGTGCTGGAATGAAAGATGCTATGCTTAAACTTCTGTGCCTTGGTGACTCATTTCTGATGTAATTTATGTTCTGTGTTGCTGTGTAAATGTTTGTGTTTATGTTGAGCTTGGAGGAACGTAATTTTGTTCAACTGTGCACTTGTGTGTGTTTGAATGACAATAAAGTTATTTCTGAAATTCTGAAAATATTTACAAGGTCAAGTCAGCCTCACAGGCTAAATATAACCACAAAACCTTCTACAGTTATGTGCATAACTTCAAAGGCAGCACATAATAGTGTTCCAAACTGGTGGTCAGTGCTGTCAACTTTGCTGACCAGAATGACATAGAGAATCTGTTGGCTGACAAATTCAGGTCAAACTTTACCCCCCACTCCTCCTGCTTCCTCCATAAAATACCTACTAGCATAACCCTCATGACTATTAGCACTGAGCAAGTCCTGGCAGCAGTCACTAATGCCAAAAATACAGCTCCATGGGGCCCCAACAACATATCAGCATGCTTCCTAAAGAGCTACAAACATAAACTATCAGTACCACTTGAGTCACCTTTCAACAACAGCATCAAAACAGACTTTGTACTGCAAGAATGGAGAACTGCAGCTATTATCACTTCACAAGGGTGGTCAATCAAATATCCCCAGAAACTAAAGACCCATTTGTCTGACTAGTCTAATTTGCAAAGCCATAGAATGAATTGTCATAGAAATGATCAGCAAAGACATAGGCAACCTTCGGACACTAGATCCAACGCAGTCTGGCTTTGTTAAGTGAAAGTCATACTTACTAAGCTTGGTGCACTTCTTTGAGAGGGTCACCAAGGCAATGGTCCACCCACCTGAACCTGACTAAACTATTCAATACAGTACCTCAGTCAGGTGTAGCTGACAAACTCAGTGAACTGGGTATAAACCCCTATATAACTCACTGGATTGACTGATGCTTCAAAGACATGACCCAGGAAGCCAGAGAACAGTTGGGGCCACTTACACTAAGGAACAAGTCACCTGCAGGGCACCTCAGGGCTCCTTGCTGGGACCACTCCTATTTGGCATCTACTTCTTGGAGGTGAAGGCTAATGTTAAGGGCCTTTATCCGACTAAGTTCAGAGATAACTGCAAATTGGGAGCTATCATAGATTCAGACAATGACACAAACATCTTGCAAAAGAGTCTAACACAAACAACTGACTGGTCTCAAAGTCATGGACTAAATCGCAATGCCAATAAATGCGTTATAATGCCTTTTGAGAAAACAGCCACCTAGGATAATTACTCTATTGATAAGCCACCTCTAAGAGTTAACTCAGTAGTCAATGGTCTGGGTACATATGTAGACAGTAATCTGGCCTTTATAACAACATACAGCCAAGGTAGTAAGAAAATCATTTTATGTCACCCAGCTTATAAGTATGGCACGGAATCCAGGTCCAAGGAAGTCAAAGATCAACTTTATTAGGCTCTTATGAGACCCATCATTGAGTATAATAACCCCCATCAGCATGAACCTGACCAGACAAATGCAGCAGTTACAATGCCCACAAAGGTTTTTTACCAGGAGAATCCAGGTATAAACACATTGTCCTATATGGATCACCTTAAAGTCCTATCTCTGTACTTGGTCTCCTACAGGTCACTGAGAGATGATCAATGTCTAGAATAAAAGGCATCCATGGATCGATCTCTGATGGACCTTTTGCATGTCCCCAAAATGAACAGCTTCAGAACCACTAGATCCAAGGATTTAAATTTCACTTGCAGCATAAATAAGAGATGCATTGTAAATAAAGAAATAATGCTGTATAGGCAGAACAGTTTAATAGAGCAGTGTAAAACATATAAAACAAAATAAAACATGGTAAGCGCTTTCGCATAAAATGTTTCTTCAGACTATATAGATTCACAATACATACTTACCATATATATATTCCTTCATCCAGTTAGATGTTTAAACCAATTAAGATGGCTAATTAACATGTCATTTGGAGCAAAGAGGTCTTCTTTGTTAAAGGTTGGGTCTTAAAGAGACTTTACCATTTAAGCCTTTATTCTTATCTGCCTGTAGAATTAAAAAATATAGTTCCTTATTCTCTGTGACAGATTTGATGTCCCCTAACCTTTCATTTATAGCAATGATTTCTATGACTTTAAACTTAAACATATGTTCTTTAGCCATATCAATAACATGCCTTGCTAATGAGTTTAAAGTATTCCCCTGCCTAATCTCTCCGACATATTCCTTGATTCTATCTCTGAGACAGCGATCTGTCTTTCCCACATAAAAATGTTTACCCAAGTACACACTGGGCCAGATAGACTAAGTGTTTTGTGATACAATTAGCTGTTACTTTGAAAAAAAAATTCCTATTAGTGGTAGGGTGTATGAACGTACTGTCACTATAAATTAAGCCACAAAAATTGCTACTGCGACACTGAAACGTGCCATTAATTGTATTGGCTCATTCTTCTTATGAGTGTTATGAGTGCTCAATTACACTGTTAATAGTGTGCACATTATGTGGGGAACACTGTCATTTCTTTCCCTCACATTATTTTTTATGGATTCAATTCATCTGCAACTGCTGAGATGGGCATTTAGGAGATATAAGGTTTTAATGTCTGTACTGACGTATTTGACTGATCGGTTTACTTATTCATGGATGTGTGAAGCATTGTAGTGCATTTTCAATATGACTGCTTCAGTGGTTACCCATGTTAAGGCAGTTCTATAACACATTGTGGTGTGGGACCTATGGGTTCAATTCTCTGGAGAATTGTTGTTTAGTCTTTTTTATTGTAATCTACATGGTCACATGGTGCACTTCAGAGGTATGTGTTTTATGACCCATTCCACTCTGACATCTGCAGTTTCTCACCTTTGCATTACAAGTAATTGGACACTGGAATGGCTGGGGGGGGGCTGCTGTGGAGGGGGAGCCAAAACATTAAACTGCCTAGGGCCCCATTTGATCATGATCTGGCCCTTTCCATGACTTCTATTAGTGACTTCACCTCTAGCCTCAACATCTGTGAACTTGTATTTCCATTGCTGATATACACATATATTGCTGCTGCTGACATCATCATTAAAAATCTGTGAGCAAATTCACACTGAGTAATGTGGTTTTGTGTGCACACTCATTGTTTAATTATTGTATTTAGATGTGACATGATGGTGGTTTACTACAAGCTAGCAGTGAATATATACTGTGGCCATTTGGACAGGCCCCTTGGCATGTGTGGTGCCTTAGCTACATGCATATGTGATTAGCAGTGCTGGTCAGCCCCCCCCTAAAATATTGAGGCCTGGTTTGGCTGCCTGCAGTTGTGGTGTTAATACATCCCTGGATTTGTCTACAAAACCAACTTTCACTGTACTTTATATGGGTTGGAGACAGAGGCATTGACAAAAAGGCAGGAGTTAGAGCTGGATGTGGCAGAATTAAAGATGTTAAGATTTGCACTAGGTGTGATGAGGGTGGACAGGATTAGGAATAAGTATATTAGAGGGTCAGCCCAGGTTGGAAGGTTTGAAGACTAAGCCAGAGAGGCAAGATTACCTTGGTTTGGACATGTGCTGAGGAGGGATGCAGAGTATATTGAGAAAAAGATGCTAAAGATGAAACTACCAGGTAACAGGAAAAGAGGAAGGCTTTATGGATGTGGTGAGAGAGGACATGCAGGTGGTTGGTGTGACAGAGCAAGATGCAGAGGACAGGAAGAAATGGAAAGAAATGATCTGCTGTGGCGACCCCTAACAGGAACAGCCGAAAGAAGATGATGACTGTACGTTAAAGCAAAAGGCAAATGTAAGAGTGTGCAAAGAGTGCAAAATTGCAGAAAAAACAGCTTTATTAACAGTATGGACCTGCAATCTAATGAATTCTCAAGGGGTAAACAATCAGTGTAACAAAATGGTGGATCTATAAAACACACAACTAGCCAGGAGCGCAATATAAGTGCTTTTAACTGAAACTAAATAAACTGCCACCACTACCATAGACAACTGCCACCATAGTGGACTGGTCAAGCCCTTCATGATATAAGGGCAGTCCACGTACCATGGTAATATACTTCTTATAAGCCATTTCATAGCTTGGCATACTGATAATCTGCACACAAAGTTTAGAAAAGACAGAGTAACATTCATCTTCTTCTCAGGTGTTACAATCCACCATATTAGCAAGACAAACAAGTCCCTTCATTACATGTATAACTGTAACATGGACATTAACCATGAGGGTATAAATGACTTGAGATGCATACCCTTACACTACCTGAAAAGGGAAGGGGAGGGATGGATCTCTCTGATTATGTAGCCATGCCTGGAAAGAAACTGGTCTTGAGCAGTGTCTTACCATAATGGAAACTGATGTCAAACTTCAAGCAAATTATTATTAATTTAATAATAGGCTTAGTTATTGATGATGTCCTGAGGTGGCACAATAAGTCTCTGCCTAGAGGGAGATGGAAGACAGAGAGCTACCAGTCCAGTGAATACAAATTAAAATATGGCTGGGATGACCTTTACCTATGTTATCAAGGCTTTTGTATACTAGGACTTGCTGCCACTAAATTGCCTTTTAGGCAGTGTCATTCCCCTCAAGCTACCAGACCATTAAATACAAATTGCAATTTAGCTGTCTGTAGAGTTTTCTATATGCAGCTTTACAATGTAGTTTACTTAGATAGTTATTTGTAATGTTTTGGATATGCAATTGTCATAGCTATTACAATATTTTATATATGCAACTTTCATATTCTGCTATTCAGTTCATATTGTTTTAGTTACAATCCTACCTGGATTTGTTATTGTCTTTGCCAATGTGACTTAAAAGGGGTCTATGGATGAGTTTAATTATCTAACTGATAATGGCCAGATAATTAAAGAAATAAATAAAATTGTGCTGTTCAATGTTAGAAGTCTAAATAAAAAAATGCCTTCCCTTGAGGCCTTCCTAACTCTGGAAATACAAACACCTGAGTTGTCAGTGAAACCCGGTTTCAGAACATTCCCTCCTTACCTCGGTTCTTGGCCTATGACTTATTTAGACCCACGCATGTAGATAATAATAAAGTGAATGGTGACATGCCTGCCTTTATCTGAAACACTATCATCTCTATACAAACTGATCAGGACAATGACCTTGAATACATTCACATCCAGTTATAGAAAACAAGACCTCGTTCCACATCCTGGCCAGCTAGATAACCCCATCCATGGCATCCACAAATCATGAAACATAGCTGCATAAACTAGAGTCCCAATCCATTAACCCAACATCATCTTTTTAGAAGTCTTTAACTAAATGTCCATAAATCGACATACTAAAATATGTGAAATCTTTCTTTGAACTTATAATCAAAATCTCCCTCAACCAAATCATACATTCCTCCACTAGAGTCATATTTTATAGGTTCCAATGAACCTATGAACCCTATGAACCTCCACTAGAGTCATATTTTATCTTGTCATCACAATTACTGCCCCTGTCTGCTCCTCATCAACTGTCACATGCTTAGTGGTCATATCAGATCACCAGTCAGTGTTATTCACCATATGATATCTGTACAGGTCAACAACCAAGTCAGCCATCTTTAGGGATGTCCCCAAGACCAATCTTCTTTTGTTCAATGAGGATTTGAAGCCCACACCTCAATGACACTATAGCAAATACCGTCACATATACCCAAAGATTATTTTCAAATCTCAATCCTTGCATAGAGGTTTAAGTTCCTGCTTGCCACAAGTGCAATTCCAAGTTTAGAAATAAGCCCTTCTGGTGGAATTCAGCTATAAACATATTTTTCAGTAAACGGTAAAAGCTTATAGCATGAAAAAGCTCATTGAGTTAAAGTCAACCTTAAAAGAGTTTAAGAAATAACTCAGGAGCAAAATCAAATCCTGTAGAGCTAATTACAAACTAAAAAAGTGATATGTCAGTGAAGGATAACCACAAGAAATTCTTTATTTATGTAAAAAAAACCTCAGAAATAATATTTAACATTACACCAAGCTTATCTTTTATGATATCGCCCACTCATACCCTGAAGATATAGCTAATGTTTTTGCAGATAAATTCAACTTTTTCCCTCTGAAACTTACTCATTACTTAATAAAAAGTATTAATTCTATACCTACCTCCCATAACTACTTGTGAACAGGTACTAGTGGATATGTATGAGAAGCCAGGATAGAAGTTATCAGCCTCACCAGCATCATTTGTATGGTTATGAAACCTATTACCATGGACTTCATAAACAGGGACTTATAGACAGTATAGGTATAACTAGCTGTTTTAGCATCTGCTGCCGTCCCCCAATCTGGCATCCCTCCCACCCCACCACCTCAAAAAAGCTCTTCTACTTCTGAAAAGCAAACAAAAAAAAAAAAAAGTTATTTTCTTATTTTAAACTGAAACAATTGCTTGCTACATTTGTAGCAAGCAGTTACTACAGTTTACAGCACATGTGGAGTGCTGCAATGCTCCGTTTGACAGCAAATGCAATGCAGGCATTTATAATGATTGTACTGCATGTTGCATTAGCCGATCACGTCCCCTAACATTTTGCACTCATTGCAACTCCCCCTTCCTCATAGATGAGAATGCTACTGCTTAGGGAACCTATAATCCCTAGATTCAAACCAGTTTCATTTTAGAAAAGATAGAACATGCCTACTAAACTTAGTTTATTTCTTGGAAAGAGTCATTGAAACATTGGGTGGCAGTAACTCTGTGTACACAACTTACATTGATTTTGCTAAAGCTTTCTTTTGACACCATCCTGCACTCTGCCATTGTTCATAAACTGGTCAGACTGAATATAACTCCCCGTGTAAATCAATGGATTGTTGATTGGATAACTGATTTACACCACTCAATTAGAAATGATGACATACTATCCTCCAAGACCAGCAGTGTACCAATATTGCTTTCTCAGAGAGACATAAATAAGCCATATAGCAAATGCATTTTAAAATGTTAAAATAATAGAGAATCCTTGATAACTCAAGCAGGACATTTTGTTCAGTTAATTAACACTTGACTCTGTTTAAACACAGAAAAAGAATTATCCTGCTCGAACATGCTTAGTTGTTGCTAGATATATCTTGAATATGGTTAACTGATATTACTGCATAACACAAGTACTGTAAGAGGATAGGGGAGGATTAGCTAGCATGGCTACCCCAGCTCATTGGTGGACATTTGGCCATTTTCAAATTTGGTGTATTTAACCTTCATCAGTTAAAACACTCCCCATTTGTTCATATCCAAATTCTGTGTATTTTACCTCTACCAATTAAAATACACCCCAACACGTGACTATTCTGACCCCTCTCATTACAAAGCCATTATAACCAGGGCAAAGCTTTCTGTAAAACCACCCAGATTTAACTGCAAGAATACTTATCCATCTTTGAAGACTAAATGTAACTTTTCTTTTCTAAAAACTGCACAATTTTCCTTTTTCCTCTGGAGAGGAGGGTTAGATAAGCTAATTATGATCAGCTGTGGGTCAAAATTGTTTGTATCCCAATTTAAGTTTTGACTAGGCTTTGTTTTGAGACTACATCTATTTAGCATCTGCTTTCTGATGTCAAATATGACAGCAAA
Source organism: Protopterus annectens (assembly GCF_019279795.1). Lineage (NCBI taxonomy): Eukaryota > Metazoa > Chordata > Ceratodontiformes > Protopteridae > Protopterus > Protopterus annectens. Next base: position 689,605,416 of record NC_056736.1, read on the forward strand.
GGCCTGGGGCACCCAAAGTTCCTGGGTGGCTGCAAGCTTGGGGCTTTCATCAGTTTTCCTGAAGATACTCTTAATCTCTAAAGAAAGCCTAGCTCAGACAAATTCATGTTGTCATGGTCATGGCCTACAGAAGTGCAGCTAAAGCAGGGTTAAGGGGGCAGGTGCCCCAAGTGCAAGGTGTTAGGAGGTCGAATCTTCATTTCTCAGTGGAATGGTATTGTGGATGGTATTGCAGTACCTGCATTCAGAAATGAATGCTGATACTGTAACTGTGGTCAGGGCTAAAGTCTTAAAGAACTTTGTAAGTGATCTTCTAACTTGCAGTAAGTAGATTGCTACAGTTCTACGTAGAAGACTTTTTTTTGGTTATCAGCTCAGAGAGAGGGGGCCTGATGATCTAAAATTGTATGCCAAAGAAACACTTTCACACACTTACCATATAAATGTCACCCTCTCTTAAAATATACACTGTCTTTAGAGGCATAGGCACCTTCATGGATAAACTTTCCTTTGACCACCATGTATTCACTGTCAAAAGGAAAGTCTTCTACCCCCCCAACTCACTAAGTGTATCTCGTCTAGGTTAAAAGAGGTCATCATTCACTTCTACTCAACACTCATCGGACCCATACTAGAATTCAATGCACCCTTTTGCATGAACCTATTCAAACAGCTAACAAAACTTATAAAATCCCATTGGCTGCTCACTAAAAAAAAATCTTAGGCAAGAGCTCCCTAGATTAACCACTCCTTTTTGATCTGTTACATATCTGTAAAACTAGTAGCAAAACAAATATAAGATCAAGAGACGTAAACCTAAATTGCAAAATAAATCAGTCCTGTTGGCATGACAGATATTTCTTTGAAATAATTCCACACCACTATAAAGCAATGCATGTCTTTCATTATCTTTATATCTAACTTAGAAGTAGGGGTGGGGGAACTCCAAAATTTGTTCCCAGTTTAG
>NC_056736.1:689616382-689631382 GCF_019279795.1 Protopterus annectens
GTGTCGCAGGTCAAGATTCTCTTAATTACAGCTAAAAAAAAAAAATTAATCTGTGAGGACCTTGTTATAATAACCTTATTGTTACAGCTATATACAGAATGCAAGGATTCAGTTATGTACCAATAATGGGAAAAAACAAGCATCATTCTGATGTCAGAAAGGTGCTTAGCAACCATTTGTTAAGCACCTCCAATTGTAACTAAGAACAGGCCTCATGTTAGGGATGTGCAGGGAACAGTACCAACAGGCAAAGAACAGTAGCAGTAGGTAAAACAGTTTTTAAAAGCTGTTACAACTAAACCCTGTCACATTTATAAGTAAAAAAATTGTGGTAGAATGAAGTATCTAACAACTTTTAAAGCTTTTCATTCTTCAAAGACACAATTTATTTCTCCCTGCTGATGTTTGAGAGTACTAAATTGTTTTATTTGTTTTCAAAGACTTTAAGACCAGTTGAAACATTTTCTGCTCCCAAGTATATTTTTCATTAACTGGTTGACTAAGAACAGATAAAGTTCTACAAACAGATTTGATTGGGTGTCACTGAGGCTTCTACTATGAATCACCAACTTCCACAAATCTGACAATCCAAAATACCAAAAAAATAATGCCCAAAGTACAGAAGGGCTAAATATTTAAGCATTTTGTGCAGGTGGCAAATCCTCCTGCACAGTTTGATGTTGGGGACAGACCAGCCACCGCCCCACACACTTATACAAAAGGGAGGAATCTCACAAAAGAAGTGATTTGTTGTTGGCGCAAACTTAGAAATCACAAAAAACAATGACTTCCAGTGGCAACAAGCAATCAACATTCTACACTCAATGTTTTTTTCCTACTGGCACATGAAGCATGAGAAATTCCACTTTGACCAAATGTGGGGAAACCCATACTAATCATATCCCTTTGTTATGTGTTCTCAACATAGATGCAAAAAAACTCACCTCTCACACATCTAAACAAATAATAAGCTGATTATAATCAGAGATCCAATCATAATCCTTCTGTGTGAACCTTGCCATATCAAGGTGATTTTTATCTCAGTTTTATGTGTTATATGGGTATAGATTTAGTCATACACATAAACACACACACACACACATACACACACACACACACACACACACACACACACACACACACACACACACACACACACACACACACACACATATAGATGCATATTTATAGATATAGATATACAGAGAGTACGTGAGAGATAGATAGATAGATAGATAGATAGATAGATAGATAGATAGATAGATTAGATTAGATTAGATAGATAGATAGATAGATAGATAGATAGATAGATAGATAGATAAAGATATATCTAGATGTATTTTTTTAAGAGAAAGTGGATAATTCAGACCACTGTTGAAATCACAAAAAATCAATTTAATCTGTTCTTGAACTTAGCTTTAACATGTTCCTAAAACCTGCACAATGATCAATTTAATATTAAATTCACGTTTTTAGCAGATTATTTTCTAATATTTCTAAATGCTCTCTGCTGGAAATGAAAAGTAGTTTGACTATCTCTATCAGTCAGGTCATTAGAAAGTTGACTACTTTCAAATTATGTTTTCTCTTCATGTTTTTTTTTTGCTGTTAAAACTAATAAAGTTCAGTTTAAAAACATATTAGTGATACTGATGTTTCCCTTCCTTTTTTAACAGCAACATTATGGAATTTCTCGAAGAAACAATAGTATTCTGAATTATATTACACTGTGTGTTAAAAGTCCATTTACAAAACTTAAAAACGACAATTAGAAGGCTCTTTGATGACTCACAGTATATATTTTTGTCAGTATGTTTATACAATAGATTTGTGAACCCTCCCACTGTGTGTCAGCTAAATATGTGAAGAATGCACGAATGCATTTTGCTGATGTAAGTGCAATGTTACTTCATGCCTCTAAAAACAGATTAAATAACCAAAGTGATGAAATATATGCAGAGCTGTTAAAGATGTCAAACAAAAGGCATCCTATTATACTGTAATATACAAATAACATGCAGTTGGCAGAGCGTGTTAATAGCTGGGAATAGGTTTACTATCATGTTATTCAGACTAATCCGTTGAAACAGTATAACTGCACAGCTGAGCACAGGAGCTCAAGACCACCTGCTGTCCATTGATCAATGAATCAAAAATGACACTGGCTTTTATTTTATTCTAACTGTTAAAATTTATTTTTAAGAAAATCATTTATAAAAAAGTTATGATAAACTACTGTTCTAAGCCTAATCTGTTGCTCTTTATTTTTAATAAGTTTTCTGTGTTCTCTGAAAATACACAGTCATTCAGTATGATCCTTGGATTTCTTTTGCAGAAAACACTGAAACTAGTCTTTGGGATAATCTGTCAAAGGTGATTTGCTTAAATTTACTTTTGAATAAAAAAGTTGGCAGACACGCATTTCTAAGTGCTAATGAAGGTTGTATTTTGTGGAGGCCAATATCTCTGCATGGCTGCAACTAATATAATTAAATTGAGGGTTATTGCTACATGGGGTAGTACAAATAAATGAAAAATGTCCTTACAGTAATACTCTTTGCACACACACATACACACACACGCGCACACACACACACACACACACACACACACACACACACACACACACACACACACACACACATGCACACACGCACACATGCACACACTACCACGCATGCATGCACACACTTATCCGCTGCAGTGTTAACAGCCCTATTTTTGTTATAGACACAGTAGGTAGACACTGTAAAAAGTCAGTGTGGATTTCCATAATAGCAAGGTAGAGCTCATGTTTGAATTTGCTCTATCATGCTGGGGTTTTTTGTCCTTTTATGAGGCTTCTAGCTGAGCATTGTCTGAACTCCAGGTCTACTCCTATAGCTCTGTTCATCTTACCATGTCCAGTATTGCCACCCTGGTGCTGAGCTAGCTTGTCAGGAATGGGAGTCAGAGTGGAGCAGATCAACTGGCATTGTCACATGTACTTTTCTGTATGCTAGGATGCATTTCTATAGGCCCTAACTGGACAGAGCTACTGAAATCACTCACATCACCACTCACTATCTCAGTTACCATCACCCACTTTTAATGCCAGAAGGCTAACAACAATCTGCTTCATGATTTTAATGCTGCCCCCATCACCAAGGATGTGTCTTATCATGGGCAGAAACTCCTGCCTTCCACAGAGGGTCACTTGGAAAAAAGCCACACCATCCTTTCCATTCTCTCAGCAAATAATCCTCTGGTCAAACTCATGCCATCTGGCTGCAGTCCTGGCTCTGTACTTCTACTGCATGGAGCCTTGATTCTGATCACTGAATATGGCTCTGAGGCAGAACACATGGATAATTTACATTAGTCCCTCTCCCAGACTGCTTAACTTACATGCAGTGATACCCAAAAAGACTTTTGCAATACTGTTTGCAAGAGCCTTTATACTACAGTAGCACTACAGACATAATGGAATTGCTTTCTCATAAAGGACTGTGCTGACCTGTGTGAAACAGAATTGAGAAGTATTTTTATGTGATCTTAAATACCCGCCTCTCAAAATAAGGCTGACTCAACCAGTGCCCTCTGCCAGTACTGTGAACTAGCTCCCTACCCCCTCAGCTCTTCAAGTGAAGAGCAGAAAAAAGGACTTTATTGTATTAAGCTAATCACTGCATGATCGCCTTATTACAGATCTATACAAACCTCGTAAGCTCTTCCAAAAGCAATAAAAGTGCAGACTCTACTTTTAGCCAGATGGCCAGTTAAATAACACACCTTCCCTCCTGCCCAGCCATTTAGATCGCATTTCTATGTTCAGCATCCTTCCCTCCACCAGTGCATTCAAACCTGAGCACTGTAGGCTCAGTCTGGGGTCTAAACTGTAGCAACAGTTGCTAGAGTTTATACCCGGTCTGTACTGAGCACTACGCTGATCAGATTTTTGTTAAAAATGCATTCTTTCTTATAAATTGTAGCAAACTGCTTACCACAAACGTAGAATATAGTTGCTATAGTTTACCATCATTATGAGAGTCCTCAAGACAAAATGAAGTGTAGAAGAAAAAACATATTTCAGTGCATTGGCTACATGACAGCTTACTTAATATCTAGATGGAAACAAAAATGTTGTGAGGCATGACAAAAGAAATTACTTTTTAAATACATTACTGGAATGCCAGTCAAAATCAAGTATAAAACAACAAGCAGCACTCAACTCAAAATCACTTTTTCTTGCACTGCAGTTCTAATTATAATTTATGTTCAGCTTTATAAAAGTACTAAGTAACATGCTGAAAGTAGCAATACTGTGATACCCCCACTTGTAAAAATGTTTCTTAGCCAAAAAAGACCTGCTGTCTGACAACTATCTACTTGTTTCATGGGGAAAACATGATCAAAGTAAAAAATGAACAGCAAACAAGAAACAAGCTCAAGATAAATTGCTTAAAAGATTATTGCACAGGTTATGGACCACACATGATAGATTGGCATTCTGTTTAGTTTACAGGTAAAGCCTGCAAATATGACTGCAAGTCTCCAACAAATGTAATGAGCTTCTGAAAATACTGTAATCCTGTCCTTTTATTACAAATACTGCCATATGCATTTCAATACTTAAGGCTTATACCCAATCTAGTTATGTAAATATTCTCTGCATGGCAACAACAAAAAGGCTTTCAATGTTGGTAATTCTTTAACAGTATGCTTATTAAAGCTTACTTGCATCTTACAATCTCAGACAAGCTTACCTGATGGTCATTAAAGCATTGCTACTTAAACACAGAGCAACAGGTAGTGCAACAAATGCATTTTCTGAATAAGAAGAAGCATAAATCAACAGCATAAAAATATGACAGAAAACCAGAACATTCTGCAAAATCAAGGACAGATGAAAAGCCACTGTAGTACTTGTGTCTACTTTAGATGGGGGGATACTCTGCACACTTACACTGCATAACTGCTCCTTGCCTTGCTTGGACACATCCAGAGTAGCTACGTGGGAGAGTGGGGTGCAACAAGTATGTCACAATTTGAAATGCCTCTGGCTAACTGTGATGGCCCAGACACATGTGTCATACCTCTCAACCTCAGAGCAAGAAATATGGGCAAAACCATAAATAGAAGTGAGACAAAGGCCCAAAAATAAGGTCAATTTTTAAATATTGCTCTTATAAACTTAGAAGGATAATAGAATAGTAGGTCTTGCATTACTATGAATTTTCTGAAGGGTATGAAATCTGGAACTCAAATGTCTCATTATTTTCTAACTTCAGTCTTTAATGATTTGCCACTAATTTGCCAGAAAACCACAATTTTATGAACAACAGACCAAAAATGTGATGCAAAAATATAAAATAACCATACAGTACAGCTGGGAACCTGTCAAAGAGGGACACTTTTTTAATATTAGTACTGTTAACTTGGGCAGCTGACAAAATAAGAGAATCTACATATATTTCCGAAATTAAAAGTAATCCATTACTCTGATCATTACAATTATTTATTCATTGTTAACCCTCCATGTTTTATTCCATATTTGTCATTTTGTGGAGGGATTATTAGGGGGAGAGCAACATTTGAGCCAAAATAGGGGACAATTGAGATGTTTTGATATAACTAATTCTATAAAGCAATTTAGTTGCTCATACTTCTCAACATCTTAACGCAGATAATCTGGACAAGGCCAAATATATTGGGGGAACATATAAACAGTACTAAAAATTGCTCTTGTATAAACTTAGACAGTTGACAGAATAACAGGTCTTGCTTTAACATGTATTTTTCTAAAGGGTATGAAGTCTGAAACTCAATGTCTGTTATTATTTAGTGACTTCATTCCTAAATGATTTGTCATAAAACCACACATGTTATGAGGAATAAAACAAAAATAAGAAGCAAAAATCTATTCATTCTGCAGAAATCTGGTCAGTTGAGAGGTATAGTTCAGCCAGGGCTGAATTTGCTGCCCTTCCCCCCTCACAAAATCATGGTTGAATGGAGCTTCCCCCTTGCAGCTATTCCAATGTCCCATTACTTGGCTATTTTGCCCCATTTACCATAAACACTACAATGTGCATACTTCTATACTTCTACAATGATTTGGATTTCATTTACAAGTTTTATTTTACATTTTACCGCGCAAACACTAATAGACATCTGCTAAACAAAACAATGCAGTCTCACAATGAAAATAAACTTAGCATTAAAACTCCTCTGCCCTTGAAACTCACATTCATTGAAACAGCATTGAAACCCACATTCAAAGAAAATACATCTGGCCAGTGGCAGATAAAGATTAACTTGGCTGTTTTCAAATCATAGGCCCCTAGTACAGGAAACATACATGTGTTCTTTGATATACCTTCCAGATTGTATTAAATTATATTCCTTGTATAATGTAGTACAGCTGTTAGAGGGCTTTTTAAATTTATTGTTTTGAACATTTTTACAGTAAACAATGAAGCAAAATGCATGCACCAATAATGACAAAACTGCCCAATTCAGAACATTTCCATCATAAAAGTCTACTCAAACTTCTACAATCCACCAGTATTAGTAAACATGCACAATCTATTTTATGGCTAGGCTTGTATAGGCCGTAGGGCCGATAGCCTAGTACCAACCTATATACCTATGAATCTCTGCAGAAGTAAACGTCATCTAAATAATTGCATATTAAAGAGATCTGTAACTAATGAAAAGGTTGCTTTTAGAAAACAACTTTATATTTCAGTGTTTCATCTACAAATAAAGTCCCTGTTGCTCTTGAGGAATACATTGCCTATGCTACATTAAAAAAATGATAAGCTAGCAATATTGCAATAGGGAATGGATGGCAAACTGATAACAGGTTCATCGTTACTAGCTATCTCCACTAAAGAGGACATTCTCAGGACTGCAGCATCCACCCCCTTTAAAAGTGCAACACAGTACAGTAATGCATATATATACTGTGGGAGTAGAACCCACAGTCTTCTGCATCAAAAGCAAGCACATTATCTGTTGAGCTATTAACAACACAAGCAGCTATAGCATAAGCAGCACTAAACTTCTCTTCAAGCTCTCAGCTCCTTGTAAAATGCACTCAACTTTCAACTGTATCTCTCAACTTTGAAGCACAAGAAATCTGGAAAAAAACAAAATTTATTGAGGGGGGCAAAAGCCCAAAAACTAGGGACACATTTCAAACATTCCAAGAAAGAATGTTCCCCAGAAGGCAAACAGTCCTCATTTTAAACATTGCTTGCATAATCTTGGAAAGTTGCTAGAATAAAACGCTATGTTACCACCATGCATTTCACTGCCAAGTCAGGACCCTGTGCACTACAGTCAGAACAACATACCACTATGCCAAATCAGCTGTTTCTTGAAAGACAGGTAGAATGAAACTTAAATGGCCATCATTTAGTGAATTCAGTTCTCACCATAGCTCTCAACTTCTTAGCACAAAGCACCTAGATCTGGTGTACCAGTCAGTCATGCAGTCTGACAAAGTCTCCATATGAGCTCTTTGGTTGTCATGTTACATGGATCACTAAAAAGTTTGTAGTAGTATTGCTTGATTAAAGACAATGTACATATTGTCTGGTTTTCTTCCAGTATATACTTTTGTGTAGACTTTATTAGAAATTATTTGATCTCTCATTTTGTTCCTAGTCTTGAGTTGTGCTTTTTTTTTGCAAGGTATTAGCATCATAGCCCCTCTCAGTAAGCCTGATTTTAATGTCCATTACAAAAGATCGTCTCAGACTATCTTTTTAGCAGAATCTTTAAACATTGAAGTACTCCTCATAAGGAAGTGATTTAATAATGTCAGCCACTAGAAAGATATTTCCTCCTCTGGGTTTTGTAGAACATAATGGTATAAAGTCAGCTCTGTTTAATGTATAATCTGATACCCAAAAAGTCAATAGCTGGACTGCCCAGCAAATATGAAAAAGTGATATGCATGGTATTACTCTAGTGTAGAAAAAAAACATCATCAGGTATCTGGACAATGAACATATGAATAATAAATCATGCAAATATTGTTTGTAAAACTTTATATATCCCAAAAATAAGAGCCATAGCACATATACTGCAGCTCACAAAAAAAAAAAAGTAACTAAGGTAGACTTTGCCCTCATGACCTTTCCCTTATATAGTCACAATATTTTCCCATCTCAGTATAAAATGTTTGAGCTCAATAAGACTCCATTCGAATAAGAACCAGTTCTAAAATGCACAGGGTAAAATCATAATTACAAAGAAAGTAAGAAATGGCCTGAACACCATTATAGTGCTGTGCTGCAATACAAGCTATTCAGTCCTGTGCCACAGAAATAAATAAATAAATAAATAATCCTTTGAAGAAAATTATTTATTAATTGCAGTAAATGACCACTGTCCCTTAGAAAAGAAGATTTTTAACTTGAGCTGTAACAGAAAATCTTGCCCTTCAAATAATCCCTGACATGGGTCATTAATACCAAAGATGATTAGTCTCCTTGGTAACATAGATGGATCCAAATCAATTTTTGACACAATACTTGAATATTTCAAATGTGATTTGTGTACATTTTTTTTTCCCTCATGAGAATATCATTTGAGTAGCCCTTTCTATAATAAATTCTGTAAGTGCATTTGAGCCTCAACCAGGCAGCATGTGCAATATCTTACACTCACTTTCTTGTTCCTGTAATATAAATCTAGACCTGAGTACAGCACATACAGTAGTGAAAATACATACAAATAATGCATGAATGCTTACACTTGTCATAGCTTACACACACACACACACACACACACACACACACACACACACACACACACACACACACACACACACACACACATATGCAAACACAAACACCTTCCATATAAACAAAACAAGTAGTACCTGCAGTTTCAGCCCAAAGCAGCTTTGTTACTGCCAGCCAGCCAAAGCTCCCAGTTTCAAACACAAAAGCCACGCGAGAGACCCAAAGTCCTGTCCTTCCCATGAGAGCAGGCTCCAGCCTGCAGATGTTGCAGTCCGACTCTCTTCCAGACCTATGCAGTTGTAACTACACAGACTTCTGGGATCTTTGCTGTTGCAGGCTATATTCCAAGTCCGGACTGTATTACCAGCAGTCTGAATACTGTGCGCATGCACTGGACTGGTTCAGTAACAGTCCGGACTCAGGAAATGCCACGAGTGCACATGCACGAGTTCTGGGGACTCGTGTTTGTTTTTATTTCTTTTTCTTTTGTTTTTTATTCATTTCTTTTTCTTTTGTACAGCTGGGGGAGGAGCTGCAGTACTGCATCTCAATAGAATGAGCCACCCTGCTGTTTATGCCATGCCTGCAAGGCGTGATACAGTACTCAGGCTTTAGTTAAAAAGAGAGAGAAAGTTATTTTTATCTTTTAAACTGTAGCAAATTGCATGTTACAATGTAGCACTCATTTGCTGTAGTTTAGACCACATTAAAAAAAGATCAGGATTGGGTGAGCATGCCTCCAACATTTTGCGCCCAGGCAGTTGCCCCTCTCACCCCCTCACCAGTGCACACTATGCTCCAGCCACTTTCTTTGATGATGAAAGACTAGAAATAGAAAATGAAACCCAAAAGTAACTTCACACCTAGCCTGAATAGAATTTTCTACTTTTGACACCTGCACAGTTCCTGCTTGGACAGCTTTTATCTGAACTAAAATTCTGAGAGTGCAAGTTTCTGATCGACATGTAACCAAATGTATGTATCTCAAAAGCTATAAAAATTTAAAAAAAAGTCAACATACAAAAGTTATTTAATACACACTCCTCTTCACAATAGTAATATTATGGGGTCCTCTTCGCTGGATTGAAGTTTTAAATGTTCGAAGACGATATGGCCGAGACCATAACTTCGAAGATTTAAAGGTCCAAACAGACTGAATGGAGATCCGTGTACAGAGCGGAATGGGAAGAATTTCTTGGAGTTAGTATATTTAAGTAAGAGGGGTGTGGGGGTGCAGGGGGGCGTACAGCAGTTTAATTTTTGTTTTGTTTTTTTCTTTTTTCCTTCAGTGTTCGGTTCGAACTTGTAATATGTTTGATCTACTGAAGCAGATTTGATATTATGATGTCAGTCAGACATAATGGCAGTTTTGTGCTGAACTCTCAATTAGATTATATGCAAATTTAATTATAATAATTATACAAACAAGTATTAATAGTTGTATAGATAGACCCCCAATTATCAGTGTGATTTTTCTTTGTGCAGATGTGGTCTTCATTTAGCTGCAAAGGGGGTTCATAGAAGTCATTTCACTTTTGATGCATTTGTATAATTATAAATGGTGTGCATGTTTGCATATTTAATGAACAAATAAATGTAAATATCTGCACAGTGTGATGCCTGTGCACTGGCCCAGTGATCAAGGAGCCTCAGTCCTCACCACTAGCACCAGTAAGGGGTGTGCACATTGGAAGGATGACAAGTACACACACAGTAAAGTGCAATTTTCCTTAAGAGCACACAGAGATCACAGATTCAGATCTCAGCCGAGTAGCGAAGCCAAACCATCCAGTACCCTCTCTGTCCAACCAGTGTTTTGTGTCCCTACCCATGTAGCTGACACACACATACTTTGAGATTTGATTTGTATACAAACACACAGACACTCCTAGGAAAGGCTGGTACAGGTTCTTCAGCTATTCCCCCTTCTGCCAGGCTATAAGGTAGTAATCTTATCAGCTACTAATAAGGCCCTTCCCAAAGGGTGACCAACTTCACTGTGTAATATTACTGTTATCCAAATAGTAAGTGTGACCCAGGGCTAAAGCTATTGGAGTTGCTTGGACAGTATCACTGAATACATGCAATGTATGTTAAAAGCTTAAATTATTTCTATGCAAAACAGCCAGAGTTGAAAGGTTTAAAAATATTTAATAATCAATAATAAAAACACAAGACAAATCTTATCACTTCAACACAATGACATTACAGAGTTCAGAAATCACAGTAAAATGCTTTAATGTAGAATAGTCTGACATAAATATAGAAAACAGCTAGTCTAATTTGGCTATTTCTATCTATATCTAAGAGAAATCACTGCTCTAAATAAATATCTTACTTACAGAGCAAGCAAGGGCTGGTGAGTTGATGTGTTCAGGTTCAGACAAAATACAAAATGCTTTCCTTTCTTTCTGTCTTTACATTGGTAATACAGTACTGCTGAGTCATTTCAGATTACATCATTCTTAACAGTTCTTTAGTTCCCAGGATAACAGAATCTCAAAATTTACATTTCTTAGTAAGCTGCACCTGGCCAGGAAGCCACAGCAATAATAGACATTATACACGTAAAACCTTAGTAATTATCTCTTAAATCAAGACAATAGAAATTATTTCCTAGCCCAGACATCCTGTCTCCGAGCTTGAGATCAAACAGTCATACAATGCTTGACTTATCAGCTTTCTTCCAGCAGAGTGCACTGTGGTTTCATTTTTGAAGCTCAGTACAACATATAGTTTAATCATAACATATAGTTCCCTTTACATTTGTAGAACAAGCCTTTGGATTACATTAATATTTACAATGACTTAGAATTATTTACAAAATTCTATCTAGCTAGGCTGGCAGCCTTCACACACAGCAGTGCTAGCTGTACACCAAGTAGCAGTGCAATTTGTTTCAGCACTGTATTTGGAGTACCATATAAACATCAACTAGCTCAAATTATTAATATAATTATTAACATATGATACAGATTTATATTTTTTTCTGGAAAATAACCCCATTTTTCTCTAGTGCAGAGTATCTATTTGTATGTGCGGTCATTCCTGATTTCTATTTTAACGGGGTATGTGCATGCCTCTCAACCTGCAGACAATGAAAATATGGGCAAAGGCCCTTGAAAAGTAGATGCATCCAGCCAGAAATATGGACATCTAATTAGAATAAAATGTGAATACCAAAAATCATATACATAGCATACATACATATATATTCATGTTTCCAATATAAATGTGGGATACTACTCAGAAACATGTTTAAAACAACAGATACTGGCAAAGATGATGGAAAACTAAAAGCACATTACCAAAAAAACATATACATTTGAAGACTTTAATGAACTGTATAGCAAAGTTCTACCATACAAGGTAATTTTTGTTTTGCTTCTGAATGGGAGATCTAACATGTGTGCCCTCTTTTTCTAAATTATTGGTGTTACTTGCATGTTGGTCATGCTTAGTGGTTTTCTGTAGTGATCTTCAACAACCACATTTGATGAGGGGATACAGAAATTTGTGAGAAGGTATAAATCTAGCCTGTGAAAAAGGGTCATACTTTTAAATATAGGTACATATCTGAAACAAAAAATATTCCTTCAAAATAAGGACAGCTGAGAGGTCTGTGCATGTGAAATGTTGCTTCTTAATACCTCTTGAATGGCAATGCTTGAGATATTTAAATATATATATATGATATTTATACAAATATGCACATCTTATCTCTAAACAAGTATAATTATTTGCAAAGTGGTATTAGGCAGACAACTGGTTTCACTAATAACTTTTGCAGCATTATGTAAGCTTTCAGCTGTTTCTGGATCAAGTCATTGTCAGAAATTTTGATATGGCACATATTCATAATCTGACACAATTCCTTGATTACTGCCACCATATTTAGATTAGCTTTCATTCCTAGCATATGTGCTGAACTAGCCCGTAAAATGCCATTCTACACAACTACTCAGTGGTCAGAACTTGACATATGTACATAAATATGACATTATGCATAACTGCACATTTTATCGCTGTAGAATCAAAATAATCTACAAAACCATGGTAGACAAACATCTGACCTGCTAATCCTAAATCTCAACATAAGAAGTATTACCAACAAGCTAACAGACCTACATGCATTCATAGCCCACTACAACCCTGATGTACTCACCATTACAGAGACATGGCTTAAACCTAGTATCCAAGATGAAGACTTTCTTCCCCCAGGGTATAATACACTTAGATCTGATAGAACAAACAGGAAAGGAGGAGGAGTAGCCATTCTCTTTAAAAAACACCCTTAACCTCCAGCTCCTGCACAACATACCACCCACTTTTCAAAATGCTGAAGTCCTATTTTCTGTCCTATCCATAAGAAACACCAAGAAGATCAATATAATATGTTGCTACATACCTCCAGACAAAAACTCACTCATAATAGAAGACATCCTACACTGGACAAAGGACAATCTACCTCAAGAAACAATCCTACTAGGAGACCTTAACACTAACTGGGCAGCCTGTAACTCCAGTAGCCCTTCTACTCATATCAATCTATATGGGTTCTCTCAACTAATTAAAGAACCAACTAGAATAGATGAGAAAACAAAGAGAGAATCCATACTGGACTGGACACTAACCAACTATCCCAAACAAAACTATGCAGTAGGCTGTCTCCAAGATGACTTAAGTGATCATCTCCCCACCTTCCTACTCCAGAAACACTCCAATCACCCCAAACCAGTAGTCTACACATTTGTACAAGATGACCATAACCTTACCCCACGATACCTAAATACTGTCCTAAGCCACTGCAACTGGGAGCCACTACGGACACTCGGGTTAGACTAGGCAGTAGACTACTTCAATACTACCTTCTCTAACATCCTTAACAGTCTAGCTCCCAGCAGAAAGATCAGAGTTAAAGCCAACTACGCACAGTGGCTAAATAGGGACAACAGAGCCTTACTAAAAGCTAGAGATAAAGCCTGGAAAATCTGGAAAACTGACAAAACCCCTAGCTCCAGACAATACTATAAACATCTTAGAAACGGGGCCAAGGCTAAATCCAAAATAAACAAACAAAACTATTTTCTTAGCGCCCAAAGGAAATATTCAAATAGTCCACAAAAATTCTGGCATGCCATTAACTCTCTACTAAAGCCAGGCAAAACCACAACCCCAGCACCCATCTCTACTAACAATACCCTAGACATAGCTTCTCAATTTAATAACCATTTTGCTAAATCCATCTTAGCCCTGTCCAGTCAAATAACCAAAAACAGTTTTCCTTCTTCACAACCTAACCTATCCCACACCACCCCCTCTTTCAGCCTATCACCAGTGCCCACCTCAACTATCAAAAAACTCCTCCTAAAACTAAAGCCTACCACACTAGCAGCTGATAACATACCTGCTGTATACCTAAAAATGGCTAGTGACTCCCTATCATATCCTGTCTCCATCCTTATCAACCGCTCCATACTAGAATCCTACATACCCAAACTCTGGAAAGTATCTCACATCATTCCTCTCCATAAAGGATGTAATTCTTATGAATTCTCCAACTACCGACCTATTGCCATCCTTGGCCCCTTCTCCAAAATTCTTGAGAAATGCATCCACTTGCAAGTGATGACATTTCTTAACACACACAATCTACTATCTACCACACAACATGGTTTCTGTCCACATCACAGCACTACCACAGCCCTTATATCCTTCACTAATTATATAAACCTTTACAAGAATGATAACAAATATGTATCAGCCATTTTCCTAGACCTCTCAAAAGCATTTGATATGGTCTCCCACTCCATTCTACTAGACTCACTAACATCATTATCCTTCACCTCCTCTACTATAGCCTAGTTCAGAAGCTACCTATCTGACAGGCAACAATCAGTCTAGTGGAAAAGAACTCTGTCTCCACAACTTCCAACCACCATAGGAGTCCCACAGGGTCTATACTGGGCCTGCTATTGTTCACTATTTTCACAAATAACCTCAAATGCTCTATGCAATATGCCACACTCATACAATATGCAGATGATTCAACCCTGATCTGCTCCGCCTCATCTCCCACCACCCTACATACACTCACTCAAGATACCTTTATCTCAGTAGAAAAATGGATATCGGGTATCCTACTAATTCTAAATCCCAAAAAGACAAAACTGCTACTATTTACCCCTAACAGATAAAAAAAAAAACAACTCTCCTTTACCATAACATCTAAGGACGGTACCACCATCTCCCCTTCTAACCA
>NC_056736.1:689633882-689648882 GCF_019279795.1 Protopterus annectens
CGTAAGAGCACTTTCGATTAAGTGCACTTTCGCTGCAAATAGCATTCCATGCACTATTTTGAATTAGTGAAAATTCAATCTAGTGCATGGAACCCATACATATATATATATATATATATATATATATATATATATATATATATATATATGGGTCCACTTCAGTCGATCAAATGTTTATAATTTCAAACCACATATGGCCGAGACCATATGTTCGAACTTATAAAAATCTGATCTGACTGAATGGAGATCTCTGTACAGAGTGGAAAGGGAAGATCTCCCATTTCCGCAATGTAGTGCGATCTCAGAGTTGGTATATTTAAGTAAGTGGGTGTGGGGGTGCATGGGGGCATAGCCGCCCTGCTATGGACGTTTAATTTTATGTTATTTTGTTTTTTGTGGTTTTACATCAGTTTTCAAACTTTTACAAGTTCGAACATATGGTCTCGGCCACATGTGGTTCGAACTTGTAAAAGTTCGATCAACTGAAGTGATGATGTGATAGCCTCCATGTGGTTTTGCCTACATACAAGCTGTCATTGTGATCAAACCAAACACCATGTGTGTATATGCTGGTGTATGTGAAATGTATCTGAAATTGGCCAACAGGGTGCTGATGGAAACTGGGCTAATGTTGGCCGAAGGAGAAGAGGGGGAAGGCATGCCCGAAGGCAGGTAAAGGCTAGGACTGTAATAGTGAGGGTCAGAACTTTAAATGTTGGCAGTATGACTGGTATAGGGAGAGAGCTAGCTGATATGATGGACCGAAGGAAGGTTGGTATATTGTGTGTGCAAGAGACCAGATGGAAGGGGAGCAAGGCTAGGTGTATCAGAGGCGGTTTCAAATTGTTTTATCATGATGTGGATGGAAGGAGAAATGGCGTAGGCATTATCCTGAAGGAACAGTATGCTAAGAGTGTTTTGGAGGTGAAAAGAGTGTCGGATAGAGTGATGTTTATGAACCTGGAAATTGATGGTGTAATGATGAATGTTGTTAGTGCATATACTCCACAAGTTGGGTGTGCGATGGATGAGAAAGAAAAATTTTGGAGTGAGTTGGATAAAGTGGTGATGACTGTACCCAAGGGTGAGAGACTGGTGATTGGAGCAGATTTCAATGGGCATGTTGGTGAAGGGAACAGAGGGGATGAGGATGTGATGGGTAGGTATGGTGTTAAGCAAAGGAATGCAGAAGGTCAGATGGTGGTGGATTTTGCAAAAAGGATGGACATGGCTGTAATGAATATGTATTTTAACAAGAGGGAGGAGCATAGGGTGACATACAAGAGTGGAGGAAGATGCACACAGGTGGATTATATCTTATGTAGAAGGGCCAGTCTGAAGGAGATTGGAGACTGTAAAGTGGTGGCAGGGGAAAGTGCAGTTAGGCAGCATAGGATGGTGGTTTGTAGGATGACATTAGTGATCAAGAAGAGGAGGATGAGTGTGAGGGCAGCACCAAGGATCAAATGGTGGAAATTGAAAAAGGGTAATTGTGAGGTGATGTTCAGGGAAAAGTTAAGACAAGCACTGGGTGGCAGTGAAGAGTTACCGAATAGCTGGGTAACTACAGCAGAGCTAGTAAGAGAGATGGCTAGAAAGGTGCTTGGTGTGACATCTGGAAAGAGGAAGGAGGACAAGGATACCTGGTGGTGGAATGAAGAAGTACAGGAGAGTATACAGAGAAAGAGGTTGGCAAAGAAGTGGGATTGTCAAAGAGATGAAGAAAGTAGACAAGGGTATAAGGAGATGAAGTGCATGGCAAGGAGAGAGGTGGCAAAGGCTAAGGATAAGGCATATGAAGAGTTGTATAAAAGGTTGGACACTAAGGAGGGAGAAAAGGACCTGTACCGATTGGCTAGACAGAGGGACCGAGCTAGTAAAGATGTGCAGCAGGTAAGGGTGATAAAGGATAATGAGGGAAACGTACTCACAAGCAAGGAGAGTGTGTTGAGCAGATGGAAAGAGTACTTTGAGGGGTTGATGAATGAAGAGTATAAGAGGGAGAGAAAGTTGGATGACATGGGGATAGTGAATCATGATGTGCAGTGGATTAGCAAGGAGGAAGTAAGGATAGCTATGAAGAGGATGAAGAACGGAAAGGCTGTTGGTCCAGATGACATACCTATGGAAGCATGGAGGTGTTTAGGTGAAATGTCTGTGGAGTTTTTAACTAGATTGTTTAATGAAATCTTAGAAAGTGAGAGGAAGCCTGAGGAATGGAGAAAAAGTGTTTTGGTACCGATTTTTAAGAATAAGTGTGATGTGCAGAGCTGTAGTAACTACAGAGGGATTAAACTGATCAGTCACAGCATGACGTTATGGGAAAGAGTAGTGGAAGCTAGGTTAAGAAGGGAGGTGATGATTAGTGATCAGCAGTATGGTTTCATGCCAGGAAAGAGCACTACAGATGCAATGTTTGCTATGAGAGTGTTGATGGAGAAGTACAGAGAAGGTCAGAAGGAGTTGCATTGTGTCTTTGTGGATTTAGAGAAAGCATATGACAGGGTGCCTAGAGTGGAGTTGTGGTATTGTATGAGGAAGTTGGGAGTGTCAGAGAAGTATGTAAGAGTGGTACAGGATATGTACGAGAGTGGTGTGACAGCAGTGACGTCTGCGGTGGGAGTGACGGATGTGTTTAAGGTGGAGGTGGGGTTACATCAAGAATCATCTCTGAGCCCTTTCTTATTTGCAATGGTGATGGACAGGTTGACAGACAAGATCAGGCAGACGTCCCCGTGGACTATGATGTTTGCAGATGACATATGGGCAGTGCAGTGGTGCAGCGGTTAATGCTGTTGCCTCACAGCAAGAGGTTCTCCGGTTCGATTCTCGGATGG
Source organism: Protopterus annectens (assembly GCF_019279795.1). NCBI lineage: Eukaryota > Metazoa > Chordata > Ceratodontiformes > Protopteridae > Protopterus > Protopterus annectens. The sequence continues at coordinate 689,636,720 of NC_056736.1, forward strand.
GGTGCCTTCTGTGTGGAGTTTGCATGTTCTCCCTGCATTCGCGTGGGTTTCCTCTGGGTACTCCGGTTTCCTCCCACATTCTAAAAACATGCTTCTGGAGCATTTCTCCCTGGGCCTCCATTGAAAACAGGATCTGTGGAACCTAGTCGGACTTTCCCGGTCAACAAATGTTAAATAAATAAATAAAAATAAATTGTGATCTGTAGTGAGAGTAGGGAACAGGTGGAGGAGACCCTGGAGAGGTGGAGATATGCTCTAGAGAGAAGAGGAATGAAGGTCAGCAGGGCTAAGACAGAATATATGTGCATAAATGAGAGGGAGGATAGAGGAATGGTGAGGATGCAGGGAGTAGAGGTGGGGAAGGTGGATGAGTTTAAGTACTTGGGATCAACAGTTCAGAGTAATGGTGAGTGTGGAAGAGAGGTGAAGAAGAGAGTACAGGCAGGATGGAGTGGGTGGAGAAGAGTGTCAGGAGTGATTTGTGGCAGACGAGTATCAGTAAGAGTGAAAGGGAAGGTCTACAAGAGGGTAGTGAGGCCAGCTATGTTATATGGGTTGGAGACAGTGCCATTGACAAAAAGGCAGGAGTCAGAGCTTGACGTGGTAGAGTTGAAGATGTTAAGATTTACACTGGGTGTAACGAGGATGGACAGGATTAGGAATAAGTATATTAGAGGGTCAGCCCAGGTTGGAAGGTTTGGAGACAAAGCCAGAGAGGCAAGATTACATTTGTTTGGACATGTGCTGATGAGGGATGCAGAGTATATTGGGAAAAAGATGCTAAGAATGAAGCTGCCAGGTAAGAGGAAAAGAGGGAGGCCTAAGATAAGGTTTATGGATGTGGTGAGAGAGGACATGCAGGTGGATGGTGTGACAGAGCAAGATACAGAGGACAGGAAGCAATGGAAACAGTTGATCTGCTGTGGCGATCCTTAATGGGAGCAGCCCGAAAGAAGAAGAAGAAGAAGATGTGAAATGTGTCTGTGCATCTTGCTTGGTGATGATGTTATAGAAACGTTTTTCCTCTGCTAAGCTGTAGGGTTAGAGGCAAGGATAGGCTTACATTTAAGATTAGTGCACATTAGTAAGATGGTGCAGGGGATAAAGTGTACCTGAAGTTAGTTTTAGGATTTTGATTAACCAATTTCAAAAGGAAAAGTTTTTTTTTTTCACTTGGCAATCTGTTGTAGTTTTGATACTTTCACTTTTTTTGGTGCATATATTTTCATTGTGCTTGTATCGATTTTCTGTGTTTCTATGTTTGCGCACACATGTATATATGTATGTAACTAGCTATATATATATATATATATATATATATATATATATATATATATATATATATATATATATATATATATATACATATATACATATATAAAATTATATTTCTTTTAATCACAGATAAATGCTGATCGATAGAAAATATGTTGAAAAAGCTCATTGGCAATTACTTTCATCTACAGATGTACAACCATGCAGATAGGGAAACACAGCTGAATTTTATTATGTTTGACCTGCTGAAGTTTGCCTGTAATATAATTTGACCTCTTTCATGACAGATGTAAGTTGCCAAAAATGTTGGCAGATGATCAATGTGTTTACTAGCCAAACTAACAGCATAATCAGATATTGATAGATAAATAAAGAACATTGCTGTAAATATTGCCTCTCTAAATAGTAAGAATGATTATCAAATACCACCTATTTTGATGTTCCTCTTTTACTCAAATTGTTAATACTGTACAGTGAAAGCTTTTTTTATATTTCATTTTACTGACTACATACTGATGCCTGGGTCTGTATATTTCATTTTATGGACTACATACTGATGCCTGGGTCTGTATATTTCATTTTATGGACTACATACTGATGCCTGGGTCTGTATATTTCATTTTACGGACTACATACTGATGCCTGGGTCTGTATATTTCATTTTACAGACTACATACTGATGCCTGTTTCTGAAAAAGGTTAACTGTGATCGGTGATCTGCAATGCTTAATAAATACAAACAAACTGATAAATAAATAAACTTCTACTATGGACATCTGAAACTTTCTGTCTGCATTGGCTTTGTTCCTCTTCTTCACCATCCAAGTGAAGTACATATCTGACTTGTCTCCCTGTATCACTGATAATTCTTTTAGAGTCAGATACTTTCCATTAATCTTTGTTATTCTGATTTCTTCTTTTGGGAAGAAAATGCTTTCTGCTGTGGTCATGTAGGTTCTCTATTCTCTGGTCCTCTCCTATCTCTCTAATAGTGCAGATGTTTGACTTCTTTCCCTAAATTATCAATTGTAGCTTCTATGTCCTTCATAATTTTATTTGCAACTTTCATCAGCCAGCACCTCATGCCTGCTTGTACTTCATTCCAGCATTTAAGACTAAGACCCTTATGTCTGATTACATTCTAGTACGTCCTTCATGCCTTTTGTGAACCAAATGCTTATTTCTGGTGTTTGTCATAGTAACTCACTGCACCACCAACATTTAACTCCCTTCTCCCCAACAAAAGGTAAATATCAGTAATGCAGTGTTAGAAATCACTCTGTCTCCTATTTTTATACCTTGTTTCCATTTCTTTATATCTTTCCTAATAAAAGAAACAGTCAAGATGGTGAACCTAAATATTTCTTCCACTTACTAAGGCAGTGGGTTTCTTCCTTACAGAAGGTGAGAGGTGTCTGTAACAGAAATCCACCTCTGTATTGTTGGGTGCATAAATATTCACTAATCTCTATAATTCCCCAGCCTCTCCCTGATTATTGTCTGGCATATTAACCAGCAACATTCCCCATTTTGCCTTATAACACATGTATAAATTTCTAACTCTTCCCTGAAATTAACAGATGCTGTGCTGCTCTCCCTTCCCTCACATGATTAGTATAAACATTTGTGGATTCTTTAGTCCTCAATTTACCTACTTTCTGAAGTTTCAGCTTCATTTCTGACAAAAAGGACCATATGCTCCTCTCTCTCGCAATGTTTCCAATCATTCCCCGGGATGCAATAAAATCTGTGTCGGCCCAATATAGAGCCTACACAGAATGTACATGTGTACACATCCATGGTTCCCCCTTGGCAGCACACCATGCATATTAATCTTCGCACAATGTCGAGGGAGAGCATAGTAACAGGATTATTGAATATGTGTAGGTAAAAGTGTAGAGGCTATCCCATGGTTGTGGATTGTCCAGGGAATTCCTGGTTAGACGTTATGTACAGGGAGAGACTCCCTGTAATGTACCCTGTTACTGTTGAAATGTGCTGTGCATTAATATGTTGTGTTTTAACTTTCTTTCTTTTTTTTTTTTTTTAATGTCTCTTTGTGTGGTGTGGCACAGTGCACAGCAGTGCCAAGCTGCACTTAACTATATACAGCTGACACCTGCTAGACATATAAAAATAGAAACAGGATATAATTATTTATGTCTGGTTTTGTTTACACCCATTTACATAGTGCTGCACAGTGCTTAGCAATTCTAACAGGCAGCTTAGTAGCATATGTATATGTGAAGCTATAGTAGTTTACATACTGTCCAATTAGCTAAATGGGTAGAGTTAAGCCTTAAGCTTAATAGGTCTTGTGTTCAAGGTCCTAGCACTCATACCACTTTTTTAATGTAAATTAATTTTTTTGTGTAATTTAAAAACAAAATGATCACAATGATAAGAGCTGCGTGGTGCTAAGCACTACTTAAATCTGATTGCTAGCTACTCTGTGCATTGCTAAGCTTCACTAAAACACAGCTATGTGAGTTTAGGTGATGCTAAGTGGGTTTGCACAATGCTAAGCAACACAACGCTTTTTTGAATGTTGCAGTATGAGATGTAAGAGTGGAAAATAGCCTATATTAAGGCTAATAGGTGGGAATTCTGCACCATTTGTTGGAGTCTATGTAACTGTTGGTATGCTAGGCAGTGTTGGATAGGGTGTGAGATTTCAGGCTTAGAGATGGAATGTGCTGGAGTCCAGGGTTTTTGTTGGGTTTCTGGTATGCAATTATGAACCTAAGCTGTTGCAGGGCAATTAGCAGGGCTCAAAATGTAAGGCTGAGGCCTGGGATCGGTTGGCCAGGAAACTTACCAGTGCTACAGGTATCTCCTGCACTGGTGAGCAGTGTCATCACCACTATGATGACCTGAAGCATAGAAAGAGGGGAGCTTTGGACACCTGGGTCCAAGAGGCCAGGGATGGGCATGCCCCAGACATATGTAAGTATTTCTACCACTACTTTACTAAAATACAAGCTAAATCTGTGCAAAACTGTTATGCATAATGGTGTGCCTCTCTTCCAACAACTGCAGCTGAGAGGACTCGCAACATGCAGTCCCATGTTGGGTACCTGGCCAGGATATGCCATGAGTGTGGTAAGTACGGATGTTGTATGATAACTGTAGTGCAATTAAGAATAAACAATAAAAACTGTAGTGCAATAAATAAACAAATAAAAACTGTAGTGCAATGACCAATAAACAGTACCAATAACAGTAACTAATAGGGTGTAAAGCAGGATTGTAGTGTGATAACATAATTTCAGTAGAGCTGTAGTCATTACATGTCTGATCTAATGTCACTGCAGTCAACTGTAAAACAGTAATAACTTTAGAATGCAAACATAACTGGATCATAGGATCATAGGATCATAGGAAGTTACTAGGCTAATGACCCTGGGGTCCTTACAAGCCTAGCCACACCTATCCAATTTCTTGAAAAATGTATTGCACAACCCACAGTATGGTTAAAGGCTGTCTCCAGGCCACTTTCAGACGCATAATGCTTTCTTTTCCTCCTACTCCAGGAACAGGTGGTTTGACGGGGTAGTTGTAGGAGGGCTGGTGTCCTTCCACCACCTGTTGCAGGGGGGTCACATCATGGGTCACTCGTATGGTTTGGGCCATCATGGAGGCACAGGCATGTTCTGAAAGGAACTCCAGATGTATGCTCAGGGTTATGAATGCAGCACAGTCTGACATCCGTGACTGCCTCCACACATTTGTGACACCCTGGATCAGTTCATTGATGCAGTGAAAAAACAGTGGTCTCAGATAGATCGTAAAATATCTGCCTTGGAACTCACACTGTCTGTGCAGGAACATCTGGTTGGAGTTGAGTGTCAGACTCATGGACGTAGGTCAGCAACCCCATCTGATGAGAATCTTCGTGGCCATGCACAATCACACTCCCATAGTGTCAGTGCATCCAGTGCTACAGAGAGGAGTGTGCTGTCCACACCAAGATGTGGCAGGCCATGGGCTCTTGGTCCTGGGTGCTGCTGTGGAGGACACAGTCCCAGCAGGCAGCAATCATCAGGTACTAGCACTTCTTCTGACTTTGATAATGGAGGTACTAGTGGAACTCCTGGCAGAGACAGGTCCCATGTTTGTGGGCAGAGATGGTGAACTGTCAGCTCTACCATGTATGGTCAAAGCTGTCCAACATGCAGAAATGTAGGGCTAGCACTGAGCTTGACTGTGTTTACCCAGCAACTCACACACCACTGTCAAAGTCAGGTCACCTACAAATATACTCGGCACATTTCTATAGTCCATCTTGCCTGCTTCCCTTCCTGACTCACACACATGCTTTCAACCTACTGGGTCAGCCTAGGTTTCCTGCACCCTGACACAACACCATGTGCAAGTGGTGATACCTGTTCCACACCCCTGTCATCCTCATCATCGATGCAGGTAAATGAAGCTACATTATGTGTCTGATGCACAGAGTAACTATATAAATTAATATGTAATTGTGTAATGCAGTGTTGCTTTGCCATGTCACTTGTACTGGTCACTTTCAGAGACTGTATGCTGACATTTGTAATAAGTAAGCCACAAAATTTTGTGTACCTTATGTTGTACGATGTTGTAATGGCTGTATACTTACACAATGTAAGTTGTGTCACTGACCCATTTATGGTTCAATTTCAGGAGTCTATAGGGGATACCTATGGATACATAGCAGCAATAAACCCATAGACATCACAGCACAGGATTAAATGTCAGCACAGAAGAAATATGTCTTCAGCAATGTACAGCACTATAGGTGCATGGCTCCATAGGTTCATATTTGTATAACAGGCTAACAAGGACAATGGCATCATTCAGCATACTCATGCATCCCTAATCTATGAAAACATCTCATACCATTGATAAGTGCCACTAGGGTTTCAGTAGCGAACACATGTACAAGCTGTGGTGATGGAGATGACCTATTTACAAATTTCCTGTGTCCATTACAGACATTTGTTGTATACTAGTTATGAATGTCTTGTTCTGCAGCCTATTGTGTAACTTGCACATGATGTGTGTTACAGCAGACGTGTGCTTCACATGCATGAGGAGCCTGTTACATATAGGGTGTAGTGTCTGTGCTGCATACCTGTTTCTCCACCATGTACTATTTATACCACAGTGATGGTGTAGGTGTGTAGAATAGGTAAGACATGTGTTAATCCTATCTTGGATATGTGGGCGGTACATAGTGGGAACTGACACCTCTGTGTATGGCAGCCATACACATCCTCATCAAAGCATGTAGGAGACAGACTACACATGTACAGTCTTGGCACAGACTGCATTGGGCATGTTATCTACAATGTGCATCATTTTATTATAGAACCTGTGTGGCTGCAACCGTTGTAAGATATGCCTGTATGGTGACATAGCAAAGGTGCCATTGCACTCAATAATAGGTGTGATGAGTAACAAAGTTGGTATAACAATGACAGTTTAGGATTTACATACCATACATTTCTGTATAGATTGTACAAAATTGAATGGATCCCCACATCTTACTTACCAGTGAAAATCAAAGGCCACATTACTCGCTGTGTCCATAACTCCATGATTAGTGGCTGAACTGTGTATGGTGTGTGGACACTACCATATTTTCCAGGGGTGCATGACTTCCCAAAGGATAGTATTGTGCAGTTGTTAGCATTTAGTCTTTGTCAGTGGCTCTGACAACAACTGAATGTGTGTCTCAGGCCATCCTTGATAAGTGTTGGTTCTGTGCGGGATTCAGTGACAGCTCCTAATATGCAATCACCTGCTAATGTAGTCAGTCAGAGGCCACTGATAGTTGTCATGACTGCAGAGAAGGGAATGGCTAGAAGGGGGACTCCATTAATGATGTCTGGGAAATCCACTGATGACTGGTGTCATTGTAGCATAGGTCTCCTAACATTACCTTCCCAGATTATGACTATCAGACACTTGCCTATCCACCAGCTGACATACCACTCTGTAAATAACCTACACTGTTTTCAGCAAGGCCTGCTGGCCTAATATTGTCAAACACCTTGTCAGGCCATGGTAGGTGGAGTGAGTCATATTCCCCTCATTCATTGTATAGTTTGACACTCACTGAGGTCCACCAGTTAGGGTAGGTAGACATGATCTAGCCTTGAGCAAAACAAATGGTGTGTAGTCCAGTGTCATTAGTTGTACAACATTGCTACTGCTCATGTCCATGCTAATTCCTTTCATGGTGTTTCATATCATATGACTCAGAGATATGGGGACACTGCTTGGCACTGCATGCTAATTGTCCTTTGTGCAAGTAAGTATTGCAGTTACTTCTATCATGTTCCAAGAAGAGAGGCATCCAAGGTGTCTGTACAGAGCACAAACATGTTTGGGAAGCATAGTATGTATACCCTGTGAAGGTTAGGTTGGGGTTTTATACAGGTATTCTGCAGTTGGACACTACCCAAGCAGTATGTACTAGAAGGACACAATTACCTTGTGAAGACTGTGGAAAGCAGGGGAGTCCACTGAATTGCCATTGCCTGACAACTACTAATTCTGGTCTAACCAAAAAGCACCCTAACATAGGATACCATGCTCTGATACATTTTCTGTCATCACATGCAAAACATTATTATGATGCTCTTGATGAGAAGCAGGACACAGCCTGTTTGTTCATCCACATAGCTGTATCACATTGTGAAAGGCTTTTAGGTTGCACATACCCTTCTCCAGGTAGATGCTTTGATTAGCAACCTGGCTACACAGTTGGCTTTTGCATGTATTATGCCTTCTGTTCCAGGGTTGGTGGTATGTCACTAGGGAACTGACAAAATGGTGATTAGAAACACTGCTGCAGCATCACAATATATTGTGAAATGTCCAGTGACATTGATATCAAGGCTTGCTGAAACAAGCAGAACAGCGGTGGTGATCCATGGTAGGTGACAATTCATAGCAAGTCATGCATCCTGCCCTTAAGCAGATTAATGGTGGCTATCTGCGTGACATAGCTATGAGGCCTACTGCAGCAGACTGGCCACCTTTGGCCAATATGTGTCCACCTGCCACATGTCCTAGGCATGTCAAACTGTACAGCTATGTACCCAAAACATGTATGTGTTCCCACATCATGTCACATGACACTCAGTGTGCTGTCTTGTTGCTTGACAGGCATTGTATGCTTGCAAGGTCAAAGCAATGACAACAAAGCTGAAAATGTCCACTATGCATGCATGGGCATTCACATCTTCACTGCAAGGAGTGCCTACAAAGACTGTATATCAGAGTGTGAACTCCAAGGGTGTGGCATCATGACCCTAATTTTGCAGGACCTGCTGATGAGCTGTAGAAAGTACTCCCACCCCTCTACTCCTATGTCACACAAACTCAATGTGTGACAGATGTGACTGCATTTCAAACCTTGCTACCATGTTGTCTCCAACAGCAGTCATTACATATGTCAGTGAGCATTTTGCCAACATGCACAGCTTACATCCTGCACCACTTATACCCACATCACACACAGCTGCATGTGTGCAGTTCCTTACCAGACACATTCTTAAACAGTAGACACCTCAGAAAATCCTGCCTCAGGAGAGTACAGTACACATAATACTGGATGCACTGCTCCCTCACCAGTCAAACACCTGAGGCAAAACACAAAATTATACCTTTTAGTCATAGGTGATTACATTGTGAGACACATTGATGTCTGAGTCAACAGGCTACATATAGGAAAGATCACAGTTACCTGTCTGTGGGTTGACACAATACTCCATACCACACATTGCTGCAAATCAAGGAATATAGTTAACATTATGTTGACATCATATTTCCTGCAGGTGTGTACAACTAGGGATATACATCATAGAAATGTATGCAGACACATGAATGAGCTTAACCAGTCTGTGTCTCTCACAGGTGTGTGCATACCTTTCAGCTGTATTTGACCCTCACCTAGGATGATGGCTCCATACACATGGAAATTGATGGAAGTCAATAGTTGCCTTAGTGTGTGGTGTCATTGTAAGGGGATCTACTACATGTCTGCAATGCCTTGCTCAACAGATATCAATGCTTCACCAGAGATGGTCTTCATCTCTCACCCCTGGAATTTGGAGTACTGGCCAAGGCTACAGACACCCCCACAATGCATCTTATATGCACTGTCTGGAGGGAAAGCTTTGCAATGAGAACATCGTCTTTAGACATCATTATGGTTATGCTGCTACACGCTGGGTATGGCAACACTGAACCCCATTCTGTGGAAGGTGTCCCCACCTTGGAATATGCAGACATGTGTGCAGTCAAGGACATCTGGCTCATGGTTGTGAACAGCACCACAGCCATACCAGAGTACATGTCCATCCACATCTTCACACCTCAAAATGACAGTGTTCAAGGCAATGCAGGTGCTGTATACATATTCATTGAGGATAGATACAAATCCAGATTTTGTGAAACACTGTGATTTAATTTCCCAGAGACACTGCAGGTGCCATTCAGTAATGAAAGGGTACATTATAAAGTAGTTGCCAGCTACAGGAGCAGCTCCATGAATCCAGACACCTGTTGAGCTTATTTGGATGTACATGCATCTACCAAGATGTATCATTACACCATGGTTTTGGATGGCATTAAGTAATCACCACATGTGTTGCTTAGTCATGCTGCAGATCACTTGCCCAAAGGTTAGTCCACATCCTTAACTACAATGTCCTGGAGCAATGCCATGATACCCCCACAAGGAGAACCAACATAATGCATCATGTGTTTACCAATATGGGTGACCACTGCAGACCCCCAATATGAGGTCCTCCCCGGTGGGATCTGACCACAGATCAGTCTCATGAAAGTTACCAGAACTAACCCCCACCCTTACAGACAATACAGACATATATTTCAACAAAGCAATTTATTAACTCTTCTGGGAAGGTTTACATAGCTCGACTGCACCCCCCCGCCCAGATGGGACAGACAAGTATGCAGAGCTCTACACCCATGCATTATGCAAGCAGCATTACAATTGCATGGACTCAGTTGTATCTGACAGGAGGACCAGAGCCTCCTCATGGCACAGCAAACCTGCCTCATGGACAACTGACATTAGCAGGCTATACAGTAAGAGGTGGACATTGCTGTGTGACAGTTGGGGTGATTGTACCCCCCCTAAAATGGAGGCACAGCCTCCTCAGCTAAAACAAGCACTCAGTGTTGTTGTGACATTGTGTAGACACAGCAAGTGACAAAAGTAGCCGCCCACACAAAGCAGAACCACAATGCACAGTGTAGTTACATGTGTAACTGGAAAGGACAGGCCCATATTGTCGGTGACCTTATACATAATGATGCCACATATAATGGGTCTTTCCTCATATGTAACCTGTAGTTCCACAGGTTCTGGATCAACTTCACTCCCTTGTTCACACTGCATGTGCCTCATGACATTCCTACAACCTGTCCTATATCTTCCGTATCAACAGAGCAGGTTGCTACTGGCCTCTCTATGGGGGATACACAGCATCTATTGGACATGCTAACATCACAGTGTGTGTCCTACATGGGATCTAATGAAAATTCAAAAATATTGAAACTCATAACCAAAAGAACAAAAAACTGGATGAAAGTCCAGGCACCACACAGACCAGTGTACGACCACCAAAGGAAAGTGGTTTATTAAACAATTCAAGCAGTCAAGCACTTTTGTCTTGCATCAAGACTTCATCAGAACTGCTGTATCACATTAAACCATGACATTAAGTACCAAAACTAGCAGTCATGTGATAAAAATCAACCAATGAACAAAACACGCTTATGTAATATGAAACACAATCAAAAAATTAAAAATAAAATATTTTTTTGTAGCAGTTGATAAACATATTTTGGATGTGAATGTATGTGTGAATCATGGCAGTGCTCTGTCCATGTGTGTGTGTGAAATTAGTTATCATTTTGTTATTGTAATCCCATCATACATTACCATTTTTTCATGTAATTCCATCATACATCACACACACATACACATCCAAAATATGCTTATCAACTGTTACAAAAATCTTTTAAATTTTTTGATTGTTTCATATTAGATTATCACATGACTACTAGCTTTAGTACTTAATGTCATGGTTTAATGTGATACAGCAGTTCTGATGAAGTCTTGATGCAAGACAAAAGTGCTTGACTGCTTGGATTGTTTAATAAACAGTTTTTTTTTTGGTGGTCATACACTGGTCTGTGTGGTGCCTGGACTTTCATCCAGTTGTTTTGCTCATCTGATGAGAATTACTAACACCACTGGGTTCACCTTGCAATCATACTAAAACCACTGGCTACACCCCAGCTGACTGGACAACAGCAATTGTTATACAATTGCACAGTGGTGGTGAATCCACTGAAAACCATAACTATGCACCTCTTTGCCTGAGTGCCCATATCTGTATGCCCATGGGACCAATCATCATGGTGCTGATCAGTACACATATATGTGATCTACACATAGTTGATTGTACACAGTTTGAATGTTTGACTGGGGGATCGCGACTGTTAAATGTAGTGGACATTTTCAAGGCAGTCTCCAAGGACCTGGGTGAGGGGACATTAGGGCATACAACCTCCTGGACATAGCCAAGCCATCTGACTATATCCTCCACTCAGGCATCATTTACAAAAGCACCCACTTAGGCATCCATGATAATATCATTGTAGGAGTCACTAAGTGGCCCATTGATGGCACACATACTCAACATAGGAACATCCACCTCCAATAGCTGATCTGTGAGCAGCAGAGTTCAACAGGGTTTAATCCTGGGTCCTCTACTGCTTGCAATCCATTTAACCATGATACAAGTGACTACTGAATGTCTGTGGCTAACAGTGTTGGCTAATGCCTGCAAAGTGTGAGCAC
>NC_056736.1:689653882-689701382 GCF_019279795.1 Protopterus annectens
TCACTTTTTAGTCCTGTGATAACATTTTTGTTATTTCAGTCATTCTGTCATGGAGCACTCCTCTTCTTCTGAGCATTTTAACTTCATATTATGCTATTCTTGAGTAGTTTACCGCCCACTTGGAAAGTTAACTAGTTCTAAATCCTGTGAAAGAGTTCTCCCACCCTGTCCCCACACTGCTTACTCTACAAAGCTGTTAACTCAATGTCCTCACTCACTTTTTGTTTTAGCTCATTTCTCTTCAAAATGTTCTCTTTGTTACCTAAGCATGGGTTTCCTGACTTGTTATTCAACTCACCCATTTATCCACTCACCCCATAGTTATCTTTATTCTGAACTGTATTCCCATTTCTACTCCATTTAACCAGCAAATGCTGTGCAATGATTCCTTCCATTTTTTGTGAACCAGACCACACAGCAGTACAGCAATTGTTCATGGATATGACTGCTATTTTTTAATTATTTTTAATTATTCACTGATTGACTTGTCTGCCATTGTTCAAACAGAAAGTCCAATTGCACCATGCAAGACCCCTTTTCAGTGGAAGCCCAGAAAGTAAAGCTCCAGGAGAAAAGACAAAAAGTTAAAAGTACAACAAGAAAGAAGTATTGTACAATTTAGATTATAGTTAATAAAATTAAGAAATTATACAAATTATTAAAGGATTTTACAAGTTAGGATGTATATAATATTAAAACCCAAGCTGCATTTGCATTTTTTTTACTGTGGAAAAATGGCTTCACAAAAATCAGCTCTCTTTAAACCCTAAAAAATAAACGTTATTTACTCCAAAGAGAAACAGTCATTAATTTAGCCAACTTTGAAATATTCTCTCTTAGGCATACCAAAACTGAGTTAGTAACACATATTAAATTGCTATGGGTAATAACTGATGAAAATCTCAAATTTGATCTTTATGCACATAACAATATAAGGGAGACTCACAAAAAAACGCGGGGTACTTTATAGACACAACAAATTCCTCTTCCTCCCTTCCAGACAAACGTTGGCACTACCTTACCTTTTACCATCACTAACCTACAGTGCCCCTTTACTAACCAACCTGTAGTCTTCCCTGATAACAAAACTAGAAGCATGCTATAACAAGATTGCTAAATGTGCCACACTAAGTCACCACTCTATACACCACTGCATTGTCCTAAAACAAGTGGCTGGAACTCCCTCACTACCGTCTCCTTCAACTTATATTTACTCACAAACTGATTTGTAAGCCTCAGGACTGCCTTGCTATCAGCTCTTTATTCTCCCTCTACAACCCCTCTAGGCCCTTAAGATCTGAATAGCAATATCTCCTTCAAGTTCACAAACCCAAGCTACCTGTAGGTCAGCTATTGTACTCTTGGAATATTGCCAAAACATGGAATAGTTTACCTCCTTCTATCTGCGTCCAACAATGTCCATCTACCTTTAAAACTGAGCTACACAATCGTCGTCTCTCCAAGTGGACATGTAACTGCTCAGTAATACACTCTGACATTACTTAACCCCCCCAACTGAGTCTTAGATGCTTTTCTTGATGATTTTCATACCCCCAATTATTTTTTATTCTGCTCTGCACTACTTTCCATGATATTGCTTTCTTATACTGTGACTATGTGCAGCCTTTTTGGTATCATTTCTGTTTGTATCAGCTGTATGACATGTTATGTAATGTCTATGAAACATCTGTATTTTGTATAATCTTTCTTACTACCTTGAAATTACTTTGTTACTGTTTCTTTATATTGAAGATTTTCTCCCCTCCACTGAAACTGGACCTCCCAGGCCCAGTGGAACTTCCCAGTAAACAAATGCCATAAATAAATACATAAATAAATAAATAAATAAAACATCAAACAGGGAAAAGAAAAAATATTAATGTTATAAAGTAAGAAAAGTGGAGAGAATGGGAAAGTAATGTGGAGGCTAAAGTGTAAAACTATAGAAGTGATTTGGAAAAATAACAGAAAATGAAGTAAAAGAGCAGATATTGCAAAAATGAAACTAACAGAGCTTACACACTTGAGAGGGAGAAGAATTGCTAGTGGATAAAATGCAAGCCAGCTTTATAGTTTGTACAATTGCAAGTAACAGGTTGGGGAAAAGGATTGGGGGGGGGGTTTCGCAGCTGTGGTCTCTGCCACCTGAGACCCAGTGGAAGATTACTTATCAATATTGGTACCTTTACCATTCTGACCTGGCTCAGATGGTGGAGACAGTGCTGGACAGGTACATGACTCAATGAGCTACTGGAGGAGGTTCTTCATCTGACTGATTTGAGCGTCCAGTCTGCTGCTCATAATTTCCTAATCACAATGTTGCAAGCTGCCAAATGGTGACAAACTGTCCCAGCATACGCTGCAGGTAAGGCAGAAGGTATACAGGCAATTGTAGCAGATTGGGTTCCAGATGTGTTAAGGGCTTCTGGTTGTGGTGGCACTGTGACTGCCAGTGGTGGGGGGGCCAACAGGCCATGCTGGACAAATAGGTGCAGGTTACTCTGTTGCTGCATATGATAGAAAAATAAATGGAGAAAAACAAAATAATAAAAAATAAATGGGTGTAATATAAAGGATAGCTTTAAAGGCGATAGGGGAAGACAAGTACAAATACAATGAAAAGCTGAAGTAGTTATATAGTTTGACTTTCATATACATAAATGTAATATAACTGAAGGACCAAAGAACACTTCTCAATTTAACACCAATATTGTTATATACAATTGAGAGGGACCTGAACCAACAGTCATCATCACTTGCTTTCTGGGAGGTAGAGTATTAAGATGATAAGTTACCTGGCCAAATCAGCAATGTGCTCTAGTCCAACCTGCAGTAATGATGTGTGAGGCAAATGTACAAATACAAGGAAATCAGCAATGTGCTCTAATCCAACCTGCAGTAATGATGTGTGAGGCAAATGTACAAATACAAGGAAATCAGCAATGTGCTCTAGTCCAACCTGCAGTAATGATGTGTGAGGCAAATGTACAAATACAAGGAAATCAGCAATGTGCTCTAGTCCAACCTGCAGTAATGATGTGTGAGGCAAATGTATAAATACAAGGAAATCAGCAATGTGTTCTAGTCCAACCTGCAGTAATGATGTGTGAGACAAATGTACAAATACAAGGAAATTATGCTGCTCAGGCATACATTTCACTAGTGATTTACAAGCAAAAGAAATGACTGAAGTGGCAAAGATGTCCAGCCATCCAAAAATATTGATCAAACTTATTTTGCTCATCAAATGCTTTTACAATAACACCACTGGAGGAGATTTAACCTGTAGGCATCCTCCCAAAATTACAGGATATCCTTAACATTCTGAGCACTTGTCCACTTATATAACAGGATGGATGCACAAACAAACATTCAACGTTCATACTGTTACCTTTTGAATTTTGGCAGGTATCACAGAACTGGGAGAGGTATATAAAAAGTATACATTTTGGGAATAAATCACTACTATTGTTAATGTTAAAAGCAAAACAGTCTAAAGCAAATGTACTCACCCTGACACTCCACGCTTCTCTTGACTCACCCTGGCACTCCAGTCTCCTCCTGACTCACCCTGGCACTCCAGTCTACTCATGACTCACCCTGACACTCCAGTCTTCCCCTGACTCACCCTGGCACTCCAGTCTACTCCTCACTCACCCTGACACTCTAGTCTTCTCCTGACTCACCCGGGCACTCCAGTCTTCTCCTGACAGACCCTGGCATGCCAGTCTTCTCCTGTCTCACCCTGGCATGCCAGTCTTCTCCTAACTCACCCTGGCACTCCAGTCTTCTCCTGACTCACCCTGGAACTTCAGTCTTCTCCTAACTCACCCTGGCACTCCAGTCTTTTCCTGAGTCACCCTGGCACTCTGATCTTCTCTTGACTCACCCTGGCACTCCAGTCTTCTCCTGACTCACGCTGGCACTCCAGTCTTCTCCTGACTCACCCTGGCAATCCAGTCTACTCCTGACTCAACCTGGCACTCCAGTCTTCTCCTAACTCACCCTGGCACTCCAGTCTTCTCCTGACTCACCCTGGAACTTCAGTCTTCTCCTAACTCACCCTGGCACTCCAGTCTTCTCCTGACTCACCCTGGAACTTCAGTCTTCTCCTAACTCACCCTGGCACTCCAGTCTTCTCCTGACTCACCCTGGCTCTCTGATCTTCTCTTGACTCACCCTGGCACTCCAGTCTTCTCCTAACTCACCCTGGTACTAAAGTCTTCTCCTGACTCACCCTGTAAATTCAGTCTTCTCCTACCTCATCCTGGCACACCAGTCTTCTCCTGACTCACCCTGGAACTTCAGTCTTCTCCTAACTCACCCTGGCACTCCAGTCTTCTCCTGAGTCACCCTTGGCACTCTGATCTTCTCTTGACTCACCCTGGCACTCCAGTCTTCTCCTGACTCACCCTGGCACTCCAGTCTTCTCCTGACTCACCCTGGCAATCCAGTCTACTCCTGACTCACCCTGGCACTCCAGTCTTCTCCTGACTCACCCTGGAACTTCAGTCTTCTCCTAACTCACCCTGGCACTCCAGTCTTCTCCTGAGTCACCCTTGGCACTCTGATCTTCTCTTGACTCACCCTGGCACTCCAGTCTTCTCCTGACTCACCCTGGCACTCCAGTCTTCTCCTGACTCACCCTGGCAATCCAGTCTACTCCTGACTCACCCTGGCACTCCAGTCTTCTCCTAACTCACCCTGGCACTCCAGTCTTCTCCTAACTCACCCTGGAACTTCAGTCTTCTCCTAACTCACCCTGGCACTCCAGTCTTCTCCTGACTCACCCTGGAACTTCAGTCTTCTCCTAACTCACCCTGGCACTCCAGTCTTCTCCTGACTCACCCTGGCTCTCTGATCTTCTCTTGACTCACCCTGGCACTCCAGTCTTCTCCTAACTCACCCTGGCACTAAAGTCTTCTCCTGACTCACCCTGTAAATTCAGTCTTCTCCTAACTCACCCTGGCACACCAGTCTTCTCCTGACTCACCCTGGCACTCCAATCTTCTCCTGACTCACCCTGGAACTTCAGTCTTCTCTTGTGCAGTTGCCTGGTCACTTCAATTGTTTCAGGGCTACACAGATAAAAAGAGCTCTATGTAATATTTTTGGATGGCACAAGTACTAGGTGGTACCTGGTCTTTAAATTCATAGTCCGTTCAAAGTTTGAGGTCAGGATTGCAGCACCTCAAGTACCATAATGGAGACAGCACTGGTCTCCCATACATGGGATGTCAGTTGTATGGGTGACAGACAGGACAAAACTATTCCAGGCTTCAGTTTTATACTGAGGCTCTTTATAGCCCTCTTGCCTTCCTGCATGAGTGTTTGACTGTAAAGGAGGTAGAGAATTATTTTGGACTCCTGCTCATACTACTTATGTGCTGTAAAGAGCACTAATCCATCCTTCTGTACTATATTATTATGGTTCACAATGGCACTTTAAGGTGTGAATTATGGCAGTGCTCTGTCCATGTGCATACTGTTAAGAAATCAGCACTACAGTGACTCCATGTAGACATAGTTAAATGTGGAATTGCAGTTCCACCTGAAGATCCCAGGTAGGTGCATGCACAGTGTTGCCTGCAGAAACAAAGGCATGTGCATGGCATTAAGTATAGGTGAGTGAGATACTTAGCACATTTTCTCATCATGTAAATTGAGTACCCTCTCCCCTTACTCTTGCCCTCTGACATCAGCTTCATCATCAAAAGAATGTAACTTCTCTAGCTTCCTTCCAGTTCCACCTCTAATTCTAACCCCTTAGTCAACACCCATATGTCACTGCTAGGACACTGTTATCGATCCACTACACTTTTCTCTTTAGCCCTCTACTCTAACTCTATAATTAAGCTACTTACTCCTCCTGTTTTTCTTATTTAACCTGTTATCCAGTTGTTATCCAATTTCCCATCTCTATCTCTTCTCCTGCTTCTATACTCCCTACTATGTCTAATCTTTGCTCTCTTTGTTGCTATACTCCCTGTTGTGGCTAACTTGCTCACAACTCAACTGTATAAAGCAAATAATGCAACCCCTACTAACATTGTTCATCATTATGTAATGCCTCAACCTAAAACTGTAAAAGATGTGTTCAGTCTGTGTAAATATGTTAAATAGTAAGCTTCAGTGCTATGTTACTAGTCAGTGTTAAGTTTGGTACTATGTAAATTTGAATGCTTCTGTATACACCTTATATTTTCCTTAAAATTTAACTGAGGAGCTTTTCTCCCTGGGCCTCCGATGAAAACGGACATGTATCCAGTCGGACTTTCCCAGTCAGCAAATGAAAAATAAATAAATAATGTGTTGAGCCCTAATTAGTATACCCATTGCACCCAGCCAGGTGACTCTACATGATATACATACAACATCAAGCACAGTGTATCATCACAGTACAGAAAAAGATGTTGGAGCACAGAGTTTGAAACTTGCCAAAGGTGAAATTCAAAACATTGTTTCATGAAAAATACCATTACCTGTATAAGGTAAGAGATACTTTTTCAAGTACATTAATTTGTAGTATGGCTGCTTTTAACTGCTATTCAGCCTATAGACAGTAAGATGTGTGCTGCTGCTGTGTACTTGTTAGTGTGCTGAGATCTGTGTATTGACAGAGGGATTGCAAGCATACAGTAATTGCTTGGCTTCAGGATTGATAAGATTAATGAGAAACAAATCCATGAGCACATACTCAGTACATAGTTCAATACATTTTATTGCTTTTATGGTATCAGTGGCAGAACAGGTAGCACCCGTGGTTTTGGTGTAGAAGGTTGTGGGTTCTGTTCTCACACCAGATTAATAGTTTGCTGACAGTGCAGCATAAGGGGGGTATGCATCCCTGAATATGTTATCCTTCAGGTGAGATGTTAAACTAATTCCCCTTCTGCCTGTGTTGGTGGATGTTAAAGATTCTGCAACACTTATTGAAACTAGTATGGGAGGTTCCCAATGCCTGGTCAAAGTTCTCCTCGTAATATAAGAAACACCTTCAGTCTCCCCTAAAAAATACGCTACTAACCTGGTCAACAAAGACTAAATTAAATGTATTTCAGTGGCAAATCTATTTGTAACAGTGAGCAGAACAGTCATGTCTCCTTGCACAGTTGCAATTCTACATGATTACTTTGTGTGAGACCTGGCATTACTTACAGGTTCATAGGTACGTATTAGTGTAATGACCACAAGGGTCTTTTTAAGCCTAGTATGCTTCTCAAATGTATCCAACATGTGTGGTGCCCTAGAGGTTATTTTAAGGGGTATATGTAAACTAGGGCATGGGTACGCAAACATTTTCAATATGTCTCTTTCCATTAGAGACATAGGGTCTAGACCAGAGGTGAATTTCTGATTTCATATCCACTGCTTCATATTACACTTAAATAGGGTCAGGAACAAATTCTGCTTCACATGGAAGGAAAATCTGTTCCAGAGAAGGAGTAGTCAATGAGACACATACCTGTCCCACCAACATGTCATACTTATCTGACAAGCAAGTTTCAAGTCACTAGATCCGGTAGTTCTGATGCTATTTGTTTTGCGGATATGCAAAAAGTCTATCATAGTGGGATCAAAAGATGCCTTGTAAGTCAGGCATCAATTTCCTCTAAATACTCTGTAGAAGACAGAGTGTAGGGATAGGGCTTTGGGGTGATCCACACTGGACATGTTCATGTTATATATTCGTTTTGTGTAGAATCTCTGTGGACATTCCATTTGTTGCATATACCTGATCAGGAACACAAACAAGATGAAAAAATCAGATGGAAGCAGTCCACAGTATCCAAAACGTCCACGGCACAAAAACCACAAGGAATAACACCCTGTCACTAGGGCAAACTCTTTGAACGCAGGTTTATTAATAAAATAAAAAGCGTTTTCGCTGCAAGTACAAACAGAGCAGCTTCTTCAGAAAGAAAGATTTTCTTTCTGAAGAAGCTGCTCTGTTTGTACTTGCAGTGAAAACGCTTTTTATTTTATTAATAAACCTGCGTTCAAAGAGTTTGCCCTAGTGACAGGGTGTTATTCCTTGTGGTTTTTGTGCCGTGGACTTTTTGGATACTGTGGACTGCTTCCATCTGATTTTTTCATCTTGTTTGTGGTTTGGTGTGCCGTTTCTCCAGTCTGTTTATATACCTGATCAGGTACATATCAAAGGGAGAATTACACTCAGTGATGGGTCTGATGATGTCTGAATAGAGTAGAACAATGACCTCCTTTGTCCTAGATGCCATATCCTTGCTTATAAGTTGAGCAACATAGAATAAGTTCCTTACTACCTTAGGCACGTGTTGGTCAAGAGCCAGGTTACTGTCTACATGCATCCCCAAACCCCTGACTGCTAGGTCTACTCTTAGGGGTGTGTCATAAATGAGGTAATTTCCTGTGATAGCCAATTTCCCAAAGGGTATTTTTATCCATTTTTTGGTATTGAGATTTAAACCATGGCTCTAGCACTAGTTATTTATTTGTGTTTGCCCTTTCTGGAGGATAGTCATATCTTGGAGGGATTCTGTGACTGCTCCTAGTTTGCAGTCATCTAAAACTTAGTCAACCAGAGGCTTTTGCAAATGGCCCTGACTTCCAAGAAGTAAATGCCAAAAAGGAATGGACTAAGCACAATGTTCTGAGGATCTTTGCTAGCGACATGACTCTTTGTGGAGGTGAACTTCCCTATCCTAATTTCCAAGGTCCTATCCAAGAGCCAACTGATTATCCAGCATGTAATGTAAGGGTTTATGTCTAATTCCATGAGCCTGTTTACAATGCCTGAGTTGGGTATTGTATGAAAAGCCTTGGCTATGTTAAGGTAGGAAATATGCACCATTTTGCCCTTGCCCATTGCTTTGGTCACTTTCTCCCACCAAGCATTATCCACTCATGACAAAAACAAACTGGGTTAGATCCAGTGTCTGAAGGATTTTTTGCCATTATTAATCCATTGCATGACTTTAAATATGAGACTAGTTAGACTTATGGACCTGTAGTTTCCGGGGTTCACAGAAGACCTGTCATTGTGCAGAGGAAATACTGTTGCAGTTTTCCATTCACATGGCATGAAGCCTGACTAGACGTTATGGTTACAGAGTGATTCCAGTAGTCCTGACAATTCATGTTTCATGCGATTTAGGAGGCATCTTCGGATATTATTGGGCTCCATCAATGCAGTGTTCTTGGCCTTGGACAGAGCATTTAGGACCTGCTCCCTAGTGATGGTTGGTGGGATTATGTTCAAAGGTATTTCCTGATAGGTGGCCAGGGAAGGGGAAGAGTGAGAGAAAAACTGGAGCTCAATTTATTGGCTACTAGATTTGCTATGTCTTCCAGTGCAGGTGGTACATTTACAATTAGTTCTGTACATTGTTGTTTACTACTTCTGAGGTTGTGGACATAGCTATGGAAAGCCTGATGGTTGTCTTTGGAATGAGGGGCTACTTTTACTGCAAAATTGGCTTTGGTGGACTTGATTTGCCCTCTCAGTTGTTTGTTCAGATTGACAAGAGAGTTTCTGTCCTGTTGAGAAATGCAGTTTCTAACTTTTGCCATGACTTTCTTCCTTTTGTTGTACAACATATTGATGTTGAAATTCCGCCAGGTTGGCTTTTTTTTGAGTTTGCTCTGAGCTTATTCCTTGTGGGCACAACTATCACTATGCATCCATTAACATGATGGTGTAGGGTTTCTCTGATTAATTCTGTATAGGCAGCTGTATTTTTAGGGTTTGGGGAGTCTTGAACTTTTGACAGGTTATCATTTAATAATAGGATGTTCACCTTAGAATAGTTCCTAACTGCTACAGAGTTAACTGGGGTCATGAGTTTTATTTTTATTTCAAAGAAAATAGCCTTAACAGAGAGGTCATTGGATGGGGGATGGGGGTACAGTGTTTTCCCATGTTTGAGAGGACCAAGACAGTGGAAAGAGATATATAACTGTCTCTCACACACACACACACACACACACACACACACACACACACACACACACACACACACACACACACACACACACACACACACACACACACACACACACACACACACACACACACACACACACACACACACACACACACACACACACACACACACACACACACACACACACACACACACACGCGCGCACGCACACACACACACACACACACACACACACACACACACACACACACACACACACACACACACAAACACACTATATGGCCAAGGAGAAGAATGGCAAGGTTTTGGATTCGTAAAGGTCATGCAGGAACAAGGCTGTTTGTGCCACCATTTTCCATAAAAGAACAATGCATAAAACAATACGTCGAGCAGATACACACTACATGATCTGCTATAAAATCATTCACATATTAGCTCAAGTTCTCAGATGCAGAGAATGGGGTGCAATTCCAGGGACTCTGGCTCCATGGATGACAGCTCTTTGGGCTGCATGCAGCTGATCAGCCCTGTTGGAATCATGCCTGGGATGATAATGTGACCAAAGTTAATGCAGTTAATGGTCAGAACCATAGTTATGAAATGGTGCACTGCAGGGTCACTGATATTAAATGTGTTGTCCAACAATAAGAATAACTCCTGGTGTAGGAGCACAGGGCAACAGATATGTGTGTGTGTGTGTGGGGGGGGGTTGAGTGTAATAACTCTCACAGAGATGGAGGAGTCCCTGGCATCTATCAGAGGTACTGGATGTTGGGGCTCAGCTGGTCTGGCCCCAGCCATAATCAAGTGGAGATGCCCCAAGTATGCAGGCCTTTACACATATGTCTTAATTATGGTATACCGTGACATCAGGGGTTCAACAGCCATCTGCACAGGGTGTGTACCTAAAGTATTACCTTTTTATCATGTTTATATTTGAAAAACTCATTTGCCTGCATAGCCCTTGTCCTGGGTCATGCTTACACTGGATATTTTGTGCTTTGGAATATTCACAGGTGATTTTTTACATGGCACCAGCACTGTGGAACTGCCCCCATCTGATATTGGAGTATCTGTACCTTCTGATAATGATAGTGGGGATGAGCTGGCACAGTCAGGGGTACAGGGTGCAGAGTTTGTGTTGGTCACAGGGAATGTGAACACTGCATTCCCAGGACAGAACATTGACACAGCCTTTTTTATCTTCAGATATCAGTCTACCCACCCATCACAGGCAGAACATGTTAATGTCAACACTATTGATTATGGAAGGGTGCTGGCTCCCTATGGCTGGTGTACCAGTCACCGTAACCCAATGTATGTGTAGAGTTATCATGGAGGCCATGGCTAATGTAATGAGGGTGATGCAAGGTCTGTGAATACCTACAGGAGTGCATGTTTTATCTGTGTGATTGCTTAGATAGACTCAGTCACACACTGGAGCATGCAAGTTCTTCTTTGGTTCACCTGTCATGGGCAAAGGGCCATCCACAGAACTGGTCAACTGCTGCATCCACAGATGGTAGCCAACACACTTCCATATGACCAAACTCCTGCTACAGCAGTTCTAGCATTTTAAAGACAACATCTGTTGTGGAGGTGTCTACTTCCATGACAGGCTGTTTGCCATGGTTGCTGTCATTGTCAGGGAGGCACATCTTGAAGCAGATGTTGCTCAAGATCACACAGCACACCAGCATCTTGACAGAGACATGGTACATCCAGTGAAACTCTTGGCAAAGCCAGTCCTTATGAAAAGGGGCATTCATCGGAAGCTGAACCCTCTGCTATGCATGTCCGGAATCTGTTGAGTAAACCAAGCCACAGTACTGCAACTACTATTAAGGCTATGTTCCTTCAGGGGTCTACCTGAATTTACCTTACTATTGCAGCAAAACAAAACAAAAATATACCCTTTCAGAGTTGGTATATATAATTGGGAGGGGGTGTGGAGGGCACAGTCCTCCCCCCTGCACCCCCATGTGGAGGACTGTGCCCTCCACACCCCCTCCCAATTATATATACCAACTCTGAGATCACACTACAGTGAGGAAAAGGGTAAATTTCCTGATTCTCACCGTACCGCAATCTTTATTCAGAAGCTCTGAGTGCTGCCTGATATGCGCACCTGGTGTTTTGTTGATCTGACTTCCAGTCATGTAAACATTCAGTATTGTGGAATTTTGCTGCTGTCATCTGAGTCTTCTGAATTTCTTATAAGTGAAATTTTGGTAAAGTCAAGTAGACGCCCCTGCAGACCTATGTGCATGCCACCACAGCACTCCTTGCATCACACATCTCCACTGATACTAATGCTTCTCAATGATTGCTACATTTTAGAACCCACCTCCTCCAGTACTGACATTTCATAAAAAGGCATGTTTTCCTTGCGTACACCTCTGCACTTACGCACACACATTTCCCCTTTGAAAACATGCATTCCTATGCTCCCTTCTCCACCTTTGCAAATGATAACCATGTTCTTTGTACATTGCTGCATGAGTTGCCTATGTCTAATGTGCTGTGTCTGGCCAACCTATGTGTGGATAAGCACAGCCTGGTGTTGGTTTTACATTCATCATTTTACTGCAGTGTATCTGCTTTACTCTTGTCTACTATGTTTTGAAGAACTGTGCAAGTCACTGCCTCTTTATAGTGCCATGATATACACTGCCCACCTCTGTCTAGCATGATCACACCCTGCTGGTGACTCCTTCACTGACTCTTCATCTGACCCAGCCTCCTCTTCCTGGTGTACTAGGAGCTGTTTCCCCTGAAACTGCTGACCCAAGTATAATACTGTGTGCCATTCTTTTAGCATGTGCCAGGATCATACTGCACGGCAGCACCAGATGAATCAAGACATCAAAAGTACTCCTTCACCAGCCCAACATATGACCAGTAAAGTTTCTTGCTTACAATTGGGCATGGTTATTGGACATAAGCTGAGGTTCCAGGGCATATCCAGTGTCACAAGGAAGACACTTCTGTGGGAAGTTACTCTGTACAAACTAGTGGTACAGATCACAGGTGTGCCATATATAGGAGTCATGATAACTACAGGGTGGCCAGCATATACATTGCAGATTATATCCTGTACATTACAGACAATGTGGCCATTAATGCAGTGATACCCTTTGCAGTTCACTTACCTTCTTCCAAGTTCACCAGGTCGGAACTTTATTTCAGTGTAGGTACAATCTATTACCCCCAGTAACTCAAGAAAATGGTTTATAGCATAGCAACTCCACATAGTACTGTCTGTCTCCTCTGTGATACATGGGAATCACATATGTTTCCCCACATGCCGAAGCATGGCACTGAGAAGTTGATGGAGTATTCTCAAGGCAAATGCCTCAGATACCTATTGTGTCTCAAGTAGGTCATTGAAAGGTCTCTGTAGCTAATATAAAAAAATACACATACCTAAGTATGCACTAGAACAGGTACTCAGCAACTCACATGGGGCTGCAGACAGGGCCAACACATACCCACGATTGGTTGAATGGTGTATCTATCTACACAGTACCACTTCACAGTATCAGTGTTACGGTGTCCGTGATATGTTAAGAGCTATCAGATGACCCTGCACCTTCACGGATGATATTGCACACCACTGAGCATGATGGCAGCAACAAGGGCTTCTTACAGAGGCATATTTACTAAAGCTGCAGCAGTCCCTAACATTGTTAAATGATCCAGTCAGTCTGAATCCGGGCATTAAGCGAGGGTCAAATATACAGCAGATGCAGTTGTGTAACACAGCATGTATACATTTATAAACCACACCACCATCCTGGCTTGCTTCATTAACATACATGGAGATGCTCATTTTAATACTGTTGATTATTATCGTGTAATTATACCGTCATTAGCATACACTTCATTAATATACATGGAGATGCTCATTTTAATACTGCTGATCATTATCATGTCATTATACCGTCATTAGCATATACTTCATTAACATACATGGAGATGCTCATTTTAATACTGTTAATCATTATCAGGTCATTATACCATCATTAGCATATACTTCATTAACATACATGGAGATGCTCATTTTAATACTGCTGATCATTATCATGTCATTATACCGTCATTAGCATAAACTGCACCCGGCCACACTGCACTGCCTGGCCACATTGTGCAGCTTATTTTTCTGAATTCCATACAGCCTGCTAGTGGCTGTTCATCAGGCAAATTCACTTACCAAGATGTGGCAAAGTTTATTGAATCATGCCCATAGTGTTATGAAGGCATAGCTAATAAGAATTAGAGACTGGACCAGATTAACCAAGAGGACATGCACAAGAACAGAGCCATGAGATTAGTGCATGAGCCTTGCATTTAACTTTACATTTTTTTTAAGTTGATATTTACTTAATGATAACAGGAAGACTGATCTAGTTTTTTTGTTATGTAAGTAGATACTATAACATCACTATAATCATTATGTAGTCTTTGGTTAGAAGTGGGGATTGCATCCTTACAGACGAGAGATCTGGCCAGAATGGCTGGATGTTTGACTGAGTAATAAAGGATGCTGTGAGCATCTTACAGTCAATATTAGAGGAGGAAATTGGGGAATCATATCCAATTCAGTTTTTTAGAGCCATACAACAGCTTGTTCTATCATGCATTTTGGTTACAATTTGGCAATTCTGTTGTAGCATTGTTCCAATTTGTTCGGTTGTGCTGAGTATTTATAAGAATATGAGAGGCATATAGCAGAGTAGATAAATGATAGAGTATTGCTGTAGTTTTACATAAATATTTGCTGAGCTAGCTAGAAACAATGTAGAGAGGTCCTAAGTTTTGGTGTCTTTTCTTACATATTAGATATGAGTTGCAGATATGAGTTGGTCATCTGTAACAACATCTAGTAATTTAGTATGAGGGACTACTTCTAGTTGGCTATTTTTAGTGGAGAGAGCTCTAAAGCTGTTTTTTTTCCATCTGAGTGTGACTTGGTAAAGAGCATTAATTTGATTTTATGGGATTGCAGTATAAATGTGAGTGTTCCATGATTTAATGAAGGTAAATGAGTGCTGCATGATGAAGTGAAGAGTAAACATACAAGCCATACAGCAGCTGTGTGTGAAATCATGTACATATTGAATTATTTGAGCATGGCTGGAGTCAGAGAGAAGGTTGTTAATTAATAGGTTGAATAAAAGTTGCCTGATAATGGATCCATGGATTATACCAATAGTCAATAGTAGGTGGAGGTAGAAGGCAGAGTGCCATTGCATCTGATCTGATAAGTAGGTAGTAAACTATTTCAAGGAAGAAATAGAGAAGCCACATTCAAAAAGTGTTTGTAGTATTTTAGAGAGGGAAACAATATTGAATGAATTGAAAAGAACTAGGAATGTAAAAGTTTCACATTTGCCTTCGTTTATATGTTGGTTGATTGTACTGATGAACAATGTTGAGAGGGTAAAAGAAAATTATTGCTTAAGAGGCATTGAAGAACTTGGGTGTAAATGTATTACTCAAGGAATTTTGACACTGGTGAAATAATAGCAGGTGGATAAAAATAGGATAATTCTGTAGATTTTCCACCTTAATGTAAAGGAATGATTTTTTTTTTCCACAACTTGACTGAGGATTAGGAAATAGGCCTCTTTCAAGAATGGATTATGGGTATGCTAGAGCTCCAGTGGCAAGCTTTAGGTATTCAGCTGGAAGACCAACTGCAGCTAGAGTGTTGAGTTTTAATATGCTAATGTGCTTTTTGGTAGTTTTAGTTAGGACTGGTTGACTGGTGAAAGAATACTTTGAAGTGCATCTGGTTGAGATGTTGGTGCATATTAAATTGAAGAATGTTTGATTATTGATGCAACTGAGTTAATAAAGAAGGAGGTGAAACTGTAAACTATGTTGATGTCTGTCATATTAGGTTACTGGTCAGGCTGAGTGAGTTTACTCAATTCTGATAGCTTGTTAATAGCTAACCAAAAGGTTTTAGTGCTAGAGGTCTCACAGTCTTGCTGTGCAATATTGCACTTTTTTGACTGACTAGATGAGTTTTCTTGATATGATGCACAGTTGCCTATAGGGTTAGAATGCACTTTGAAATTGATTAGTATTTTACAATTTCCTGGCTCTAATGTTGGTTGCATAATTTGCTTTGTTTCCTGTTTTAAACAGGGGGCTGGTTTGATTTAATGTTTCCTTCTTATGGTGCACATACATTAAGAATGGTGAAAAAGACAGTGTTGAATGTTTCACTTGACTGGTTCAGTGGCAATGATTTAAGACAGAACCAGTTATGCTTCTTGAGTAAAATGATGGAGTTTTGTTCCAAGCATTTTAGGTTTCTATCTAAGCTGAAATGTGTCTGTTTGAGATTTTTTTACTCCACTGACAAATGGGAATGTGTGTTGATGATCCCTTAATAACTCTGGAAGGGAAATGGAATCAATAATTTTATCTGAGATATTGCTTAAAATCCAGTCTAAGATTGTACATTTTTTACTACATTTGTTTTAACAGGAGCAGTGCTCATCCAAATCTCCACATATAGACCTTATAAGAGTTTTAAGGGTAGGATTTTCTATTTGTGAAGGAGCATTTTTTAGTATTGCTTTTGGACTCAAGCTTTATGAAGTGCCCTCTTCTGTATCTATTTTAGGAAGCTTGTCTCATTCTGTAAAAGTTGTGTTCTTTCTAGACATACTGTGAATGTAGGCTCATTGACACTGGAAGTTGTTTCCCACAGTTATTACTTCTTTATGTACCGCATCTGTTTTTAAATGATGTGACATTGTTTTCATGTCTTTAGTGTGATCAGCTAATCCTAAAAGTATAGACACAGAAATATTCCTACAACAGGGTTAGGCCAGACCCAGGAGAAGGATGGCACTCATGCTGTAGAAGGAAGCAGTAGTCCTTAAAAAATCACAAAAACTAATAGGCTAAAAAAAGTGCCATAAAGATGACAGAGTAAACTATTGGGCGTAAGGAAGAAATCATATATTGTTACTATTATGCAAGAAGCCCAGTATTTCCTGATAGAATACATTCTGAAAGGTTAAGAGAACAATTAGAGGAAAGAAAAATATTTGCAAAAGAAAAAAAATGTCAAAAGCTTCAAATGCAAATTTGCATTCATTAATAGAACAGATCCATGAAGATATTACATAAAGGAAGAAACTTTGGGTATCCTGAAAAAAAGAAGTGTGAGAGAAAGTGCAAAAATATAAAGAAAACAACCCAGAGATTTTTAAAAGGAATGAAAAAGAAACACGGACATGGAAAAGAAATTGAGATCTGATATGGTCAAATATTTATGCAAAGAAGAAAGTCAAACTTATCAATACAAAAAAGCAGGTCCAAAGATATTTGAGGAGAAATACAAGCAGAGGCACCCATATATGGAAAATTTCATAATACAAAAAATGATAAAACAAAGGGAGATCGTAGAACAGAGGATTAGTTAGGCAGATATTAAACAAACAGAAAATGAAGTTATGTTAAGTGAAGTGAAGGATTTAGCGTAGAAAATTCAACAAAGGTTATGTCACAACATGATGGAATAATCACTTCCCAGATCAAAGAGAAACAGGTGAAGCAGGAGACATGTGAAGACATGTCAACATGGGAAAGATAAAGAAATTTGATGTGGTGCAATATTTATTCAAAGGAGAAAGCAAAATTAATAAATACAAAAAAGTGAAGGATTTAGTATAGAAAATCCAATAGAGGTAATGTCACAGCATGATGGAACACTGAGTCTTCAAACTAAAGTGAAACAGGTGGAACAGGAAGCATCTACTGACTTACCACATGATGATGTTCTGGAGCCTTCAGTAAGAAACCAGTAAAAAAGTTCAGTTGGAGTTACACAGCAGGGGAAGGTGCAGGAAACAGTGGCAACGCTGATGCAGGCAGTCTTCTGGAGTGAAGGACCAATTAGTTCACATATGAAGGAGCAGCAAATGATGTGGAGCACAGCTGAAGAGGATATGTAATAGAAAGATGTTCTGTAGCTTTCTGTAGAATGCCTGCATGAAGCAGAGACCAAAGAATTTGCCCTCAGTTTAGAAGAAAATTATCTAATGTAAGAGCTGCTTGATTTAATAGAGATGGATAGACATATTAAGATGGCTGAATGAAATAGATTACAGAATGTAAATGAGCAACAAAATGTTAGAAGTCTGATATAACAGATGAACATAGTATTCAAGACTACTCACAGAAATTCATGTGATATAACAGAAGTAAATAGGATACATTACTGTGCAGCTAAATTAATAACAGATAAAGTCTTACCACAAAAACATAGCACAATTAGGGAAGGTAAGAGAAGAAATAAAATGCCATCAAGGAAGCATTGAATAGAGACAACTATAAAGCAATTAAGACAGGAAGTGGCAATGTTAGAAGAATATTGAAGAGGGAACAGATCAACAAAAATACTTAGATGTAGAAAAAGCAATGCACAGTATTTGTACAGTCCAAGATGTACCATACACCATTGCAAATAATAAACTGAAGATATCAGCACAGGCAGAAAAACTTAGACGAGATGCAGATAAATATAAAGGGAAAGTACAAAAAATTAATTCATGGCTGACACAAAAATTTTAAGAAAACTGAAAAACAAAGCAAAAGCAATAGAAATACCACAAAAATGAAGAAATAGACACATTTTGGAGAAATATTTATGAAGACCTTGTGAAGCATAAAAAAAGATGCTGAATGGACAGAAAATTTAAAAGAAACACTAAGGATTTCAAATGTACATGATATGAAATGGGACAAAGTAATGACCGGAGAAATTGAAACAATGTTAAGAAAAGGTCCTAAATGGAAATCCACAGGCTCAGATACAATACTTAACTTCTAGTATTAACATCTGTCCCTAAAGAATTAGCCCCGAGTGTGAATTACTTCCACATGCATCCTGAACAAGCACCAACCTGTTTAACAACAGGAAAAATATACTTCCATTTAAAAGTATAAGGGCTGGATTCACGATGGCTTGCACGGAGTCTAAGAGTAGAGTAAGACTCCTTGCAGCCATCATGTCCAACGAGCGATCCAGGAACAGCCTGCAGGGGCATGCAAGAGAGCTCCTAAAACGACTCTTACACGGACAGGGCTGAGAAATGAAAATTACCTCAATTACTGGTGAAAGGCATGTAAATGAGGTATATTTGTGATTCAGGAAACCCAAACCTGTCTGAGTAAGAGCAGCGTTATTTGCAGAAATGTACTCAGTTGACAACTGAGTACCGTTCTGCAAATAGCAAAACTGAGCCATGACAGCTCCAAATAAAGGTTGCATCCAATGCAGGAAGCATGCCAATGTCCAACTATGTGGCCATTGGCAATGTTTCCCGATGCAATATGAAAAAAAATATATTATTTTTTTTTCTCTGATTTCCGATGTTTAAGCGTAGCACAGCTCCGCGCAAATGGGCTGCACTCTAAAAACCAGAAAAATAAAAATTAAAACCCACAAATGTGGATCTTATTTAAATTGTTAATATACAATGCAAGGGAATGGCAGGCTGAAGATAACATGGCCACCGAGTAGAGGTTGCTAAGGGGGGAAGCTCAGTCTAAGAGATATAACCAAGCATTAGTAGGCAATCTTATGCAAAGGAGGGTTAGGATAGTGAATCGCAAGTTTACATAGCAAATGAGCACAGTCAGTGGAGTGTAGGAGTAGGATAAGGGGAGTAACAGAGTAGAAATAGGTGACATCACGAGTTGGGTATGCTGTGAACGTGTTTGTGCTTGTGTGCACGGCGCTGCCCCCCGAGGAAACAGAAAGGAAAAAGGAAGCACAACAAATAGTAGGAAGCTACCATTGAGTACTAGCAGAGCTAACAGGTGAAAACAATCAGAATCAGGCAATTACACAGGCAGTACACCAGCCCAGCCCAGTCTAGCACTTAAAACTCTGCAAACAACAGTCCATTATGTTTCTCACAACAGACACTGCAGTAAGCTAATAGAAGTGAAAACTGAAAAAGCTTTACTGAGACAAAGAAATGTTAGGGGCTGCCATTGCTGTTATAAGGTGACATATGCAACATGCTGAGGGTGGTGACAATGGAAATGCTGCTGGACAACCCACAGTGAGGAGACAGAGAAGAGTGTACAGGCCCAGGGTAACCTACCAGGGGCTACATGAGCTGGAGATAGTGGAGCGCTATAGAGTGGACAGAGACCTCCTGCAGAAAATTGTTGAGCTGTGCAGGCCACGCCTCACACACAGAACCAGCAGAGGGGAACCCATCACAGTGGAAACCAAGGTATGTGTTGGCCTAAGAATATTAGCAACAGGTACCTTCCAGAGACCAACCGGTGATATGATGGGGATATCACAGGCATCAGCATCCAGGGTACTGCACCGGTTCCTGGATGCCATGTCAGCACATGTCGGTGATCTTGTATATTTCCCCAATTCCTGTGAGGTATTGGCCAGCAATATGCGCCTCTTCCAGCAAATAGCAGAATACCCTGAGGTAGTGGGTGCAATAGACTGCATGCACATACACATCAAAGCACCAGCCAGCAAGCGGGGTAGAGTCTACTTCAACCACAAGGGCTTCCCCTCCATCAACTGCCAGGTTGTGTGTGATGCCCGGGGCATAATATTGAATGTGTGTGCTGGCTGCCCTGGAAGCTACCATGATTCCCATATCTGGCATCTGACGCAGCTGTACCAGACATTTGCCAATGGGGACATCCCACATGGTCACCTAGTGGGGGATGCTGGCTATGCACTGGAGCCGTGGCTGATGACACCCATCAGAAATGCACGCACACACCTGAACAGGAATGCCATAATGAGGCACACGCACAAACACGTAATGTAATCGAGTGTGTGTTTGGGCTGCTCAAATCATGATTCTGGTGTCTGGACACATCTGGTGGAGCCTTGCAGTACTCAAGAAAAAGCAGCAAGTGGCACAATACAAACTTGTAAAAACAAAACACCACAGCCACTGAGCCCAAATAAATCCAATTCCAAGGGAAGAGCTGACAAAAGCTTAGTGTAGAAGGTTTATTTAATAACGTAAACAGCACCACGTTTTTGTCTTCAACTTTATCAAAACCTTTTGTGATAAAAAAGTGATAAAAACGTTTTGATAAAGTTGAAGACGAAAACGTGGTGCTGTTTGCGTTATTAAATAAACCTTCTAGACTAAGCTTTTGTCAGCTCTTCCCTTGGAATTGGATTTATTTGGGCTCAGTGGCTGTGGTGTTTTGTTTTTACAGCCTTGCAGTACTCACCAACTACATGTACCCAAATTGTCATGGTATGTACTATGCTACATAATATGATCCTGCGAAAACAGCTGCAGCAGAACCAGCATATGCCTGGGCCAAACAGCCCCCCACCATTGCCAAGGCCATCACAGGCAGAGCATGACTTGGAGGAGGAACAACCTGAGCCTGCCCCAGTAGGCAGAAGGAGGCATGCCCAGTATGCTTTGGCCTTGGCAAAGAGGCAACGCATAGCACATACACTGGCTCAGTAGGAACTATGGAAATGATACCTCTCTCTGACTTGCACATATAGTAAAAGGGATGCCTAAGTTGACACTACCTGCTTTCAAACATGTACAGGGAGAGTAGTATGTGCATCCGATATAGGCAGCCCTGCAGCACCACCTGAGGCATGATTGCCATATGTTAAGCAATATAAAGCAGTGCTAAACAGCATTTACCACCATGTAGTATATGCAAACAAAATCACACACACCAACTAGCACAACTGTGGTCAATGTTGAGTAATATTGGGCAACGTCCAGCAATGTTGGTGAATATTGAGCAATATCGGACAAGCCTGGTCTAAGTAGGGCATAGCTGAACAAAAGCCAACATGCTCATATTTGCTTAACTGGCCCATAAGCAGTCTGGTCTGCTCAGTATGAAAATATAAAGCAGTGATGGGCTTCGAACCGAGGATACTGTGCACTACAGTTAAAGTACTGAACCACTAAACCATGACAGTATTGCAGTGGTCAGCCTGTATGAAGGAATGTTACGTCTATGTAAAGTATCTCATGGAAACCCTGCAGGCACAGCATAATCCCTGTCAAGTTATGGCACAAAGGTGAGTCCTGCAGTAAGAACAGAACCTGACTTCCAACACACACAATATAAATGTTAATATTGGTCATGTTCACACACATCAACAAATGTAGTGGTCCTCAGATAGCAACATACTGAAAGGTCACACTGGGCATGCTCACACACTTGAATAAATAAGACAAATGTCAGGCAACAAAACACGGAAAGCCTGAACTGGGCATGCTCACACACTTAGGCCATGTCTGAGTACAGCAGTGGGCCACACATATCCGGCAGTTGCATGTGTTAACCCAGGAACCTCTCACTATCCAGCAATCCACCTTGTGCACACAGTTATATGACAACAGACACATATATAATATAGTGGAACCCTGTCATAATCAAATATGTTCTGCAGATACCTAAGTTGTTCATAGAAACTGGGAAAGCAAAGATGATAAAGACCTGCAAACAGTATCAGCAATAAACAGTGTGCATCTTGAACATTAGTATAGGTTCAGAGATTGATACTAGGCTATCTGCCCTAGGGTATGTACAAGCCTAGCCAGAGTGTGTTTGGCATTCGCAACCCTGTCAGATTACTACACTGTGTGTGTGAATAGTAGGTCACACAAGTTAGCCCATGTATGTTTAGGCTAGTGTGCCTCTGTCTAGCAGGGACACAGAAGATATCCCAGGGGTAAACATACGATCACTCATACAGTCATCAAGATGTCTCCTGTAGGTGGTCAGTGGGTGGCTCTGCCTATGTGAAACTGGGATTTCAATCCGGAGTGAGTGGAGCCTCTGGGATAAGAATCTGTCCCTCCAGCATGTCCTATTAACATCTGTGCTGATGTGTATGTCCCTGGAGTGTGTAGCTCCAAGGGTGTCAGATATCCTGAGGTGGAGCATGTCCAGTAATTCTGGGTTGGGTATATCTGTAAACAACAGGCACACATCATATACGAGTAGGTGGTAAGCGACTGAGTAGAGCTGGAGTTACTGCATCCGAACTGTGCAGGGCATCCGTGTGAGTCCCTAGATCTGCTTGTTGAGAAACTTCTGTGGCCAGTACAGTTGCTGCAGGTGTCGGGTAAGGTACACCCCAAATGTGGCATTGTAACCAAGCATGGTTGTGATGAGTATAGGGGCACAATGACCTCACTCGATCTAGATGTGAAACCATATGGGATAAGGTGGCCTGTATAGAAGGTCTGTCCAACCACTTTGGCAACGTGATTGTCAAAGTCAACAGTACGAACAAGTCATGTCCCCAAACCCCTAACAACTCCTACCGCATGTAATGGAGTACTACCTATGTGGTAATGTGTGGGCATGTTGTTATTCCCAAAGGGGATGACTATGAAACTAATGGCATTTAGCTGTAGGCCATGGCTCAGGCACCAGTCATCCATCTCTGTGAGACCCTGTTTGACTATGCATGTGGCAGCTGGAGTGTTGATTATGGCACCCAGTTTGCAGTCAAGTGCGAACATGGTCAGCCATATTACCCCTGAGGTAGCCTGTACATCAGACAAATATATACTGAACAAGAGAGGTCCCAGGACCGAGCCGTGTGGGATGCCATGTGTAATGGGTGTATAGTCAGAAATGGCACCTGCAAATCTGACCATGTGGGTGCTATCCCTGATCCAGGTAGCAATCCATCGTGTGAGATATGTGTCCATATCGATGCTGGTGAGCCTATGCATAATGGCCCAGTGAGTTATTGTGTTGAAGGGTTTTGCAAGGTTCAGGTAGGCTGTGTGGACAACCGTCCCTATGTCGATGGACCTGTTAACAGTTTAAAGAATACAAACAGGTTCAAGAGGCAAGATCTGCCCACAACAATGCTGAAATGTGTAGGACACAGTGTCTGTAGGTTCCTGATGTCTATGTGTATAAGTCCCATGACAATACGCTCCATAGCTTTGCAGAACAGGCTAGTTAGGCTTATAGGGCAATATTGTCTGTGGTCCGTTGTGGCACCAACTCTGTGGAGTGGGACCACTGTCGCTGTACGCCATTCCTTGAGTACATATCCTGTAGTAACTCCGATATTGAACAGTGATGTAATGTGAGGGTTACGTCTGTCATGAAGCTCGTGTAAGATGCAGGCTGGGACACCACCATCTGGTCCCATTAATACTGTGATGTACGCTTTGGGGAGGGCAGCACTCCCCTGTTACTGTGCGATGTCAGGGAGGTTACGCTCTGTTGGGATGGATAGTTTCTCCTTAGGGGGGATGGGGGGGAGACAACTGCACTGAACCTGTTTGCCAGGATGTTGGCAATGCCATTGGGTTCAGGGTAAGTTTAGTCAGTATGCAGTAACTCACAGCATATCAGTGAGTGACCACCCAGGTTCCTGGCATAACTGAAGAAGGCTGTGTGATAGTCCTATGTGTTTGGTGCAATTGTCCGGTAGAAGCGGCCCTTAGAAAAATTCATGAGTGATCGTAGCTGTCTGCTAGTGCAGATCGCAGAGGTCTTCCCCATCTGGGATTGTGCTCTATCATGTAGTAGCTTCCTCCTGATGTTGTACAGCTTATTAATAGCTGGGGTCTACCAGACAGGTCCCCTGCCATTTGAGGAGTGAGTCCTGTTGTTGTTTGGGATAGCACAATCCATGCAGTCCACTAGGTGTCCATAGAATGTGTATGTAAGGGATTCAGCAGTCTGAGCCATATTTGCCACTGTCTCAGGGTCTCTGAAGGATACCACCTTGCTTTGGTGAAGTGAGACGTTGGCTCATGAGAAGTTCACCAAGATTACCCAGGATGGGTGTGTGGAGGGTATATGTATGTCCAGTGAGGTACATGTATGTTCTGACCTTACCAATGAGGGGTATATCACTGGTGTGGAACATAGAGTCCCCATGTTGGTGATGATCAGGTCCAATATGTATTCCCCTTGTGGCTGTGCTGACTGGTTGTGCCATAGCATATGAGTCTACAAACTGCAGCGAATGTTGGGCGAGGGTGTTGGGGCTTGGGTAGTATCTGCAGTCAATATTTGTGTATTTGAATTCACCCAATATAATGGTGTTTGTGGAGACCTTCATATTCTCCATAGTTCCCATGAAAGCCGAGTGTGGTTCCTGAGTTTGGGAGGGTGGTCTGTAGCAGGCAACAAACTGAAAGGCAGTTTTGCACAATGGTAGTTGTATATGTATGGTCTGTGATGCTTTGTGCAGTGCTACTAACCCGGAGGTGTATGTATCTGTGATGTATATGGATACTCCCCCTAGTTGTGTTGTCTGTTCCAAGTCTTGTGGTCAGAAAGCATGGTATGAAACATAACCTGCTAGTGCTGGTGTGCATAAGTGAGCCTGAGACAGGTATCTGTTAGTGCACAGATATCACTATCCTCCATACTGAGGAGACTCCTGAGTGGCCACAATATGAGGGTAACACATCTGGTGTTGAGCAGCATTACCCTTAGTTTCATTTAACCTGTAATGTCTATGGAGGTGGGTTTGTCTTTTGAACCCTGCTTAAAAAAGGCACTATGGTGGTAGCAAGAGCCTTAGCCAGCATTCGAAAGTCCAAGGGTGACAGGTGCAAGCTGTCCATAGTGAAGCTACGTGGCATGTCGAGCATGTCACCACAGGCTGACAGACACTGTATCCTCTATGAATTACACCAATTTGTTAGCCAACTGTTAAACGTGATATGTTTGTCTGTATACTGTGACATCATAATTGGTGGGTGTAAGATGCTAGACAAGGTCAGGGTCATACTGGCCTGGGCTACATGATCAGAGTGTTCCTCCATGTATCATGTCATGTGGTCCAGGGAGGAATGTCTGAGGTTTTATGCACCAGCATGGACAATGATGGTGCCAGTCCTGTACTTGCTTTGGAGTGACCTGACTGCATGTGTTATGTGGCAGATCCTGGCACCCGACAGACAGCCCAAAGTGGCTATTCCCTTGTTTGGGCTGGTGAGTGGTACGTCAGTGTGTCTGACAATAAGTGTCGCCTATTACAAGTGTATTAGGTGTGTTGTTTAGCCCAAAGGGCAGTGACTTTGTGGCACACTGACATTGTGAACTATGTGATATGAGAGTATTGTAGTGGTGTAGCAGTTGTGTGTGTGTCTGCTTTGGAGGTCTCTGCTGCTTAGGCAGAGTTCATTTACAGCATCCGAGTATGTCTATGTGTGATAATGTGGTTTGAGTGCTGTCGCTAGAGGATTTGTGAGACTGATATGTGGTGTGTGTGGTTACCTTCACCACCTGACAGGCTGTGCCAGTCATGGGTCGAGAAAGTTCAGCACCCTGTATGTCTATATAGGTGCATCTCACACATATATCTGAGTTTGTCGGGAGGAGGAGAGGGTTGTCTGTGTACATAAGGCAGATGTGACATTGTGTCAACATCACAATACTCACCAGCTAGACTGGAGACTACACAAGAAACTGACCCCTGGACATGCCAGGATATTATGATGACATACTCTGTAGCCTGATCACAAAGGATCAGTAGGGTGTTCAGTGTGTAAAAAAGTATAACAGGGATTAGTGCTCAGGTTTGTTGGTGTTTTGTAAAGAGTAGCTGAGAAGGAGTCCAGACTGAATCATGACACCTCCTTCAGCTATGTCATAAATAGCAATGCACACCCATATATGTCCTGAGTCAGGGCCAACTGTACCTGACTGACAATGCCGACATCCTGACAGACAGGCCCATATATACATACCCACCTCCCACTGACGATAGTCCATATCATCATACCAGGATATATCACATGTAGAATGGATGAGCAGCTACCCCCAATGCCAAAAGCATGGCAGCAAGTGGAATACATTGATTCCCAATATGTGTCATGCAAAAATTACATAACAAACAGATCCTGCACCTGAACAGTCAGCTGACCCTCACCCCCTACACAGGATGTGGAACCGGTGAATGTGTTACAGCAACATATGGCACTCCCCACAAGTGTTGGTGCACAACACACCATAGGAAGTACAGTCCAGTACACCTATGAAGTCTGATCTACAAGGTCATGGAGTCCATCATGGTTGAAGTCATAAACAGAGCTATTGGAAGCTGACATACACACAACCCTACCAACTGTGGTATGTTCATGTGTGGATCATGGTTCCCAAACATGCTAGACTGTTTGCAAGGCAGCCACCCAGGACATACATCACTGAACACAGCTACACATGTCTCACATAGACTTTGAATAGCCCTTTATCAACATCCCAGACACATGTAGTATCCACAAAACCAACAAGCTGTGCATAAATATGTGTTGACATATGACGGAATGTCAATGTGTCCACAGATAGATCACACAAGGTAAGGATTATGAGGTCCTGTTCAAGCTGCTGACACCTGCTGACCCACATGGACCATTCCTGGAATGGCATAAAACAAAGTGTACAAACATCACCATGTCCAGTCTGATGATGTCACCATCCTATAAATACAGCAGAAGGGAAACCAGCCAGTAAAGCAAATAGCGCACCATGTTAATGTGTCTCTCTCTATTATCATAGCATAGTTAGGTAGGGGTTTGAATCCTGCAAACGCTGACTGTGGGGGGGGGGGTGTATGTGTGCAGTTTGTTTTGAGAGGAGTGTCCTTTTTGAAGACTGGGAAAACTCACTAAAAGAGGTACATTCCTCTTTGGAAAGTCTGATGAAGTCACCATCCTACAAATACAACAGGAGAAGGGAAACCAGCCAGTAAAGCAACTAGCGCACCATGTTAATGCATCTCTCTCTAGTATCATAACATAGCTAGGTAGAGATTTGACTCCGGCAAACACTGACAGTGTGTTGGTCAATGCGGTGTGGGTTTTGGTTTTACTATGGTAGGACATATTATGATTAAAACAGTAAGTGTGTTGCACACATCAGGTATCTGCATGGTAAATATATATGTGTACATGTCCCCTCAATCAGTACATAGGTGTGAAGTCTGTATACTACATGAATACATCTGTTTCCATTGACAGGTTGGGTCGCTGCTTCTCAGATCATACGTCACATATGTATGTATGTGACAAGGCCATCCACTGTTGTGATCTGTGGCCAAGGTCATCTGTGCCACACACACCCATGACAGTTACTAAAGAGTAGTGTAAGTGAGGGTATATGCCTGGAGTATATGTCAGACATGTTCATACACAATGACTGGCAATAATGGACAGTCTGTATAGGTGTACAACTGTCTTGTGGATATGCATTCAGGCCTCTAATGTCTAATGTGATACACCGAGGGACTCCACAATACCTATGGATATGTGGATACCAAGGGACACATGACATAACACGAGGCTGTATGTACACATTGGTACCCAACATACATGTTTAGGTATACCATCGATGTGGTACTGACGGGATAGTATGTATAGTAAATGTGGATGACTATGCCATAGCCAGCTTACTGCTATACAGCATGTATCAGACAACAGGTATCTGTCTGTATGATAACCTTGTGTAAGATATGCGTCCCATCTAGGGAATGCATTGTAGGCCAATGCATGCATTTCCAGATGTGGATGGACACATCCCTAGTGTGTTTGCATGTACCTAAGGGGGCTATATGCCAAACAGGTGTGGTCCCAGGAATGGGTGGCGGTCAATACCACTGGTTAGTGTTAGAGTATAGTATTGGAAGGCTCCAACTGTTACTGACTTCCCTACAACTGTGTGTCATTTGTCAGGACATCATCCAATGATTGCTTATAGTCATGCTGTTGAGGTTGTGTATACTACCAGACCGCAAATCATTGACAGATATTAACAGTATCACCCACAGCATAGTGTCAACCCATGTCATACACACATGTGGACCCATGTTAGTACATAACTGTAGTAGAATGCATACTGGCCATTGAAAGTTACTATGAGATGTTAACAATGTTTACAACAGGGTATGCCACATGTCCCATGTGTCCACCATGCACGTACATGCAGACAGTGTGCACCCACCATGTTCACAGATGTACACTTGCTAATCTGTACTGCACACATCACACACGTACTGTCCACTCACTAACACATGCTGGCAACACATTACACTTCAGCCAAGTGGCACATGGGTGGACAATACATACTCAGACCTAAAAGTGGTGTAAACAATGCTACATTGACAATCAGAGCTTTGATGCATAATGCCTGCTCAGACATACCTACAAGGATGTCATTACACTTTCCTGTTGACAACTTGCTAATATTGCTACACTGCTATAATGTCACCCTGTGCATCAGCACCATGTTAGCCTGTTCCTGCATCAATGTTACAGATGACAGGAGGCGACACAGGTATCATCATATGCACAGGGTGTGTTGTTGTTTGCCAGAACCTGACATTGACCCTTCCAACTGACATGTCTGTGTGTGTGTGTGTGTGTGTGTGTGTGTGTGTGTGTGTGTGTGTGTGTGTGTGTGTGTGTGTGTGTGTGTGGGACAACAGTACAGCATGGGCCAATGTTGATGTAATGTGTGTGTGTATGTGTGAGCCCTAGTTGTTTGGTTAATGTGTGTGTGTCTGCATGCACACAGCTCCACCATGTGGTTGCCATATACGGTAGTTTGTGGGCCAGCCACAGACTGTACCTGCTAGGCTGTACAGATCACTGTCTCCGGCCATGGACACAGTACCTGTGCCTGGCAGGGGTGCTATGGACAGTATCGGGTACCAACCCCGACTGGGTGCTGTCATCAGAGGCAGAGGTATGATGACTGGACCCATGTCCCTGCTGGGACTGGCCAGAGCCACGTGCACGTGGTCTACTGGGACTGTCAATGGACAGGCCAGCCCCAGCATGGCTGGGGCTGGTACTGCCACTACGGGAGTGGTTGTGAACTGTGGGCCATCTGTGACCACTGCCAACTGTTGCTGGCATGTGTCCACGTCGACGTCGCAACCGTCCAGCATGGTCCTGGCTTATGGAAGACATATTGTGGAGGGTATCTACTGTCTCCCCCCCAACGTCTATCAATGACCTCGGTGTAATTCCGGATGGCACCAGCAAGGTCACAGATGCTGTCATTGATAGCGGTGTAATGGGCCCGCTGCACCCTAAGTCCCTGTATTGTGTACCGTTCCATACGTGCCTGAGCCTGCATTACAGCCCGGAACATACTGGACATTGTAAGACCTGTGAGGGCACATCTGCCAGGGGCAATACGACCAGCGGTGCTCCCCGAGAACCCCTGGACCTCCACCTATGTGGTACCATCCCAGAAATCCAGCTATGGCTGCTGTGAGCGGATGCAAGTGCCATGGGTACCATACTCGCCTGCACAATGCCAACTGTATGCTGTCCCTTGCCTATGGCCATTGGTGATGAGGGATGTATTGACAGTATGAGTGTGCACATAGATGGGGTTGAACGCTGTGTACTGTCAATTGACGGACCAGCGACAGACCCTGTCAAACCTTCCTGTGCCAGAATACATGTCTCATCATCACCACTATTCGTGGCAGTGGCTTCAGGTTCCCTGCTGCTTCCGGCCACCCCTAACTCAGCACCTGTGAGAGGAAGACAGGAAACACACTTTACAGTCTGCACATGATGCATGCACACATGCACACATGAATACAGGCACACATGCACACATGAACACATGCACACATGAACACATGCACACATGCACACATATACACTCCTCACTACAGCACATACACACACACACACCAGCAATCCAACACATACTCTATAGTGGGTGAAGGTGGGTGTCAGTATCACAAGGCAAACAGTCACCACACACGTGTCAGCATGTAGAATATGTGTTGCACAAGACCATGCAGTGCAAGTGTAGATGCCCCTATTTCATGGCAGTGTACATGGCTTTGATGCAACTGTGTAGTTGTTCAGTGATTGGCTACACCCTGGAGCACAATGTGTACCTGGACACAACATTGATGTGCAAATATTATCAGCTCTGCAATGCCCTGTGCACCATCACTCACAGGTATACATGCCATGGCTGAATGTGTTATCTGTGTGACACATAGGTTTCCATGTCTGAGTACAGTGTCTGTGTCCATAGCAGATAATAGTGGGCACAGGTGTAGCACATGCATGCTACGTACACACACGGGATGAGTGGTGCATGTTGACGTGAAGGAATCCCAATGCTCGACATGGCCAGTGTACAGTGGTTATGGTGAGTGTGGGACATATTGCAGATATGTCAGTGCCAGCCATGGCATGACATGCTATACAACTGCAACATTAAACACCACACATACCCAATGTGTGTCATGTTGCCTATACACCCACTAGCATTCCAGGACATATATGTGACACTTTGTTTGGATGGTGACTGCTGTGCATATTGTGTATACTGGCATATGTAAGAACACACACAGCATGCTATGCATATTGTATATAGGTGCATATGTTTGCACACACACAACATTGAGGTGCACAGCAATGACTGCTATGAGTAGTACCATGGTCACTGTAACTGGATGGGGTGTAGTACCTGTGCCATCATCATCATGCATCTTGTGGTCACTCACAGCTACTAATGTGTGCAAGACCACCACCTAGCATACTGTACCTGAACTGCAGTGCCATGACTATGTTCACAATTACACAGCCACTTTGTTCATGGGTGTGTGAAGTGCCTTGCACAGCCCCATGATAGGCATCTACCCCCTGAAGTACATAATGTGTGTGCATGACATGTGGGATACTGACGTGTGACCTTACAGCGAGTGTGTGGCAATGCCAAATGTAGCATGTTTTCGTGTACTGCGTATGATACACATGTTCTGTTGTGTACAGTTGTTGCAACTATGCATATCCAATG
This sequence comes from Protopterus annectens, assembly GCF_019279795.1. Taxonomy (NCBI): domain Eukaryota; kingdom Metazoa; phylum Chordata; order Ceratodontiformes; family Protopteridae; genus Protopterus; species Protopterus annectens. The sequence continues at coordinate 689,685,640 of NC_056736.1, forward strand.
TGCAGTACAGTGTTGCCACAAATGTGTCTGCTGCTCTGTGCATTGCATGTGATTGAAGCAGCTACTGACTTTACTGAGATTTAGTTATGTGGATTACTCACTTATATTATTTATAATATTTTCATCTTGGTTGGAATCATGTATTAAATACAGGAGTTTAGAAAGGACCTAACTTATTGAGATTCAATGTGTCTTTTTAAAAAAAATTTTTAAAAACTTTTTAAAAGATTCTTAATTACTTAATTGTTTGATTTTATTGAAAGATTGATGGGAGGGTTTTGTGTATATATAAAAAGTATCTGTGCCAGTGTGATTTATCTGATGAAGTTTGCCTTGTAGCAGATGAAAGCGCTTATGTTTTATTGTGATCTTCAATAAACAGACTTGGTTTCTCATCTTGGTGGAATGGATATTTGCTTCTTGGTCATTTCCTGGTCACTTTTTGGTGACTTTACTGAGATGTTTAATGTCTCACAGCAAACATGCACAGCATGCATTATGCGTAGGTGTGTTACGTGTACATGGCCTACACCTCACCTATAACATGCACATGTCATTACCAATATTAAAGTGTTAACACACTCACCAGCATGTATCATCTGCCCTGCTGTCACACCAGAGGACCCTACAAGAATATGACACAGTTTGTCAGTGGCCACAACTGTGGCATTGCCACTGTGAGTGTGCTAAACTACAGTAGAACAACAGTGAACAGTCACAGGTGTACAGATACTATTCCAAATATCAGTATTGCACACAATAGGCAGCACAACTGCTGAACACACAGTACACATCTCACATATGCATATTCTAACAATACAGGTAACAATAGTCTACAGCTAGGGCATATTACCTGCATGCTCCATGTCATCATGCTGGGTGGCTCCGGTCTCCATGATGACACATGCGTGATGCTGTTGCTGCTGTAGGCCAGGAGCCATCACGCTTAGGAGCAGCTCCTCCACTCTGGTGAGGGGGGGATGTATGGCTGCCCCTCCACCTGTGGCAAGCTGTTGTCTATAGATATCAGACGCACACCACTGGACATGTCTAATTAAAACACTGCAGTGATGGTGTACCTGCTCATATGTCCGGTTATGCATGCCTATGTCATTTACTCGACGAACAAGATCTTGCCACAGTGCAGTATGCTCATGCTGGTGCTGGATGGCCCTGGAAAATAGCAGTGTATAGTGCTGCACCAGGCTGTTGTGTATTTCCTGTTCCTTGGCAGCTGTATATGATGGATTGCGTTGATGAGCCATAGCCCTGGAAGACAATTAAACAATATGTGTGAGAAAGTCATGTGGCACACTTAACATTATTAAGTACAGATATCCCTTAACTGCCATATATATAGCATCTGTCTGTCTGTCAGAGGATACACACATTCAATACCACATATCAGTGCTCAGCCCACAACTGGCTGACAGTGCCTGCCACACTCCATATAACAAACCAGTATACACCAGTACTCGGCACACTGTTTGGGATACAATGCACAACCTCACCACGGGTGTATATATCAAGCTAATGCATGAAGAAATATGTCATCCAATGCAATGAATGTAAAGTACATTTACAGTATTACCAGTAAACCACCCTAGTCATTGATGCCATACCCCTACCTAACATATGTGCACGGTTGTTAATATAGCTGGCATACTGCTGTAACAGAGTATACATGTTGCTAGGTGCACACACATATCCTGTAACACACATGTGATTGCGGGCATGGTACAGGCATCATTACACACACATCAGACATACATACAACACACAAATGTATGCCGACACAGATGAGCATAACCTGTGTACCTTACAGTACTGTGTGCCTCTACTTACATATTTCTATGCCTGAGGTATGTAATCTGTTCAGACTTCAGGAAACACACAAGACAGTGTTACCAGGGAATGTGAACATACACCATACTGTGCTGTTTAGACCTACAGCTTCAGGTAGTACAACAGTTCATATGTGAGCTGGATTCACCAGCAGTACCACTTACTGAGAATACATGTATTGCTTCAGCAAACAATGGGACACCACAGTCGTACACAAGGAACTATGTCACAACATATGCCGTCCTACTATGTCTGCATCCCAGCAACTGACACATCTTTCTCTGGCCTCACACCTAGGACACAAACTACCATGACAGAAACAACCTCACACTAAGCTATCACACCTTTACAGACCTTGCACACATTCACTGTCAAACTCATTCCACCTCACATAGCAGGTATTGCACTGAGTACATGTGTGTGTGCATTGTGTCATAGGTAGGTAATATGCTATTGGCCCTAGGGCCTAGAGTAGCCTAGCCATATGCTACCCTGGCCTTTGACACACATGTAATGTGATTTCAATTGCTCCTGTCAACTGGATACACAAAGGTGACTCCCAGGGCATATTACCTATCTCCCAAACAATCATCAGGGGTATGTATGACATCTGCTAATGAGGAGCCTTGTTTGTTAATGCTGGGTGGTTTAGTCCAGAGTATGGCATATTTGTGGATAGGAACCTGTACCTCCAGCATGTGCTGTTTAGTGAGGTGGCAAGGATTAGGGCCCTAGGTCATGTAGCCCGGAGGGATTGTGAGGTGTTGACATGGTGGTTGGCCGACTGCTATGGGTGTGACATAACTCTGTATGTCCGGCAGAGGTAACCTCTTGGTGGGCAGTATGCAACACACTCTAGCTGTGGTTTTGTGAGTCAGTCTGCATAGGGTATGTGTTTGAGGGCAGTATTACTCTTTGTGAGGTATGTCTGTGGCCTTTCCACTTGCTGTAGTTGTCATGTGAGGTACATACCACATGGGGCATTGTGATGAGTAGAGGGGAACACTGACCTATATTTTCCTAGATGACAAACCTTTTGTGATGACATGTACCACATACACAGATTACAAGACTAGTGTGGCACTGTGATTATCAAAGGGGAGGCTACTCTCCACCTGTGTGCCATGTTCCCTTCTGACACCTTCAGTGTTAGGCAGGCTACCACCTATGTGGTAGTTACTGGGTAAAGTGTTTTGGAATGGGGTATGGCACTGCAGTACCAACACTGGTGTTCAGTCCATGCCTTGGTCAACAGGCACCTGTTGCAGTACGTAGGACCCTGTGTTTCCCTCTCTCTCTCTCTATATATATATATATATATATATATGTATATATATTTATATATATATACATATCTATACATATCTATACATAGCTATACATAGCTATAGATATCTATACATATCTATACATATCTATACATACCCATATATATATATATATATATATATATATATATATATATATATATATATATATATATATATATCCATATATATTTATCCATATATATTATCTATATATATATATATATATATATATATATATATATATATATATATATATATATATATATATATATATATATATATATATGTACATATCCATATCTATATATTTATATATGTATATATATCTATATCTATATATCAATATATATATATATATATATATATATATATATATATATATATATATATATATATATACATGTATATATATATATATACACACATACATGTATACATCCATTGCTGCACATATAGATGCACATATAGGCACATATACTGCCCACCTTTCATGGTGGGGATGTCAATTATGCAACAGTTGTGAGACATACGGTTATGTAATAATATTGCACAGTGTTGTGCAGAATGCATTTTGCTGTCCTCAGGCCATATAGCTGTAGCAGGCCTCACTGCCCGTAGCTCAGTCCCACAGCATTTAACCACCACATGACATATACTGGCACTGCTTGCTGTCTGCAATGCCACACACTACAACCTTCATACATATGTGCACATAGCAACCTTCAACAACATATATATGTCCAGCCTTCACTAACAGTTGCAGTATGTCCCTTGCCCTATGCACATGTGCATATACATATAGATACGGACTGCTGCCACATATGGATGATTCACAGTATGTAGAGTACCCTTCAGACACATCATTCAGATGCCAGCAAATACATATCTGTTACATACCTTACCTTTGTATTCCTCACCTCCGTCTGTTGTAGCTGCTGCTTTGTTTGTTTTTTGTTTTTTTTCTTTTTTTGGTTTTGGTTTCCTCTGTGTGTTGGTCTTTCTTTTTAGTGTCTGTCTCTTACAGCCTGTTTGCCTCCGTCTGTCTGTCTCTCTCTCTCACTCTCTCTCTCTCTCTCTCTCCCAGTTGGTGCAATGATATTATTGCATGTGTGGACAGCAAGTACAGGCTGCTTTTCTAGGTATCTGCACATGTGCATGTGATGGCCTCTGCACCAGTTGGTGCCTACCATTTAGTAATTGCATGCAGCCTGCTGTGTGGTAATTGCAGTACTCACTGTGATTGCAGGACACTGCTATAAAATGCTTAGTTAGGCGTAGCCCTTTCAGTTGTGCAAGGTGGGGCCCATACTTGTTTGCTGTGGACACTGTTGTCTCAGTCAGAAGGTTGGTATATGTCTCATATCTGAAGCTAGGGTTGTAGCCAGTGATATGCATGTTGTACTGAAACCTGACTGTTGCTTTTTCCAGTGCACTCTTCTCAGTGTGTAAGTTTACTCTCACCTCCAAATGCTAACAGTGGATACATGGGAGTATGTACTTTCTTTTCGAATTAGAGAATTATTGTATATCTGCTGTGGCTTAGTGGTACTGCATGCAGACTGGTGAGTCCAAGGTGTGGGGTTTGAGACTGACAGGGCTATTTTATTTTGCTGTTGAGCAATAAAAGGGCCCTGCCATAGAGTGACTAAGGCACTTTTAAGCAGTTGTAAGCGGGTTTGCATGGGTTTGTGCGACGTTTAGCTAAGCGCACACATGTGCACACTGGTGCAAACCAACCCGCTTACTAATGTTTACAAGTGCTTACTCTCACTAAACCCCGCACTCATTTCTTTGAAAGAAAAGTAAATGGGGAGATAGGAATGTGGTGATAAAGGGTGCACAAAGAGGGGAAGACAGTAGGGAAACCAGCTCGGGATGTACAGGATGGGTGTGGGGAAGGTCCATAGCTGCCCGTTTCTTTACCAGCAACAGCTGTGCATATGCAATACATTAGGAGTGAAATTTGAAGCCTTCCACCCCTGAGAGAGGGGTGAGGACAACTAAGTATGTTGTGCTACCAATTATGAATATCAGGCACATGTACTGTTTGTGAACTGCTATACTGTCATTAGTACGTTACTCACTTCTGAACAGTTTGTGGTTTGTTTGTGTTGACATTAGCACAGTCTGCTCAGGACAACTGGACATATTTCAGTACTGTGTATGCCTACCTACATCTGTGGGTGTGCCTGACTACACAGGTATATGGTACTTTTGGGTAGGGGTGCAGAACTGCGGAGAGCATTATTTATTATCGTGTGCTGTTTATCTTGCTGAACATGCAGAGTTGCTGTGTACCTGTTAGTCTATGAAGGCTAGTAGTCTGTCTCAGTAGCTCCCACCTGTGGACATATCCAGATGGTAGACAGAGGTTAGCCTAGTATCCTTTGACTGTGCACCACACCAGTCTTTTCAGTGCCTGAACAATGGCATTGTCACAGGTGGTTGCTAGCAGTACATGGCTACATCCTTTGATATTTCTGTGGTGTACTCCTACATACGGGCATGCTTGTGGAATTCATTCTACAGCTATTTGCTGAGTGTGTAACAGCAGACAAGCTGATATGCCTGTGTGTTTCTGACACTTCCACACCTCAGATACTCTCAGGTAAATATTTGAACAGCCTCAGGGAAAGGTACATATAAGTGGGATACACCTGTGATATTTTTCAGATATTGAGACTTTGGGGGATTCGGAGCATATGTATTACTACACGTTTTCTGACATACAAGCAGTGTCTACTCTCGCTTATTGACATTTTTCATTAATTGACATTCCCCACCTTTCTGCCTACTGTTAGTACATTTCACAGGGAGTCACAGGGGCACAGCTAACATTTGCTTGCAAATCAGGGACATCCCTGTAAATCAGTCACAGTTGGGAGGTCTGGCCTCTGACCTATTCAAATATGCCAGTGTTTATCCTGCTCTGATACCGTGTGGGGTTTGTAAAGTGCTACTGTAACATTATTCCCTACTAGCATGGCTGGTTCTCTTTTCACAGTCATGTCATGCAATTCCACAAGACTTGCTGGTTAAGGGCCACAGAACAAGATTTGTGTTATGCCATTCCTATTCTCCCTTTACATTCACTCATTGTAATGCATGATATATTTCTTTCAGCACCACATTATTGGATATCTGCTGTGGCTTAGTGGTACTTCATGCAGTCTTGTGAGTCCAAAGTCTGGGGTTCGAGACTAACAGGGGTATTTTATTTTGCTGCTGAGCAGTACAAGGGCCCTGCCATAGAGTGACTAAGACACTTTTAAGCAGTTGTAAGCAGGTTTGCGTGGGTTTGCGCAACGCTTAGAGACACTTAGCTAAGCGCACATATGCGCACACTTGTGCAAACCCGCTAAATACTGCTTAAAAGTGCTTACTCCCGCTAACCCCCATGCTAATTTCTTTTAAAGAAAAGAAAATGGGGAGATAGGAAAGTGGTGAAAAAGGGGGCACACAGAGGGATACACAGTAGTAAACAAGCTTGGGATGTGCAGGACTGGTGTAGGGAAGGTCCATAGCTGCGCATTTCTGTGCATTGGCAATGAATTTGGAGTGAAATTTGAAACCTTCCACCCCTGGGAGAGGGGTGAGGACAACAAAGTATGTTGTACTGCCAATTCTAATTATCAGCTTACATGTTTGTCCGATGGACATGTGTGCAAAATGGGCAGCTATGTATGGGGTGTAATTTTTTTGTGGGTACAGATTGCCCTTTTTTTTTTTTTTAGGTGAGAGTGGGAAGTGAGGTAGAGGAAGTAGGTATGTCCGGGGAGGTAGGTTGGGAAGGTAAACAGACAAGACAGACAAGACACATACAGGGGCAGTGTATGACACATGGGGTGGGTGACACAATTGACGGGGTAGGATGTTTGGAAATCGCAAGCCCATGAGCCCAGAGATGGTAACAGTGGAACTGAGATCCCCACCCATGGGCAGTCACCACTGAACCTTCAAAGCCCCGAGGGTGGCTGTGCTGGGGGCTGCATAGGATGGGCAGGCTCACCCATGAGACATGCCACTCTCGCCTCAAGCTGGCATAGGGGATCAGCGACTGAATCCTGGATCTCCCTATGCACCACAGCCCGGACCCTTTGAAGAGTGACAGGTGGCCCTTCTCCACCCACGCTTGCATGGGGGGATGAGCCCCATCCCCTGCAGCGCTTCCACCCGAAGGTGGCACAGAACCAATGGAGGAGGGGGGCCCGGGCTGGGCACCGGACCTGCTGGTGCCAGGTGCACTCGCCAGCTGAGGAGGGGCAGGTGTGTCCGCTGGGACCAGCCTTCCCATACATTCTGTGATTAGGTGTGCTTAATTACAACATAAGCAAAACAGCATTCCAGATTAGTTGTAACAGCATGCAATAATATTCCCATTAACCCAACTCACCACGGGTACAACAGTTGAACAGCAAGCATAACACATGCATATATTGAACCACAGTGGTTATTCCAACAGCATGCAGGGATGTTTGGTAGCAACAGGCCACCATGATTGTGGTGTTTAAACAGGGCACATGCATCAACGTGAATACAATTATTTATAGAACAATAGGACATATGTCCCAACAAATATTTAAGATTACATATACCCATTGAGGTGTGGAATTGCATGGTTTATGCACATACAGTAGGATGTATAATAAACCTCGGTTAACATCTTATAATGACCTTTTAGTCTACACTACATTCCTAGTGACTGCAAGTGTATATCCCCTACCTGTATTATTACACTTACCATCATACATTAGGTTGTGTACTGGGTTTGGCTAGTTCAATATATGCCTGACCTATATCTGACATACTAACTGTCCAGGATGCAGATGTTACTGGTACATATTTCTTGATTGCATTTATATTTCTTTATCTACATATCTGGGATGTTTTCACATGACATTTTTACTTCGATTTGTATAGAACCCTGCATTTCTTGACACACGCTCACATTTCTGGGGAAAAATAACATGCTACATGTGAGCCAGGTTTACTTATTCATGCCAGCCAGTAACTGCCTGTTGTGGACAGTATATATGTTTCACAGCTACTAGTACTTCCATCACCCACTTTATATGGGACTGCACAACTCTGGGTTGCCAGCACCTTTTCAAACAGTACTGTTTGTATACTGCAAGGGTACAGCAACATTTCAGACTCTGTGACACAGACTCACTCTGGGTTTTAAACCTTTATTAATGACATTACACACTTTTTCACAGGCTCACTCCTTTATTTGTTTTAACTGTGTATATGGCAAACATGTTCAAGACATATTATACCTTTATTAATAGGTTAGAACAATCTTTTTCAGGCTCACTCATTTATTTTATATGACAGTGCCTGCAGAGATATTATTCCAGACATATGTTACATTTCTTAATGGGTTTCTACACTCTTTTTCTGCCGCTCTGATGTTTTTATCTGACAGTACATGCAGAGGACTTATTCAGGCAATTTTATGGCTGTATTATTGGACTACAACACTTTCTTTCATGCTCTCTCCCATATTTTATATAACAATACATGCAGAATAATCACTAACCTGCCTGGTGGCACAGCCTTAGCAGTCTATCAGCATAGGCTTGCTGATTCATAGCACAGTCACCTGCAGCTGTAAAGTAAATGAAGGGATATTGAGACATACCTATCTGTTTTACATACTCCATTATCAATTCTTACATACTGCATTCCATGGCTACATACTCAGTTGTGGGGCATCCCGCATCCCACGGGCCTTCTGTATCCATTGGTTCAGGCGGTCCTGCTTTTGTCTCTTCAGGTCTGCATGGTGGTGACAGACCTGCTCACCAGTCCGAGGAATGCCTGTGGCACTGGTGAGGTCACGAGCTAACTGGTTCCAAGCCTCTGCCTTGTACTCCGTCCCTTGGAACTGGCCCTGCAGGAGTCTTGACTCGTGATGGTGGAAAAGGAGCCAAACCATGTATTTGGACTCCTCGATGCCCCAACGTTGTGCTCGGAAGCGTGTTCCCTCTCCGACACCAGACATTCTAACTGCAGATGTGAGCTACAATCAGTTATGGCATGTATTCCTGCCTGTGGGGCTTAAATATGCAGCATTTCCCACACTTTTGTGTGATTGGCCGTTTTGTAAAATTCTCGGCTGACTGCAGACCTGCTTAGTAATGGTTAAACTGTCATTCGTAAGTATATGAATGTTAATAGTGGCTGTTTCCCCTATGTTGTCATGGCTTAGTGGTTCTGTACTTTGCTTCTGATGCACAGAGTCCTGGGTTCGACCCTTGTCATTCATTTTATTTTCATACTATCCAGACAGGCTGGGGGGTGTGGCTGCATTTAAGCAACTTTGCTCTATGTTGCTCCTCGGTGCCCTATGGTGCCCTGGTTGGTGCAGCGCTCACATCCGCGCAAACACATTGCGCTGGGTAAAGTGCTATTAAACTGTGGGCACCTCTATTGCGCTAGGTAAAGCGCTATTAAACTACGGTCAACTCTATTGCGCTGGGTGAAGCGCTGCTTAACTGCAGGCAATTTTATATCAGGATCCTTTAAAATATTTATTTTGTTCACTGATACATTGGCCATTTCACTGCTTTTTAGTAATGTTTAAACATATTTGTCAGGTATTATTTCATACACTGATTTAAAAAATAAATATGATGGGGAGTGGTGGGATTTTAACCATGAATGCCTCTTCTTTGTGCGAACCCTCTACCATTACACTATTGCTATTTGGTGTGATTTGCATAAACATTCTTTCTTATGCTCTTCCATGTCAGAATTGCTAACTCTAGCTAAGCAATGAGCACACCCACGCACACACGCGCAAATACGGGCAGCTATTTTGGGGATTTAAAAAAATATATTTAATGTTTTGCGTTTTAGAACTGTGATAGGGGTTTACAATATCAGGGAGTGTGGTGTTGGGTGCAGGGACATTTGTGCGGACTTGCTCTTGTGTGTGTGCTTTGTTTAGTTTTGAAACACTTGCAGGGGCGTGGACATTTAGACTGCTCAGCAGTCGGACATGCCCCCTGCTTTCTTACACGGTCCGTGTAAGACTTACGGTTGAGTCAGCGTGCCCTCATGCATATTCATGGCACGCTGATGTCAAACCGTTCAACTGCAGCCTCCGAGTACGACTTATTAAGTCTTACACAGAGGATTAGTAAATCTGGGGGTAAGTCATTCTAAAAACTATACACCAATAACTTGCCTTCCAATCATGTACAAGCTATAAACTGGAACTGATGCAGATAGAGTTTAAAATCATTTAGAAGAAAACTCAATCATGGCAACAGAACAAAAGGGTAGCAAAAGAAAGTCATATGGCACAGACAACCATTTATGGCTAAATAAAGCCGCAACAGAGAATTGTTAAAACAGGAAGAATCTATATACGGGATGGATAGACTACAAAAAAGGATTGGACAGCATCTCATATTCATGAATAAAGGAGTGCTTACAGATGTACAACATACATCCTACATCGATCAATTACATTACAGTGACCATGGAACAGTGACAAACCACTATACAGCCAAGCTATGAGAAAAGGCAAATTAAAATTCAAAAGGGGGTATTCCAGTGTGATTCTTTATCACCACTGTTGTTATGTCTTGCCTTAACCCATTAAGCTGTTTACTTAACATATTAGGTCTTGGTTGCAATTTGGCTCCCAGAAAACAACTTTGCTTAAAGACTTCTCATTTGCTTTTTGTGAATGACTTAAACTGTATAGTTCATCAGATGAGGAGTTGAAAGCACGAATTCAAGTAATTAAAACTTTCTCAGATTATAAAAATGTCACTTGATCTTGATATGTGTATAAAAGCAATGTTTAAAGCATGAAAATTGCAGTACCAAGAAAATATAATTTTGGGACAGGAATGTGATATAAGGAACTTGAGTAAGAGGCAGTGTATAAATATATTTTGAATTGATGAAGGATAGGCAATAAAACATGAACAAATGTGAAAAAAGTCACTAAGGAATATTGTAGAAGACTAAAACTAATACTGAAACAGCACTGACATCTAGGAATAAAGTCCAGGCTATAAACTAATTTACTCTTCCTGTTCTAACTTATAGTTTTGGTGGGGGTTTACATTATATTCTCGAAAGCCAACAATATCAAAGCTGATATTGATGACACGAGAATATTAAAAGCACACATCAAACGTGTAAATGGAAATCTCTGTAAGGGGAAATTTCCATTTACTGCAATGTAGTGTGGTCTTGGAGTTGGTATAATTAAGTAGCGAGAAGTGTGGGGGGTGCAGGGGGAGCTTGCCCCCCTGCTTAAACACGTTAGGTTACTTTTTTCTTTTTTTTTTTTTTTTTTATAAGATCAATGTTTGAAGACATCGACCATATGGTGTCGACCATATGGTGTTCGATGTTTTCAACCATCGATCTTATAATATAAACCCGTTTTGGTGTGCCTGAGTGGGCCCAATGGTATTGGATCAGTAAAACAGAAAAACAAAAACATTGCTTCACACTTATCAAATGATATATTCAAAGATTATACATTCCGCACTCTGAAGGAGATATGGGCCTCCTCAAAATTGATTAGATGTATAGATCTGCAGTCATGAAACTGCAAACATATCTGCTGATCTCATCAGATCCCATGACAAGAAGAAGTTTAAGATGACCTCTCTGCTTAGTTTTGCAGGAACATTCTGGTGTCAAGCTGGAAATCAAACCAGAAGTAGACAAAAATCAGACAGCAACTGAATGTGCCAAAAACAAAAGGAAGAATATTAGGTGAAGGATCAGATGAGAAGGAAAGAAATGTGAAAAAGCTATAACTATAGTGGTAAGCATACAGATCTACTGAAGCAACCACATGTTGATCAAGATTTGAAGCAGAAATAGTTAAGGAGAGGCGATTTGAAACCAAAATATGAAAAATTAATAATGGCAGACCAGGATAATGGACTACATATTGGGACATTTATACAGTAGGCTCTGAAATAAAGAATTGGAAACAGTCACACATCTTGTTACTGTGTGTGATACACTCATAGCAGAAGGCATGTACACTGAAAGGCTCAATAGTGTGGCAAGACTGTTGCACTGGAGATTATGCAGACATTATAATATAGAAGTAGCTGAGAAGCATTGAAAACACTTTTTTACTTCTTTTTCAGTGTTGTCTTTAGAGGGAATAACAGACTTGCTGTTATTTGGGGAAAATCCTAGCCAATCACATAGACTTCAAGAATTAGTTTTGCCTTTTTCTGAATATATGACTGCAGCCTGTTCATTTTCATGCATAATTAGTGCGGATTCAACATTATGATTAAACAGTAGAATGGTAAATCTGGAATAAATTACAATAAAATTATATCTGGATCATTCAAAACTGATCAGATATGAAACATAATTTACTCCAAATTCAGACTTTTTTTAAACTTAATGACCTACAACAGCAAGGAGCAAAACAGTTCTGAGGGTGTCAGACTGCTGCACAAATTCTGTTTCATACTTCACTGTAATGGCATCCATTACATCTAATTCCACTGCCAAAAGCCATGCTAATCTTTTCCAGACTGAAAAAAACCATTGTATCATCAAACACTGCAATAAAGTCATCCTGAAATCAATTTGGTGATACAAATCGTGCAGGTACCTTTCTGCAAGCAAACATGTTGGTTATTGTTTGACTTAATTGCATTTTGCATGATAGCATTCCTGCTGATAAACTCAACAGAACCTGTCTAAAACTCAGTCCAGCATCTTCTGACTCCTTTCATCACTGAGATTGTTTAAAAGACAACTAACTTAAACCCATCTGCCTTACCCTGAGAGACAGAGTGAGAGTGTCTGACAGTCAGCATGCAATGTGAATGTAGTTACTTAAGCACTTACATATGCTCTGGATTTGCATGATGCCAAAGACTAAAAAGAGGAAACTAAAAAAAAATTAAAAATTAAAGATGCTTGGCATTATATAACTACATCAGCAAGTGATGAGCTTTATAGTTTTGGATTTACTCCATCCTGGTCTCAGCATATAACTGCTTAGCTTTACCTTCATGCTCAGACCTGCGTAGTCATGTATAAATTCCAATCTAACCCCAATGCTTAGAAGGCATTATTTTCATATAATACCAAAAATGAGGATGAATGCATATATTTCCTCTGCTATAGCAATCATATTAACTTATAAAGTCAGATACAATGAGCTTCTATTTATAACGTATTAAGTACATCTGCTGCATGTCTGTGTCTGCAGGAGTATTTGCATTAAATTTCAGGAAAGTGCACTCTTAAAATAATGAACTGCAAAGTGTTAAAACTAAGCCATATTTGTTACCATATATGGTAACATATAATAATCTACACAGATGCATATAATTATTATAAACCATAAACACTGTAGCTTTGAAGACCTACACAACATTTTAAACATTCACTGTGAGAAAGACAAAAATAATCATTTATAATATTATCTAGGGAATGATTAATATTCAGTAAGATTTAGATGCATCAAAACAATTCATTACAAGTAAGACTGGAAACATCAGAAACTGAAACATCAAAGCTTGAAAGTATTTTTTTCAGGTTCGCAACTTCGACCATATGCAGCAAATAAAGATTTGGTAAATATCTTAAACCAATAAATTTTAGTCTTTAATCTACTTCTGCCAGATGTTTCATTTATGGAAAGTTATGGGTCTTATTTATTATAGACTTTTTCTTAATTGGAATCCTATATTCAGAAACTGCAGCACTGCAATGTGCAACTGATACCCTTATTAGATTTAAAGACCTATATCTGAACAATTATTTTATGAAAATATCCTGGTAAACTAGCAGAAAACATCACTGGTAATGTAGGATTGCATACTGCTCTCTAGGATAGATGCATTTTAATTTATAAAGTGACCTCGATTTATTTATTTGTTTTTTTTTTTAGACTCAGCCCAGGTGTGGTGTCTGGCTAAGTCACATGCTCAGTGCCAGGAGTAGTGCCTGGCTAAGTCACATGCTGAGAGCCAGGAGTAGTGTCTGGTTAAGTCACATGCTCAGAGCCAGGAGTAGTGTCTGGTTAAGTCACATGCTCAGAGCCAGGAGTAGTGTCTGGTTAAGTCACATGTTCAGAGCCAGGAGTAGTGTCTGGTTAAGTCACATGTTCAGAGCCAGGAGTAGTGTCTGGTTAAGTCACATGCTCAGAGCAAGGAGTAGTGTCTGGTTAAGTCACATGTTCAGAGCCAGGAGTAGTGTCTAGTTAAGTCACATGTTCAGAGCCAGGAGTAGTGTCTGGTTAAGTCACATGCTCAGAGCCAGGAGTAGTGTCTGGTTAAGTCACATGTTCAGAGCCAGGAGTAGTGTCTGGTTAAGTCACATGCTCAGAGCCAGGAGTAGTGTCTGGTTAAGTCACATGCTCAGAGCCAGGAGTAGTGTCTGGTTAAGTCACATGCTCAGAGCCAGGAGTAGTGTCTGGTTAAGTCACATGTTCAGAGCCAGGAGTAGTGTCTGGTTAAGTCACATGCTCAGAGCCAGGAATAGTGTCTGGTTAAGTCACATGCTCAGAGCCAGGAGTAGTGTCTGGTTAAGTCACATGCTGAGAGCCAGGAGTAGTGTCTGGTTAAGTCACATGCTCAGAGCCAGGGGTAGTGTCTGGTTAAGTCACATGCTCAGAGCCAGGAGTAGTGTCTGGTTAAGTCACATGCTCAGACTCGCAGAGTTAGGCAATGGAGGTTAAGGGAATCAAATCTTGCAACAGTGGGCCACAGAAAACAGTTTTTTTAACTGCTCCTTAATCCTATAAGACAGCTGCCAGACTCCTCCATAATACAAAATTTAGCCAAGTCAAATTATTTGAATTATTTTAGTGGGATATGTTTGAAACAACAGAATAAAAACAAACAGGTCAATAGTCCTGAAGAAATTGTATAAAGTGTACATAATGTACTGACCTGGGGTGGAATTCAGGAACATTCTTCTGTTTAAATGGAGAAAAACCTAAGTCATTGGTCACTGTGAATGCATCTGCAGAAGTGATATGTTACTAAGCAACAAGAAGGCAGCTGTATTAAAGAACTGCAAAAGAATTTACTCAATGGGATTAACAGTGAAAATATAGTTCAATGCCATTTAGAGTCCATACCAAAGCTGTGTACTGAAGTCAATTTGCATGACAGTTACATATGTACATAAAAAGGAGAAAAGTCAGTGTTCTGCAGAAGTGTAGCTTGTAGACCCGTCAACTGTAACAATAAAGGCAGTGCAGACATACGTCACCCCTTTAACATGCACGTGTGTGTGTGTGTGTGTGTGTGTGTGTGTGTGTGTGTGTGTGTGCACGTGCACCTGTGCTTGTGTGTGTGTGTGTGTGTGTGTGTTTGTCCGTGTTTGCGTGTGTGTGCACACCTGTGTGTGTGTGTGTGTGTGTGTGTGTGTGTGTGTGTGTGTGTGTGTGTGTGTGTGTGTGTGCACGTGTGTGTGTGCATGTGTGCATGTGTGTGTATATGTGCCTCTGTTTGTCGGTGTCAGTGTGTGTGTGTGTGTGTGTGTGTGTGTGTGTGCCTGCGCTTGTTTGTATGTGCCTCTGTTTGTCGGTCTCAGTGTGTCTGCCCATGTGTGTGTGTGTGT
>NC_056736.1:689711382-689758882 GCF_019279795.1 Protopterus annectens
ACAGCAAGTGACCCCCAGTTAGTTCAGGTATGCGGTATGCTTTTCCTGTTTCATGGTGGGGACCTATAGCTAGCTATGATTTGGTAGGGAGCTTTACCTATAGTTAATTGAACATGGATTAGCTCAAGAGAGTTGTACTGTTTGAACAGTCTTGAGGTGTACTTATCCTTAATGAAGATGGATACACCTCCTCCTTTGGTTCTTTTATGCTCATTTTGTGGTCTGAACATACGAACGGCCCTGTAGCCCTGCATGACCTGGGTGCTTTCTGTGCCTTTGAACTATGTCTCAGTGACTGCACAGATGTTATCCTCTTCCACCACAGCTTTCCTTATGCACTTTATCCCCATACCTGACTTGGTCACATATCTGTTCGGTAGTTCTCACTCACGCTGTTTTGAGGTGCCAGCATTCTTGTTTAACTCCACCTATTTCCTTTTCTTCCTGAGGTGCTTCAGCCTTGGACTCCTGAGATTTCTACTGAGTCAACTTCCATTTCTTCAGTCTAGTCTCTGTTGACCTTAGAGCCTTCTCTCACCACAGTTTGCATCTGACTATGGGCAACAATGCTTCATGTTGAGGCCCAGCTATTTCACTAGGGATGACATTACAATCCCTGATTTGAACCTATTGCCCTTTCCTTACTAGGAAGAAATTTCCTTAAGTTGCATGCTGACCACTTTTGTATGTGATATTGTGGCTTTCTTTCATGGTGAAGCATGTATTGACCACCATTAAGCTGTTTGCTGAACAGAAATCTAGAATGACCCCCCTTATGATTCCTGTTGCCCCAAACATGTGGACCCAGGCAATGCTATTTTGTTCTGTCTGTCAGAATATGAACATTCAGGTTCCCCATTATCAAAAACAGCTCATTTTTAGATTCATAGATTAGTACTAGGCTAACTGCCCTTGTGAGCCATTTACACCTAGCCAATTATCCCGTGTCAGACTCGAACCCTGTACCTTGTGTTTGTAAGGCAAACACCTTAACCATTAGGCCACCCTCCCACCTGCTTTGTTCTGCTTTACTGAAGTGATCCTACAGCTGCTGACCGAATGTCCTCTAATCTTCACCTTTGCAGCCCTGCTGTGACTGTTCTGTCTTTTCAATGGAGTTTGTTCGATATGAGTCTTGCCACTGATTCTGAAGGCATCACCACAATTCTCACACTATTTCTAGTATGTCCTTCCCTGAGTAGGAGAGTGTGGGCCCTTGGTCAGCAGACTTTGCTTGTACTGCCCTTCAACCTTGTCTGCTAGATAAACAGAGCATGTGGTCTTCTTCTTGCCATCATGTCTTCCCTTTCCCCAAACTGCATCCTTTCAGTGACTCCATATTCAGTATAGCCGTTGTCAGTTCATTTTTGACAAATTGATTGGTTTTATGTCCCACATTTACTTGACAGATTTATCCCAGATGACAGAGTCTGTGTACATGGACACCAGCCAAACAATAACTTACTGAACCAAGACGTCTGGTATTTATGTAGATCCCATTCACCACTGGCATGAGTCCCTGGCATAGGTCAGAGTAGTGTGGGTCTTCAACCCACTTAATGCCAGCAAATACGCATGCCCCCTTTTTAATGATTTTAGACAATATGGCCAAACTACCTAGACCCATGTTTTACACAAGTGTGCAGCAGACCCTAAGGCATTGCGTAGTCCCTGGTACACATTCCTTTGTCTGTAGCACACTGTGTACCCCCGTTCCCCAGTTGATGCCCTTTCCCTGATAGTCATCACGCAGAGTCTGTCCTGTTCCCATGTCTCTGTAAATTTATTTTGGAAGCCATTTGTTGAACTGTTGAACCCATTGCCTTCAACCACCATCTTTTTTCTATTTGTTTGTTTAGGGAGAACATACATGTAAGTTCTAGAAAGATCAGAGGATAAAGGTCAGGCCCAAACACTGGATTTTGTTTCTATGAGGCAAATTGACGGTGCCTCAAATATACCTACACATATTGCACTACCTCATGCTAAGCATTTCTGCGTACTCTGTCTCCTACTGCTAATGATGGTAATTTTTGATATCTGTTCAAACATATCCTTAAAATGTCTTCCTCTAATTAATAAAATGGTGCTAATTGTTTACGCTATCTCATACATTATTGCAATTGGACAACGGCCAGCCAGTTACTTACTAACAACATCATCCAACTGTTATTAATTAATAATTTAATGGTATCACTGTCTATGGAGAATGTAAGTAACATTAAGATTTTCTAGTCCACAGTGTTATTAACACTGGGTTATTCTTCTAGCTAAATTATTTGCAATCCAGTATACAGAAAGTGTCTAGGAGTATCTCCTTCCAGTTATTCTGGACAGCCTGTAAGTTTAAATTTCTTTTAGGAATCTATCAAGATACTATACATTTTTGGTCACCTGACATAAGATCATTCAGCCTTATACACTGACTCTTAACTCTTCATGTGGAATGCCTACTTTCAAAATGCAAAACTTAATTGCTACTAGAATTATTAATTCAAAATAACCATGTTTCCAAGGTGGTTAGAAAATCCTTCTATGTGACCCATCTGATAACAAAAGGGTTTGCATCAAGATCTAAGGATGTAATGGTGCCCCTCTACTCTTCCCTCATCAGACCCGTTATTGAGTACAATGCACCAATTGGTATGTACCTGGCTAGGCATCTCCAGCAGCTGGAGAGACCACAGAGGTACCTCACTAAGAGGATTACTGGCCTCAAACAGTTGCCCTATGCAGCACGATTGAAAAAACTAAGGCTTTTCTCTGTTGCATACTGCCTTCTCGGGTCTAACATACAGAGCCATGTCCAGCCCAGAAATGTTGAACATGTTCCATCTTAGCAAAACCAAATCCACTCGAGCTACACGCTCTAGGGATATAAACCTCAACACAACAATGAATAGAACATGCTGGAGGGATAGATTCCCTTCGCAAAGACTTCCTTTGCTATGGAACAAGGTCCCGATCTACATAAGACAGAGCCCCTCACTATCACTTTTCAAGAGGAACCGTGACGAGTGGATGGGTAACAGAAAGTTCACACCAGGGATCATGCCAACAGCTCTACTAGATAGGGGCCAAGGGTACTAGCTGCTAGATCAAGGGCCTAGGGAACTAACCAAAGGGGTGGCGAATACCGCACAATGTGGCTGGGCTAATATCTGCCTTCAGGCAGATAGTCCAGTACCTACCTATGAACCTATGAACTAATGCCCAGTGTACACTTAGCCACAACAGTTTTTATCAAAAACATCCAAAATGGTCGCTCTGTGTTGATCCCTGCTGCTGCCGAATAAAAAAAAAAACCTCAGAATTACTCTTGGTAAAATTCAGTGCTCACATCAACTGTTTGCCAATATATATCAAAAAATATTAATAAAATAACTATAATGTATCATATATTTAAAATAGGAACGACTGTATAAAATCTGGACATCTCACAAACCTATTATAAATTTAGTGCAATTTGGTACCATGGTGATTTTGATTGCAAAGCCCATTATAATTAATTTTTGGCAATGCTGCCCTTCAAACAAGAAAAAATATTGGTTAAGGCTTGACCAAAACATTCTGTACCAAGTCTAACTTTGCTTGCAGACTTGACCAATACATTCAGTAACAAATCTAACTTTGCTTACATCGCACTGACTACCTTCACATAACATACTTGATATTTGCTTCATCTCAATATCATGCGAGATTGCTTTATGCAATGAGTTAATGCCAATTGTTACTAAAAGTGCTGTACTTCAAAGCAAATAGATCACACATTTATGCATGCAATGAAAAACAGCCTGTATTCTGTGATGAAAGTTTAAATTTCAACTTCTTTGTAGACGTTCTCTCACAAGAAATCGGTTCCATCTTAGAACCTCTAACTGACACTACAAGGTGCAGTGTTGGATCAAATTCACTCTTGTCAGTTTTGTGAATCCCAAAAATTACATCTGTTTTTGATTTGGGAAAAAAAAAAAAAATATATATATATATATATATATATATATATATATATATATATATATATATATATATACACCAATCTTAACTCAAGTACTACACTGCAACCCTATCTACAAATCTGTCCCTCCATCCTTCCCCCTACCACTCCTATTCCTAAAATAAAAATATCTCCCCCCACCCCTTCAAAACAAAAAACTAAAGTTTACCTTTTCAAACTAAAACCCCACTACAAACCTCTACTTCTATCAGATGACATTCACCCAAATCCTGGCCCTACAGACACTACCCTGAACAGTAACCCTTCTAACTCACAAAAACAAGTAACGTTCTGCTCTATCAGTCTCAGGAGTTTCATTAATAAAGTTCAAGAACTTCTTGCATGGTAGCTAATTATACTCCTGACATAGTTATCCTAATAGAAACATGGTTAGAACCACACCACCAGGACAGTGAAATTATCCCTCCTGGCTATAATATCCTTAGACTTGACCGACCAAAAAGAAAAGGAGGAGGTGTTGCCGTACTCTTCTCCGATCGTCTCTCCCAAATTAGCCCCAAATTAGCCCTACCCTCCTTTCAACAGCTGAACTCCTACTGACCAACTTCAAACTTAATAGTTTCAACACCATAACTGTTGTAGCAATCTATATTCCCCCTAGTGATAATATTAACGTACTCGAGAATATCCTATCTCATCTCTCTCAGACCATCCACAATGAAACAATTAAACTGGGAGATGTAAATATAGATTGGCTTTCATTACAAACTCCCAACACTACTTCCTGTATTTACCTGCATGGTTTGAGCAGCTAATCACAACCCCTACCTATACTTATAAAGCTCACCTACCTAGCTCTCTTCTTGACTGGATATTGGTCTCCCGCCCCCAAAACTATCATAACCCCCAAACCCTTTCAAATGCCTTCAGTGACCACTGCCCAAAAAAAGTTACCAGGCACACTCCCCGCCTCACAAAAACCTTACAAATGTATTACCATCCTCACACTTTCACACTTCTGTCCTGACTCATTCAATGACCAACTCTCTAGAATTAACTGGTCTCACCTTACCACTTTTCCCTTAGATGAAGCAGTCCACTCCTTCAACACTACCTTTCTAAACATTCTTAACTCCCTTGCTCCTCTCCGCACAATTAGAATCAAATCCAGTACTGCTCTTCGGCTTACTAAATCTATCCGAACCCTTATGAAAGACCAGGACAGGATATGGAAAATGTGGACTAAAACTAGGACCCCTTCTCTCCTTCAAAAATTTAAAAAAAACTCAGAAATAAAATTTAAAAAAATCATCCATAATGACAGAACAAACGTCTATGCCAATCCTCCCTCTACTCTTAAATCAGACCCAAAAAAATTCTGGAGCTCTATTAATCAGGCTTTACAACCAGGAAACCCTTCCCCTCCAAACCCATGTCCCAACGCAACCCCTAAAGACATAGCCACTAAATTTAACAATCATTTTATAAACTCGATAACCTCCATAATAAATTCTCTCCCCCCTTGCAACAACGCAAGCACCCTCACAAACTCAATACCTCTTTCCAACCCTTCTAATTCCTTCTCTCTTAAAGCAGTATCAACTAACTATATGAAATCTTTACTCTCCAAAATTAAATCTTGCTCCCCTTCAGTTGACAACCTACCCTCCTATTTCCTGCAGATTGCCTCTGAACCTCTTGCCTATCCAGTATCTATCTTGATCAACCGATCAATTTCTGAATCTTATGTCCTCACTATTTGGAAAAACTTCTTTACTTTACCCATTCACAAAGGCGGTAACTCATCAGACATATCTAACTTCAGACCAATTGCCATACTCTCTTCTCTCTCCAAAATCCTAGAGAAATGCATTCACAAGCAGGTAATGCATTACCTTCACCAGGAAACCCTTCTCACACCCACTCAGTATGGTTTCCATCCCAAGCATAGTACAACTACTGCACTAATATCCTTCATCAACACAGCCTCCCTCGCTCGTGATAACAATAAACTTGTCTCATGCCTATTCCTTGACCTCTATAAATCCTTTGACACTGTCTCCCACCCCTTCCTCCTTGACAAACTCATTAACTTATACTTCTCTCCCTCTACGATCTCTTGGTTCTCCAGCTATCTCTCTTCCCACCAGCAATCTGTTAAATGGCTCTCTGCACTATCCCCTCCTCTCACTGTACAAATAGTTGTCCCCCAGGGGTCCATTCTTGGACCACTACTCTTTAATATTTCCACCAACTTGCTCTACTCCTCATGTCCTCAGTCTTCTCTAGTGCAATATGCTGATGACTCTACATTTATAACCATAGCTGACAACCTAACTGACCTTCACTCAATTACCCAGGCATCCTTCCACGCCATTGAGACATGGCTTAGTGATAACAAACTAATACTTAATCCAAAGAAAGCTCAGCTCCTACTCTTCATCCCCAAAAACCTCACCACACTCAAAAGTACATTTACCATTCCATCTAACACCACCACCATCTCAGCTGAACCTAGTACGAAACTGCTAGGTGTCACAATAGATGATCAGCTTAAGTTGGATTTACATATTACTAACGCTACTAAAAAAAAAACTCATCAGAAACTTGGACACCTCTTCCGCAACAAGAAATACTTAACCAACACAGCCCGTAAAACTCTCTCTCATGCTTTACTACTTCCAACACTCCTCTACAGCTGTCACATATTCGCAAACCTAAACTCTACACTTATGTCCAAACTTGAAACTACCTACAACAAGTCACCAGATTTGCAAACAAAACCTACAAGTCACACCACTGCTTAGCACTTCAGCAACTAGACTGGCTGGAATTCCCTCACCTGCTCCGACTTTATCAACTACAAGTTATTCACTCCATCCTCTATGTACCCTCATTCTGCCCCAACCTCTCCCCCATCATATCTAAATATTCCCCTGCCAGGACTATGCGCAGCTCTGACCAAGAATTATTACACATCTACAAACCTAAAACTAAAATAGGATGTCTTCTCTATAACTATAACCCAGCTAAATCCTGGAACCAGCTCCCCTTGGAAATAAAGTCTCTTCACTATAGCAAAAGTTTCAAATTAGCCATAAGAACATACTTCAAAACACCCTCCTTCCACCTATTTCACCACCTTACTCTAAACGTATCTCTAACCCTGCACTCCTACCCCTTCCACCACTTTCCTTCCACATCTCTAACCAACCCTGATCCTTTCTGCTCCAGAATAACCTACTTTATCTAGTCTGTTTAACAGGTGACCTCTTCTCCATTCCCCTGTATCTTTAACTACCTGTTTGAATACTCCTTTTTTTCTAAACTCTGAAACTACTAGGTATTATACCATGACCCCCATTAATATTCCAAAACGTGCACGCTGATTGGCCAGCGTGCACATTGTAAATCGAGTTATACTAATGGAAAAAGGTCCGGTCGCCCGGACTTTTTTCCGTTAGTATAACTCTATTTTTAAAACACTGTCTCGCTATGTTAAATGGGTTTAACATAGCGAGACAGCTTTAAAATAAGCAACGGAGATCTCTGTTGCTTATTTTAAAGCTGTCTCGCTATGCTAAACCCATTTAACATAGCGAGACAGGTTTTATAAAAACAACGGAGAAAGCAAGATCTCCGTTGCTTTTTACTGTTTAGCTATGTTAAATGGGTTTAACATAGCGAGACAGTTTTAAAATAGGCAACGGACATCTGCTTTGCTTATTTTAAAGCTGTCTCGCTATGTTAAACCCATTTAACATAGCTAACAGTAAAAAAGCAACAGAGATCTTGCTTTCTCTGTTGCTTTTACAACTCTGATGTACTGCGCAGGCGCGCAGTACATCAGAACTGCCGCGGATGCCAGACATCTGCAGAAGGGCAGCAAACAGGCATTATACTATGCCATTATTTAAGAAAAGTAATAGTTTATTTTCTTAAATAATGTCATGGTATAATAGCAATAACCCACTTCTGGTTGTGGGTAATGCTGTATTTACCCACGGTTGGCTTTGTTTGGTCCCTCGGGCTTCGCCCTCGGGACCAAACCACGCCGACCGTGGGTAAATCCAGCATTACCCACACCCAGGCGTGGGTTATTGCTATACTAGCCACTTAAAGAGATATGTAACTGGTATTCAAAATCCTTTCCTGACTATTAATTTATTTTGTACAAAGCAGTTAAAATTATATTGTAACAAGTCTCATATCCTTTCAGTTGACTATTAATACTTTGTTTGAAACTAGTCTCATATTCTTCTGCTGATTGTTAATACCTTGTTTTTAAAATTGTACTCCCTGAGAAGCTTTTCTCTCCAAGTCTCTGTTGAAAAGAGCCTAAATCTGATTGTTAATATTTTGTTTATAATATTTAAAAAGATAAAACTGTTTGTTTTTTTTTCCTGAGGAGCTTTTCTCCCCGGGTCTCTACTGAAAATGACCAAAAAGCTCAGTCAGACTAACCCCATCAACAAATGTAAAATAAAAAAAAAAATATATATATATATATATATATATATATATATATATATATATATATATATATATATATATATATATATATATATAAATATAGTCTGTAATAAGCCTATTAAGTGCTAACCATGTGAACAACAGTGCAACCATTTCAAATACTGGTACTACTATAGCAGGTCCTGAATGGCCAGAAAATGGATTTGCATATACAGAGTCCGAGATGGTCATTTCTTGGAATATTCTCTTTTCTCCAAAATATGATGATCTTGGAGTCAGTATATATAAGTTGGGAAGGGAGGTGCATGTCCCCCTATAGCTGGGGTGCAGGGAGACTTGCATCGCTACAAAAATAAGTTTGAAGGAGAAGAGCAATGTTCAACATTTCCTCTTCTGCATTTTTCAGGGATTATTTTTTTTTGGCATATTGACACTCAGCGTTATCACTGCCAGCATTTTATTAGGGAAACAATCAACAGTCTGTCTGCCCATTTACTTTGAACATGTCTTCCGATTTTCAGTAACAACTACATATTGCATTCATATTTCACAGGGTTGTTTAAAACCATTTACTTTACCTTGTATATCAGCCTTCATCAAACAAACAGAAGGATCATGTGAGGGGGCGTGGCCAAGATGCCAGTCTGATAACAGCAGAAATCCATAGGTCTGCTTAGATTTTAATATCCTGACAGGAAATATACTTACATTTTTAGAAAAATCTAACTAAAAGTATACTAAAAGATAGATTAACATAGACTCTTTATTATTTTCTAAAAATGAATACATAGTCAAGAGAATTGTTTAATTATTCCTGTCAAGATGTTTTCTACTGGAGATCTCAAGATGAGCAACTCGAAGAACCCACACCAGGAGAGAGCAGTGAAGAAATAACTACATCTTATAACAACAAACATCCAAGAACTGTCACTAAAAATGGACACATTTGAAAACAAAATGGATATTATCAAACAAGAATGCAGTAAACAACTGGAACTTCGAAATGGAATAGTAAAACAACAATCTGAACAGATTCTTGTCTTAGAGGAAACAGTAACTGCCCTGGATACTAGAGTGACAGAAAGTGAACAAAACACCAGGCTGATTGATAAACTGGAACACCTTGAAAGTATATCAAGCGGGAATAACATAAGAATATATGGAATTCCTGAGAAAGAAGAGGGTGCTAACATGATTCAATTCCTCAACAAGTGGTTTTTATTAGCACTAAACATGCCTGAATTCCTCTCTTTTGGAATTGAGAGGACTCATCGGTCATTCACTTAGATACTTTAAATGGTAAATAATTAGTTCTGATAAAAGTGTTTAACTCCTTTGAAAATACCTATGTTCTTTTATAAGTGCATACACTCAGCAGATTCAGTGACACTTTTAATAACTAAATGACATCAGCTGAACTAGGACCTGCATTAGAAAACTCATTATGCATATTAACATCAGACTTATGTTACATAACTAAACCTTTAGTAACTAAATAGAGGGTTATGAGGCTTTTTTTTTTGTAATAAGTGTTTTATATATATATATATAAGGGAACTAGAAAGGCATAGTGCTCTTAGCAAGCTACCCTTAATATAAGACACATTGGTACCTGGTTTAATGCCACATTGAAAGTGCTCAGGAAAGTTACAAAGACATGCATCTGGAGCGTTTCTCACCAGGCCTTGGCTGAAAATTGGCTTTGTTCCAATTCGGACTATCCCAGTAAACAAATGTTAAATAAATAAATAAATACATTTTTGAATCATTTATAGATTCAGGAGATAAGGTTACCATAGAAAATGTATTTATTTATTTATTTTTATTTAACATTTGTTAACCAGGAAAGTCCGACTAGGTTCCACAGATCCTGTTTACAGTGGAGGCCCGGGGAGAAATGCTTCAGAAGCATGTCATTAGAATGTGGGAGGAAACCGGAGTACCCGGAGGAAACCCACGCGAATGCAGGGAGAACATGCAAACTCCGCACAGAGTCTACAGTCACAGAAATGATCAAAGCACTCCTTCCTATCAGATTGAGAGAGATACAGTGGGACATAAAAGTGGATGAGGTAAGACTTAGTAAGAATGTAGCAGATAGGAACTAGGTGATAAACCATGGTATTAGTAAGGTGATATGTAGAGAAGTGTTAAAGAGATGTTCAAATTAGCCACCACAGAGACATCTTTCTTCAAAATGGTCCCTACCAAATGAAAAAAAAACCCTCAGAAGAAATATGACAGGGAATGAACTTGCTAGCTTTAAATGACAACTAAAAACTTACCTTATAAAGCAAACTATCTGTAAGTGTCTTAGTGATGTGGGATAGAAGTTACATATAGTAATGAGGAACAAATGATCTTTCCATCTGCCAATCGATATTCATCAGATACCATTATAGCTTTTTCCATATTTCATAGAGCTACTCATTTTGGAGCTAACTCTTTTTTGAACCGAAATGTAATGTATTTGCATGACCAGTACTCTTCTTTAACAATGAGCTGTACATACGGGAAAACTTGGTACTGTGTTCTTTCTACAAA
This sequence comes from Protopterus annectens, assembly GCF_019279795.1. Taxonomy (NCBI): domain Eukaryota; kingdom Metazoa; phylum Chordata; order Ceratodontiformes; family Protopteridae; genus Protopterus; species Protopterus annectens. The sequence goes on from NC_056736.1 coordinate 689,722,358, forward strand.
TAACTAACTGTAATATTTGTAGCTATAACTCCGTTGCTTATTTTAAAGCTGTCTCGTTATGTTAAACCCATTTAACATAGCAAAACAGTAAAAAGCAATGGAGATCTTGCTTTCTCCGTTGCTTTTGGCCACAGCTCTGATGTACTGGGTAGGCATGTGCAGTACATCAGAACTGCCGCGGATACCAGACAGCTGCGGTAGGGCAGCAAAGAGGCATTATACAATGCCATTATTTAAGAAAAGTAATTATTTCTTTTCTTAAATAATGTCATAGTATAATAGCAATAACCCACTTCTGGGTGTGGGTAATGCGGGATTTACCCACGGTTGTCTTTGTTTGGTCCCTCAGGCTTCACCCTCAGGACCAAACCACGTCAACCGTGGGTAAATCCCGCATTACCCACACCCAGGTGTGGGTTATTGCTATAACATTCAACCATTGTCAGAACTGCAGTTATAGCTGTATGTGATTTTAGTATGACTTTCTCTGAATGTTAAAGATATGAGCTCATTATTGGAATGGGAGACTTTTTCTCAGAGTGGGTTACAAAAGTCACATGTGTGATGGCTTTAGAATGAGTGTGTCCACCTGTATTGCTGCTCTGACTTTTGGCAATGATCGAGTGCAATGCATATGAATAAGGGTGCATGTGCACTTGTATGCATATTTTGTGTGTGAGTGTGTGTATGTAAGTGTTTGTGTTTATAAAGTTGCTGTGGGGAAAGCAGTGAGATAAGAATTTACCCAAAAGGTCTCTGCCAAAGACTGTAAAACTATTAGCTAGGTCACTCAGTCACCATATAGACACTACCTTTACAGCTAGTAACTGAAGATAATTAATTTATTTAGATTTTGATGACTGGGTTTTCAAACCAGGTTGTGGTCCATTTCAGTGGGGGCTTGGGATACAGTTCCAAGTGCAATTAGACATTAAACAAGAACACAGACAGACACATTTAAAAACTATAAGCAAATTAGTTCAATTCTAACAATACAAAAAACATAGCGTTTGCATAGGAAAAGAACAAAACAAAAGTTTTTACAAGTACTGCTCATGAATGAAAAAAAAATGTAGAAATGGATTGCTCCTAATGAGAAAGAATACAGATTATCAGTTACTATTCTAGATGGTAAATTAAGGGTGTCATGTGCTTTGTGTGCACAAAAGTCTCTGTTTGTCTTAACATTAACAACGTCTCTCCAAGACCTGCACGTAAATAAGCTGATCACCATCCCTATAGCGCAGAAAGATAAAGCCATGACTGTGCCTCACGCAACCAGAGTGTAAACAGTGGACCAGGTTGCTGGAAGGGCTGGTGTGAGGTGATTAGAGATATAGACCACCTTTAGCTCACTGATCCAGGGTGGTGAGGTCATAAGGCTTGTTGGATTGTTAACCTCAGCATGCAAACTGGGATGCTGCAGGATGCAACTGAGAATTGGGTCATAGTCGCTACATTCTATATGTAAGACTTGAGGCATGCTATGTGGATGAATGTCTACACCTCCTAGATAGCAGCATAGGCTAAACCACTGGTCACTGAATGGAAGGTTATGCTCGGTAAGGGGTCCAATGCAATATGATGCAATGTCAGTAATGCAACAAGTAGCACATTCACCTTTGGTGTAGAAGACTGTTGGTTCTATTCCCACATCAGGAAGAGCAATTGCTGACACTGTAATGAAGCATACGGGGAAATGTTGCATTCCTGAGCATGTTATCCTCCAAATGAGGCATTAAACTAAGGTGCATCTGCTCAGGAGGGTGTAAAAGATCTCCCAGTATCTATTGATAAAACTACGTGTTCTTTATTTAAAAAACATTATGTACAATACTATTTACAAACGTATTTATATATTTGCAAATGTATACAATGTACAGATTTCCATTCCTTTCCATTATAGATATCTTACTTTTCATTATTATGTTAAACTTCTGTCTTCAGTATTTATTTGTCCCTCACTCCTTTTTCCACAAACACCATCTCATTTTTCTTAAAATTGCTGTTAGTCTCTATTTGCCATTAAACATGATTTCATTTAGCCTTTCGTTCCAAATGATCCACACAGCATAAAATAATCCTTTATCTGTTTTACTAACACATTCATTATTTATATGGCTATAATATCCATATATAGTCATACCCATATTTATTTTATTTGCCTCCTTTATATTTTCAAAGAAAGTTTCTTTGCACACGTTTCCCACAATTTTACAGCCCTTATACATTGCAAGAAAACATGTTCTGTAGTTTCTGTACCACGATATATACAATATTTTCTTTATTTTCTCTCGATAACATCTCATTGCTTCATTTAAAAATACTTGTCCTCTTCTGAAAAAAGTTAACATATCCCAATGCCGCATATATTTGTACTTTTCTAAATTTACTATTAACTTTTCATTTTTAACATTTATCCAAGGCAAAACTTTATAGAAATTTTAAGAAGCAGCTTAAATCATTGGGTTTATTAATCCTTAACCTCCATTTTCCTTGTCCATGTATAAGACCCATCTCCTCTCTTCACTGGATTCAATCTTGTAACCCATATAAAAGAAAAATTACATGTATATTTATTTTTCATAGATTATTGGCAACATATAGACACTAGCTAGCTAAATGTGCAATCTTTCCCAGTATAACTGTATTAATCAGATAAAACTTTATATTAAATGATAGCTTGTATGTTTTACAAAAACAACAAAGCTCCTTTATTTCATCTAGCATCCTATTCCATTGTTCCTCGTATAAATTTTTAAACCCAAATCTTATTCCCAACACACAGATTTCTTTCATAAAGAAAGATACTACTCCTATATTTACTATATCACTCAGCACTTTATTTTTTTTTATTTAAAGTCATGCCTACTATATTTAAACATTTATGTATATACCATTTAACTTCTTTTATCTAGATTTTTCTTGTAATCAAAATAATATTATATGCATAAGTAAACATGACTGGAATTTTTATCCTGTAATTATTAATATAATTAGCACCTCACAAACAAATTTACATCTCTGACTAATGCATTCATAATTAATGTAATAATATACTTTTCATAGGCCATTCTATATATTTGTATCTATATCTGTCTGTCTATCTATCTATCTATCTATCTATCTATCTATCTATCTATCTATCTATCTATCTATCTATCTACCCATCTCTACACACACACACACACACACGCACACACACACACACACACACACACACACACACATATATATATATATATATATATATATATATAGGTCCACTTCTATATCTTGAAAGCTCATAATCTCAAAATTTAAAATACTGAGTCCAAAATCTTGAAAGTTCAAAATACTGAAAACTGAAAATAGTGAATTTCATAATATCAAAAAAAAAAAACTACAGGATACTAGCACTTACTATACTCCACCAGAAGTACATACAGAAACAAATAAAAGACAATGCATATTAGTTTACTCCAACTATTAGTAGGGGGAAAGCACCCCTGCACATCCCTTGTAGGGGGCTGCACCCCCCACACCTCCTGCTACTTAAATATATCGACTCTGAGATCGCACTTTAAGATGAGTTATTTTGTTGTATAGTAAGTTAAAAGGGAACATGACTAAGGTTACAACAGGCAATCATGAAGCACATACTGGTATGTTTGTCATTCCCCTCTGTGGAGTGCGATCTTGGAATTGATATATTTAAGTAGCAGGGGGTGTGGGGTTCACAGGGGGGCTTGCCCATTTGCTTATAGTTGGAGAAGAGTAATATGCTTTGTTATGTAGTTGTGCTGGAATATTGGAAGTTTTGGTGTACTCTGATTTTTTTTGATATTATGAAATTCAGTACATTGAGTTTTCAGTATTTTGAACTTTCAAGATTTTGGACTCAGTATTTTGATTTTTGAGATTATGAGCTTTCAAGATTTATAAGTGGACACACACACATATATATATATATATATATATATATATATATATATATATATATATATATAGTATACACACACACACACACACACACACACACACACATATATCTATCTATCTATCTATCTATCTATCTATATATATATATATATAGTATACACGCACACATATATCTATCTATATATATATATATATATATATATATATATAGTTTAACCATCAGTCAGTAAAAGTCTTACTTTATTTTTATTATATGCAGAACAACATACATTCTCAGTTTTCCTTCTAATGTTATACTCTCCCATAATCATCCACAAAACTTCATGTTGTTACTGTATCAAAAGCTTTATTTTAAATCATCGATTATGATCTTGCTGTCATCAGTATGTTTATAATATCATCCACGATTTGCTATGATCTTGCTGTCATCAGTATGTTTATAATATCATCCACGATTTCTCTTGCTGTGGTTTATAATTCTTGGCATCGTCTTCCCTTTAAACTATATATGCTGTCTCAGTAATACTTTTCATTTTACTTTCCATTCTCTTCTAGATTATTTTCATATTATAATCGGTGTTGTTCAGTAGTATAGGTCTCCAGTTTTCAAATTTTTTTTCTTCCTTTTTCCATACAAATGTAAGTATCCCATTGCATAAATCATTATATATATCAGCCTCCATTTAACTATGCATTCATAACTTTTAAGAAGTATTTTTCTACCAGTATGTACAATTGTTATAAAATTGGCATCGAATTCCATCTGATCCTGAAAATTACTGTAAATTAATTTGCCTAAGTACTGTATCTAACTCATATAAGGAAATATCATTTTCTAATTTCTTCTTTTTTGTTGTTGTAATTTTTTTACATGCAATTCTTTTTTTTTTGGTAATTTCTTGCTATCTTGAAACATTTTCTTTGCATAATTTATTACAATATTCATAATTTGTTCCTGAGAGCTTCCTACCTATCCTCTGTCATATTTAATTTCTCTCATTATACTAGTATTCTCTTGGGTCTTACCAGATCGAAAACTCATTTCAGCGAACACCACAAGACTGACACATATAGTTGTTGTTGTTGTTTGTCTTTTGGCTATTTCCCGGTAAGGGGTCACCACAGCGGAACTCCGGTCCGCTAATAGTTGACAGTAGATTTTTACGAAATGCTGAGGTGCCAGCTCAACGCTCAACCTTCAACAAAGGCACGCCCATTTATGAACGCATGTCTTTCGAACGCTACCCAACCACCGGGAGGACATGCAGACTCCACACAGAAGGCACTCCCAAGCCAAGCCAAAAATCAAATGGGAGAACATCTTGCTGTGAGTTAACAACACTACTGCCGTACCACCACTGCATTAATAAGACCAACACGTATAGTATAACACCGACACATATAGTGTGAACCACAAATACGCCAAACCCCCTAAACCACAAATTTTCAAATCTTGAACTGACATAGTCGGCCAGCACGACCACACACTACATACTACCTACCCAAACATAATAAATAAAACACATACATACACGAACACTAACCAAACCCTACTTCTAACCCTACACTAAACCTTACATACATTACTATCTATGCACTTACCTTAACCCGTACCCTAACCCTAAGGTCCGCAACTATCTTACCCTACCGACATATACCTAAACAAAACAAATAATCCACACACATACACTTAACAAAACCCTACTTCTAACCCTACACTAAACCTTACATACATTACTTATCTATGCACTTACCTTAACCTGCACCCTAACCCTAAGGTCCATAACTATCACACACTTACCTTATGGAGCTATACCACAGATGGGCCGACCATGATACCTCGACATTTAGTGTTTAACAGTTTTGAATGCTCGCTGTTACCGTAGTTTATGCTATACGTGTTGGTCTTGTGGTGTTCACTGAAACAAGTTTTGGATCTGGTAATATAGACCCATTCTCTTTAACTATGCTACTCAAATAAGTTGTTACTTCTTTTTTCCCTTGCAAATAATGTATTTGCTTAAATAGTAATCTTCTCTTGACTATTTTCATAAATTCTCCATTCCATCACATAATATTTTCTATCATTTCTTTCCAAATCCTTTAAAGTGTCCATACACACTGGGCCAGATTCAATAATACCTACACTAAGTGTACACTAAGTGTACACAATCTGTAGTCAAGAACATCCCAATCACATGTTTTCGACTTTCTAGTCACTCAGAAAGATTATACTAAGTGTACCTGTAGTCTACACTTTTTGGTGAACTTTATGAATCCCCCTCAGTACCCTCAGTATTGAAAGCTACAGGAAAATCTGTAGGCAAACTAAAATTAGGAGGAAGAAGGTATGAGTTATACTTGTGTTGTCTGTTCATTCAGAACTGTGTACACTCAGTGTACACTTAGTGTAGGTGTTAATGAATCCCAGGGATTGATTTATAATTTATTTTTATTTTCCTGCTTTTCTTGCATCTGACTGCCATTCTAAAAAAATTTTTATAATTTTCTTTCAAAGCTAGCCATCATTCAGACCAGTTTTTATAACACGATCAAGTGTATATTTGATCTTTTTATAAATGTATACTCATTTTTCCTATTCTTATCGCACAATTTCTAGTTTATTCTTTTTACTGCTTTTCCTTATCTGATGCACTCCTTATTTTCTTGCATTTCTATCCATATGGCTGAGTGATCTGAAATGCCTGGGTCTATATTATATGTTCAAAGTTTCAAAACTCCGAACCTCATATAATCAAACTTATATGAGGGAAGTTTTAAAACTTTGAACATGTAAAAAAAAAAAAAAGAAAGAAAAGAAACTTAACAGAACGCTGTGCCACTCACACCCCCGCTACTTAAATATACCAATTCCGAAATCACACTTCAGTGAAGTGAGATCACTGTAGGGAATACTTTTCTTTACTTCACTGTAGTGCAATCTTGGAGTTGGTATATTTAAGTAGCGGGGTGGTGCAGGGGGGCTTGCCCACCTGCTCACAGCATTCAGGTAAGTTTTTTTTTTTTTTTTTTTTTTTTTTTTTATTACATGTTCGAAGTTTTAAAACTTCACTCATCTAAGTTCAATTATATGAGGTTTGAAGTTTTGAAACTTCGAACATATAATATAGACCCAAATGTCTGTTACAAGTCTCTCTCCCTTAGCTATATTTACATTTTGTGATATAATAAAACCATCTATTTCCATTATATATATATATATATATATATATATATATATATATATATACACACACACACACACACACACACACACACACACACACACGCACACACACACACACACACACACACACACACACACACACACATACACACACAAAAGTTATTATTCCAAATATTTAAATTGCCACATTTTATAACTTCAAAAATTTTCTCAACATCCCTTCTACTCTCCTTCTTTTTTACTCTCAAGTCATAATTAAAAATCTCCCTTTAAGAATATATTACTATTAATTACTACATAATCCAAAATTGTATGAAATAAAAAATCCCTTACTTTACTTGTAGGTATACAAGGCTATAATTATATATATCTGATTATGCTATTTGAGATCTACAATAGTTAATCTTCCTGTCATTACCAATATTATGTTCAATATTTTCACTCACGTTCTACAAAGTACAACTATTCCTGAATATTCCTTTCCTAGGTTCCACATTGTAACTTCTCCCCAAAGTTTCTTCATAATCTCTCTTCTTGTATCAAAAATCTTATATTATTAAGTCCACATCACAACTGCTACACCAATTTAGGATGACAATTCTAGTTATATTTTGATACTATTTACATTTACTGCAAGTACTAAAGTTGTCATTATGTCTGTGTTGTAGCTTACTATAAATTATGCAAATCTGAAGTATTTATCTCATTTGTATTATCCATTTAAACTTTCTTTTTCTCTTACTCTTTTTAGCTTTCCAGTTTAAACCTGCCTCATCACTTATTTCAGAACCTTCTTCTATATTATCTTCTGTTTCAATTTTCTCTTTATCCTTCTTCTATATTCGTTTCATTTTTCTCTTTATCCTTATCTTTCTTTTACTCTGATCTTACTTCCTTACTTCTTCTTGATCTTTTACTGGGATTGTTTCTTCTCTTCATATACTGTCCTTACTTTTGTATTCTCCTTTTTCATCTTAATTCTCTAAATTACAATCCATCCATAAATACCCAATTTTGTTACAGTTATAACATTTCAATTCACACTTTTTATGCATCAAGACATGTTTCCCAACTAATATAACATTTCCTGTTATCATAGCTAGTTATCAAATTATCATCTTTTTCACAGAAACAAACATGTTTTGGTTGTCCCCAATATTTTACAACATCTTTATAACCCTCTGCATTTATCATGCTAGGGATATGAACAATATTTTCTTTCTTCATTGTCAGTACAATTTAATAGTATAATCTTTTGGTATCATAGACTTTGCTAATGCCATGACATCTTTACAAAGTTTGCTTAAATGTCATTTTAAAGTCTCTTTTTCAACTTCAGTTCAAACTGGAGATACATTTTCTTTTTGGTGGAATGCTTCAACCACATAAGAATCCCATGGATTATAGTTCTTTTTTATCTCATACTCCTCCCAAAATTTTCCGGAACAAACCATTTTCAAAAATAATCTCACAAAATATCTTTTTATAGCACAAAGGTTCTTACTTCCTGAGCCTTCACTCCCAGTGGGACCATTAAATTATCCCAAATGTCATATCCATCCATTTCTTTTTCATCTTTGTTCTGAATTTTCACCATTATTTCCATTGATTGTTGACATTTCCTTTCCTCTATTCATATCTCATCACTTTCCATGTGGTTTCTTTAAAAATCTAGGTAAATGTATTTAACTACATAATCAGAAATAAAATTAGTGACCCTCACCTTAATGCGTCAAAAACAATCTTTATACATAAAGCTAATTCAGACCCCCAAAGCCTGGATAATTACAGGCCAATAGCATTAATAAATGTGGATATGAAAATTCTCACTACCATTATAGCATGTAGATTAAAAAAGATTATGATCCATTTAATTTCTAAGGAACAGGCTGGATTTATGGCAACTAGACAAACTAGTGATAACACATTAACACTACATAATATGATGATGTATGCTAAACAAAACAGCTCTAATATTTATGCCCTTATAATAGATGCTGAGAAAGCATTTGATAGAGTGGATATAAACTTTTTGTTTGATGTGTTGCCTTATTTCAATATGCCACAGGAATTTATTCAGATACTACAAATATTATATAGTAATCCGTATACTACGTTATATATTAATAGGAGTTATTCTAAAAGAATACAGATTAAAAATGGTACACGGCAGGGTTGCCCTTTGTCCCCCTTATTGTTTAACCTTTATTTAGAACCTCTATTTTTATATATTAAGCAAAATTTGTATCATAATGCACCAATACTTTATAGGAATAAATTAGTAATGTCGGTATTTGCTGATGATCTTATTATTTATTGTACAACCCCAATTTCTGACAGTGAAAAGATATTAAATGTTATAAACGAATTTTCAGAAGTCTCTAATTACAAAATTAATTTGGAGAAAACTAGTATTTTCCCGTTAAGAACCCCTAAACCTTTTTCATTAATGTCCCTGTTGGGGAAGATATCATGTAAAGAAAATATCAAATATTTGGGTATTAGCCTCTCTATGGATAATAAGGACTTTTATAGTAATAATATTAAACGAGTATGGGAACTAATAGTAGCTGATTGTGGCAGATGGAGGAATTTAAGACTACCGGTATTGGCAAAAGTATCAATAGTGAAAATGAATATATTACCACAAATGTTATACATCTTTAGGTCTGCTCAAGTATCAATTACAAAGACAGTTTTTAAACAAATTCATAAAGATCTAGCTAAATTTATTTGGGAGCCAAAGAAAACTAGAATATCGTATGAGAAATTAATGACCCCGAAGAGTAGATGAGGACTTGAGTTACCGAATTTTGAACTATACTATTTAATTGTGAACGCCAACAGGTGTTTAAGAATTGCTAATTACAAGGTAATTAGTACAAAGTGGATACCAACTTGGGTGGTCTTGAATTACAACCATATTCTAGATTGGAACATAAATCCTAAAGCTTTACCCTTTTTGGATAAAACTAGTTTGATAAAGTATGGGATTATGGACCACTTAAAAACATATGTGTCATCTTTGCAAAATTTATTCCAATCAGTAGACTTGTTGCAATATATGATGGTTTTTCAGCCTTTCCATGGGAATCCCAATTTTAAACTAAATGATCAGTTGATTGATCTTAGTAAATTTCCATTAATAGTTAATTTGACTCTGATTGATGTTTTTAATAAATTTCATTTATCGGCTTCGCAAGTTAGGCAGGAATTGAATCTTCCTAAGAGTTATATGGTTGTCATGAGACAAATCAGAGAACTTGCTCTGAGTCATTTTGAAAACTTTAAACCGGTAGTTGGAATTGTGGATAAATGCTCTGAATTGTGGCAGGCTCTCCAACAGGAGGTCAAATTTATAACAACAACAAATAAATTAATTAAAGATTTCAAATTCCAGGATAAAATTCTGTTGTCAGGGTATTGGGTAAACAAAATGACAGTAGCAGATAATCAGGCATTAAAAGCAATTGATTTAACAATAAAATCGGTCTCTTTTCAAAAGTTGATGTATACGCAGTTGATGATTTGGAATAATGCTTATTATACTCGTCTTAGGTTACATAAATTTAATCCTAGGAATTCTCCAACTTGTCCATATTGCACAAATCAAATGGCGGATCTTCTTCATATATTCTGGAGCTGCAAGTGTATATATAAACTTTGGAACTCTCTTAGAACACAACTACAAAAGATGGGTTATCAAAGTTCAACATTATCATGGGAATTTATGATTCTACATGTTCCTCCAAGAGAGCTCTCTAGGTCACAAACTATAATATGTATGAATATTTTTTTGCTGATGAAGTTATATATAGCTACAAATTGGTTAGAACCAGATAAGACATCATGGGATAATTTCAAGCTTGTGGCTATAAAGCATATATTAGCACATAAATTACTCCTGAAGCAAAGTAACAAAAATATTAATAACCCAAAAATATGGGAAAAGATTTTTAACATTATATTAGCATAATACTGTTATTAGGAATATATTAAAGTTTGGATGTATATGTGGAGGAAACAATGTTTTGAAAATATGTATGATATGTATGGACGCAAAGTACTTCTACAAATGTTTTGGCTTTGTTTTTCTTCCCTGGTGTTTTCTTTTTTGAAATAATGACGATTTTTATATGGAAGCATTTCATGTAGATATTGTATATAGTTTTGATAGTAATAGTAGTGAATTATGTGTGTGATTTTATTGTATTTTGAAAATATATATTAATAAAAATTTATTATGGAAAAAAAAATCTAGGTAAATAATTGCTTTGTTGGGTAATCTTCTTTTAAAATATCTTCTGATTCTTCTGACTGACTTTAGTCCATAATTTCACCCTATGATCATATTTTCCAGTTTCCAGCTTGCTCTGCAACAATAATTCACCCAACCCTCTCAGCTGGAGGGTTGCAATAATCCATCCATCATTGTTTTGAACATTTGCTTCTGACGTAAAAAACAAATTCTGCTGAAACAGCTCCTCTGAATCTTGTAGAGCTTGAAACACAAAGAGGCATTAACCTCTGTGCTATTCCCCATACTGGATCTCTTTGAGTGCTGCTCTCTCAACTGTCACTATGCTAGGAACTGAACAAGAGCTCTCCTAATGAGTAGGGGCAGATCCCTAATGCCCTGGTCAGCCTAACCTGGTCAACAAAAGGATAAATAAAAAATAATGGAAAATTAGCCTGCTTCCTTGTCTGTACTCTTGCCTCTGAGGGAAATGAATGACTTAATATGGCTTGCATCCAGTTCGGAGAATGAGTGAACCATTCATGGAATGAATGGAAAAATTGTCTGAGTGGGGCTAGAAAGGGGAACTACTGGACAGGTCACGTGAGGCAAAAAGAAAAAATAGTAAGCTGATCAGTGGCACACTGCAGAGAATTAGTAGCTAAAGGCATTCTAGTACACTTAATGTCTCTCTTAGATTAAAAGAAAATATGCTTACCCTGTAAATGACTGATACATCATAATTTGAAAAAAAACAGTGTTCTATTATAATTAAATAAGAACACATCTTCCACTACCGCTTATCCACAATGCTCCCCAAATATATATATCTACTAACTCCATGGTTGCAAAAGAGTGTAGAAAGGAGGAGCTCCCCATAAAAGTGCACATCAGTCTTTCACAAGGAGCAATCCTACCAAGGATAAACCTCCAGCCTTTGATCAGTGGTAACAGGTATGATTTCAACCAATTGTGTTCAGGCAGTTAGAACCCAATCAACAGGTCCTCTATCACATGTAAGGAAACCAGAAAATGCCAACCTAGATACAGACACAGCCCTGAGAATTAGTGGAATAATGTTATATATGCTTAGCATTATAGTGTTGGAAACCTGTTGTTTTACTGTAAACCATGGATCTTGCTAGTCATATCATACCATTTTGAATGTTACATCTGGAGGCAAAAATGACTTCCACTGACTAGCCCACAAGGGACACCTGCTCACTGGTTCTAATAGGGACTTAATTTGAGGGGATTTGGGCTGTAGACAGGGTGCCAAACAAACTTTAAGCTCAATATGATAGGTAGTGTATTGCTTCCACATCCCTCCCAATATGATTATAGGTCAGCTCACCTATCAAGGCCTACACCTTGCTCACTCCCAGGACACATCTCTGCATTTACTGTTGTACTGCAAATGGACATCACATTGAGTGTGAACAGCGCTGGATATCTGTGAGCCAAAGGGAGTGTACATCTTCCTTCTGTGTACAGTATGATTGCTGTGGTAACACTGCTGGACAGACATCCTGTCAGTGACTTATGCTTATGTCGCAATGCAGGCCATTTGTAGCTCCAGACTGTTGTAAACAAGTGCCTGCCACATTTGACACATAATATACACTGTTGTAACAGTAATCTTAACAAGAAATAGTAAGCAATAGGTACATCAGCACTTCCATTAATATAATTGAGCCTATGACAGACAGTGTCAGTTTGTGCTAATCACTCACATAGAAGTATTGACAGGTACAATACAATACAAATAGTAATTTATTGTGTTAGTATCTTCAGACAAACAGCATGGATAGTTAATTATTAGAAAAACAGCCTGTGTATATTCACTGTTATGTTTTAGCTCACTGTAATAGGTTCATAGGTAGGTACTAGGCTATTCGCCCTAGGGCCTATATAAGCCTAGCCAAATGGTGCTCAGGCTTTTGCCACCCAAGAAAATTATTTTCATATGCCCCTGTCAAGCAGAGCCAGAGAAGTGATTCCTGGGGTGAATTTCCTATTTCCCATACAATCATCAAGATTTTTCTTGAAGAGTGCTAATGAGGAGCTTTGTTTGATATAGATGGGTAGTTTGTTTCAGAGTATGGGAAGTCTCTGGGACAGGAATCTATCCCTTCAGCATGTTCTGTTTATTGTGGTGACAAGGTTTAGGTCCCTAGAGCGTGTAGCTCGGAGGGGTTGGGATTTCTTTAAGTGGAACATGTCCCACAGCTCTGGGTTTGACATAGCTTTGTATGTTAGGCAGAGATCGCGTCTGAGTAGGCGATATGTGACAGAGTAAAGCTGGAGTTTTTTGAGACGGTCTGAGTAGTGCATCTGTTTGAGGCTGATAATTCTCTTTGTAAGGTATTTCTGTGGCCTTTCCAGTTGTTGTAGATCTCTTGTGAGTTACATACCAAAAGGGTCATTGCACTCCATAATGGGTCTAATGAGTGATGAGTAGAGAGGAACAGTGACCTCTTTTTTCCTGGATGCGATACCTTTTGTGACGAGGTGTGCCACGTAGAAGGATTTCCTGACTACTGTGGCGATGTGATTATCAAAGGAGAGACTACTGTCCACCTGTGTCCTAAGGTCTCTTATCAAACTTTCAGTGTTAGGTAGACTACCGCCTATGTGGTAGTTCATGGGTACAGAGTTTTTACCAAAAGGGATGACAATGCACTTTTTGGCATTGAGCTTGAGGCCATGGCATTGAAACCAGGCATCTGTCTCAGTGAGGCCCTTTTGTAGGATATCCACATCATTGGGAGTTTTGATTATGGCTCCTAGTTTGCAGTCATCTGCAAACTTTGTTAGGCAAAGACCTTCTGTGTTAGCCTGTACTTCAGAGAAGTACATACCAAACAAGAGAGGACCTAGGACTGAGCCCTGAGGTACTCCACTTGTCACTGGTCTGAAGTTGGATTTAGAGTCTGCTTCTTTCACAGTGTGGGTTCTGTCAGTGAGCCAGTTGGCAACCCATCTTGTGACATAGGGATTTATACCTAGTTTAGTGAGTTTATCTATAATTCCAGAGGGGGGATGGTATTGAAAGCCTTGGCAAGATCTAGATAGGCTGTGTAAACCACCTTACCCTCATCTATGGGTATGGTGACCGCTTCAAAGAAGTCTATCAGGTTAAGGAGACATGATCTGCCTTTTGCAATCCTGAACTGGGTAGGGTCCAGAGTTTGGAGATTACCAATGACATTGTTTATAAGTTCCATGATGATACATCCCATAGCCTTGCAGACTAGGCTCGTCAGGCTAATGGGGCGGTATTTCTCGGGGTCCGTGGTGGATCCCCCTTTGTGGAGTGGGATAAATGTTGCTTTGGGCCATTCAGTGGGCACAAAGCCTGAGGTGAGGCTATGATTGAACATGATAGTTCATGTAGAATGCAGCCTGGAATGTTGTTAGGTCCCATGGATGCTGTGCTCTTGGCTTTGGAGAGTGTGTTTTTTACCTGTGCAGCTGTGATTACAGGAATTTTGCATTATTCTGATATAGAGATGGGCCCTTTAGGGGATGAGAGAGGGATAAAATTAGCACTGAACCCATCTGCCAGGATGTTGGCAATATCAACTGCTTCTGTATATTTAGTGCCATTGTGCTGTAACTCAGAGAAGATCTGAGTGTTGCTATTGAGATTTTTGACATAGCTATAGAATGCTTTGTGGTTGTCTTTAGAATCAGTGGCAATTTTGTTTTCATAACTAGCTTTGGAGGATTTTATGAGGGATCTCAGCTTCTTACTGAGGCTGACCATGGAGTTCCTCCAATCATGGGATTTTACTCTTTTTTGCAACAGTTTCTTTCTTCTGTTGTAGAGTTTGTTTATGGCAGGGGACCACCAGATTGGCTTCCTTTTTTTGGAGGATAGCATTTTTGTTCTGTTAGGGATTGCACGATTCATGCACTCATGTAAGTGCTTATAAAGTGCAATTGTATAGGATTCTGCAGTCGTACCTCTATTGTCAGTCAGCACAGGTGTCATGAAGTTTGCCACTTCTGTCTTAAGAAGCGTGAAGTTGGCTTTGGAGAAAATTTTTACGGTGGTTTCCCTAATGGGGGGTGGGAGTGGGATGTGGATGTCTAGGGTGATTTGCTTGTGGTTGGATCTGACCAACGAGGAATTGACCTCTGGTGTGGAACACCAGTTGCCCATGTTGGTGATGACCAGGTCTAGATATTGCTGCCCCTGGTGGGGGTATGGATAAATTGATCCAAGGTGTTGGAATTTATGAATTCCAGAAAATGCTGAGCACAAAGGTTGGTACATGAATAGTTTTCCCAGTTAATGGTGGGGTAGTTGAAATTGCCCATTATTAGGGCGTTAGGTTGTACCCTAATATTTTCCAGTGTATCAAGAAATGAGGAGTGGGAGTCCTGGGTCATGGTGGCGAATCTGTAGCAAGCTACAATTTGGATTGTGGTCTTGCCCATAGTTAGTTGCACTTGGATAATCTCTGATGCATTATGCTGATCAACTAGCCTGGAGGTGTAGATATCCTTAATGAATATGGACATGCCTCTGCCTTTAATGCTTCGGTCCAGGTTAGGTGGCCAAAAGATGCAGTATGAATTATAGCTTGGTAATGCAGGGGTGCTGTCTGAAGCCTTGAACCAGGTCTCTGTCACTGCACAGATGTCAATGTTCTCCATTTTAAGGAGTGCCTCAAGTGAGTGCATTTTGAGGTTTAGACTTCTAGCATTAAGTAATATTACCCTCAGATTTTGCTTGCTTATGCCTGTTACAGTGGTGAATTTGCCATTTGAATCTTGCCTAAAAAAGGCACTATAGGAATGGCAAGAGCCTTAGCCAGTATCCAGAATACCAAGGGCGACAGGTGCAGGCCATGTCTGGCAAAGCATTGTGGTTTGTCAATCATGTCATCCCAGTCAGACAGATACTGGATTCCCTTAGAATGACACCAGAAGCTTAGCCAATTGTTGAAGTCAATCATTTTGTACTGTGGTATCATTCTGGGTGATGGCAGTATGCTACTCAGGGCTAGGGCCATACCTGCCTGGGCTACAAGATCGGACAGCTGCTCCATGTCTCTTTTCATGTAGTCCAGGGAGGTACATCTCAGGTCATTCACACCAACATGGACAATGACAGAGTCATATTTGTACTTTTTGTGGAGTGACCTGAGTGCATGCATTATGTGGTGGATCCTGGCACCTGACAGGCAGCTGACAGTAACTTTCTCCTTGTTTAGCTTGGTGAGTAGAACATCAGTGTGCCTGACTATAGAGTCACCTATGACTAGATTGTTGGGTACGCTGTTATGCCTTATGGGCTGTGGTTGAGTGGCACACTGAGTTTGTGGACTATGTTTCATTTGGGTTGTGTTGGGGGGGTAGAGGTTGCTTGCGTTTCTGCTTTGATGGTCCCTGTCGCTTGGGCAGATTTTCTTTTGAGAGCCTCTGTGAATGTAGGCATGTGTTTTGTGTTTCTATATGTGTGTTTTGGTGGTGTAGGTTTTGAGGGACTATATGATGTGTGTGGTGTGGTTCAAGTGTTTACCTTCTCCTCTTGACTGTCTAGTCCAGTCTTGGGTGAAGCGAGCTTTGCTTCCAGTTTGGCTATATAAGTGCATCTTTCACAGGTTGTAGTATTGGGTGGTAGGAGGAGAGGGTTGTCTGTGTACATGAGGCAATTGCTGCATTGCCCCAAGATGCCCAGATTCATCAGGTAGATGGGAGAAAACCCTGGGAGCTGACCCTTAGACATGCCTGGATAGGTGCTTATTTATTAAGTACTAAAAACTGTTTTCCTCTAGACAAGTGAGGAAAGTTGAGTGCTGTAGTAATTTGTAACTTATTTAGTGCTTACAATGAGTTCTGAACAAGTGCTGAGCTCAAAGAAACAGATTTGAGGGTTGAAACTAGAACACTGGCTAATTCTAAGAAACAAACTTAAGCTAGAAGGCTTCCCTCCAACACAGAAAGGCTTGAGGGCTCAGAAGCTTACAAACTGTTCTGGATACAGCAAATCTGTATCTGGGCTAGACGACTTGTAGGAAACAAGCTTAGAATTTTTTTTTTTTAAGTGGAAAGGAGGAGCCGAAACTAACTGGGTTGGCCTTCTTAAATATTCTCCCTGGACTAGGTAGAATGAGGTAATGACACTAGACTGGGAGGAGTGTCCCAGATCAAATTTACAGTAGGAGCAGGCAACTGCAAAGCCACCAAGTATCAGAACAAACAAACCCAACCACATGCTTAACAATTGTAGAAAATGTCTAGTTAATATCTCACACACAGTGAAACTAGCTAGCAGAGTATATGCAGGCAATAAAGTGCTATAAATAACTCAGAAATAAGCAAAAAACAGGATACTTAAGTTATATATCACAGATTAGTTGGCTCAGAGCCCTTCCTCCGACTTCCTTCAATTAGCTCAGTGTGAAATGGCAGAAACGCTCACAAGTTAACTTCTTAAGTAACAAAGTTGAAACCTGAAACTACTTTAAAAAAAAGCTTGAAAGAACCAATGAGATGCTTATTCCAAGCCGTATTCCAGGCAACCCCAGTCAGCCAATGACCACAAACAATTAATTCTCACTGAAATGCTATACTGGCCTTGGCTAAGCTATGATGGCTTGGAACATGTGCTCAGACACACAGCCTCTACTAATAAACATCTAGGCCCAAAACTCAAGCCTGAATATGGACAATGCTACACTACCAACACTACTTTTAGAGAAAAAACTGAAGAAATGTTTAAACAGATAAAGGATTAAGGAGACTCTAGAGAATGATTTTAACTGCAAACAAGTTATATGACAAGTTATTATGAAACAGTTATCAAAAATCAGAACAAACAAACCCAACCAGATGCTTAACCATTGTAGAAAAATTCTAGTTAATGTCTGAAATTCACTGTGTATGGGGAGTCTGTTGTTAATTTTCACTGTGTATGGGGAGTCTGTTGTTAACGTTTAGTATTATTACACATGTCTATGAACATGTTAGTAATAACCTTAACAATTATCACCTGATAGTAATCACAACTTATACCATGAAAGTGATAACTTAATACCTGCTCACTTTGGCCTGGCCAAGGCATTTGACAAAATACCTCACTCAGGGCATTGTAGAAAACTTACTAAAATAGATAGAAACCCCATAATCACCCTCTGTATAGACAGCTGGCTTACAGACAGGACCCAAGAAGTATATGGAAGTCATCCTCCACAAAAATGCCAGTTACTAGTGAGGTATGTCAAGTCTCAGCGCTGTAGCCACTCCTGTTTGGCATCTACTTCTATGAGATTAAAGCTAATGTCAAATGACTCTGGCTGACCAAGTTTGCAGATGACTGCAAATTGGATGCCCTCACTGAATCCCCCAGTAGACAAATACCCTACAAGAAGGCCTGACACAGAATAGTAACTGGTGCCAGAGTCATGGTCTAAAATTCAGTGCAAAAAAAGTGCATCATAGTTCATTTCAGAAAGATGGTCACCCCTGAATACTTCTATGCTGATTATCCACCCCAAGAGCAGACTCTGTAGGTAGGAATTTGGGAACTCATATAGATCGTGATCTGGCATTTGGACCAATATGTGTCTACTGCGTAGAGGAAATCATTCTATGTTACACAACTTATAAGTAAGAATACAGAATCTAGACACATACATTGTCATTCCAATGTACTTTCCTCTCAATCATTCAGTACAGTCCCCTTACACAACTTATAAGCAAGAATATAGAATCTGGACTCATACATTGTCATTCCATTGTACTTTCCTCTAAATCATTCAGTACAGTCCCCACTTTGGTATGCACCTGGCCAGTCATATGCAACAGCTGGAGCATCCTTGGAAATTCCTTACAAAAAAGAATACATGGTGTAGAAAACAAGTCATGAGTACACCACCTCAAAGCCTTGTCCTTATATTTAGTCTCCTACAGGCTGCTGAGAGGAAGCTCTAATGGATCTGTTGCACATCCAAAAAATATCAAAAACACCCAATCCAGGGACCTAAACTTTGCCTGCAATATAAACAGGTAATGCTGGAGGGACAGGTATGTGTCTTCAGAAGCTCCCCCTTTTCTGGAAAATGCCTCCCATCAATGTGAAGCAGATTTCATCCCTGCACTTATTCAAGCAAAACTTGCATCAGTAGATGAGGAACTGTAGCTATACCTCTGTACAATGATGGCCAATGAAGTAAAATTCTCTTGTGAAATAGATAGCGTGATTAAATGATATAAAGCTTATAAAAGTATAAAAAGACTTGCATGAATTTCCAGTGCTTCAATTAAATGCACTTACAAGATATCCACATTGTGAATGCAGTTACACTGTAGCGAAATTATGGTTTCAAGGTGTCCAGTCTTTCAAGTCTGATATACAAAGTATCCACACTGAAGATGTAGTAGCTGCTGTGAAACTGTAGCAAACTGTAATTGCAAGTTAACCAGTCAAACAATTCAAATAAGAGCTTCTGGCTTTAGTGGCAGTTAAAATCCTTTTATTGTAGAAAAAATTAAAATCTTCATGTCAAGTTAAAAACTTGGTGTAGAATAAAACAGTTCCTCTGTATTCCAAATGATAAGTGCTTTTGGTATCTTCTTCAGATCGTAGAGATTGGGACTGAAAGTTCCTTTTTATAGTTCTTACTTCCTTTACTGTTGGGAGAATCATTCAATCATCACGCTGTCAATCAGCTGTTTAAACGCACCAATCCTCTTTCCTCTCAGAGGGTGTTCTATTTCCTATGTCTTTTACTTTTAAGGGGTGTAACCAATCATGAATTATTAAGCCAGACACACCTCCATATTAACTAATAGTTGGTCTTCTAGCTTTTAGTATAGGTTTCAGTGGAATGATGTTATTCAAGCCAGGCTCAATATCAGCACGGAGGTTCACTATCCACTTACTCTCCCTGCATTCAGTAATATTTTCAATGTCACCTTTTCTTACTCCACTATATACATTCTCTTTCACCTTATAAGTGAAATAATGACTGACATTTCTTTCAGCATGAGTTGCTAAAGCGTTATGTGGATCTTTATTGGTGATATCTCTTTGATGTCTCAGAATGCGATTTTTAAACAGCTGATTAGTTTCTCCTATATAGAATGCAGGACATAGTTTGCAGGTAGCCATGTATACCACATTGGGGTTTACACAAGTGGCTTTAACATTAAAAGTGTATTTTTTCTTTGTCCTTGGATGTTCAAATTCATTATTACAATCAATCAATGGGCATGCTGTACAGTGGCCACACTTGAACATCCCTTTATGTCCAATAATTTTATGTTTACTGAACCCATCCTTTGTGCAAAGTAGCCTCTTCAAATTTTTCTTATTCTTGTAGCCAAAACATGGTATTTCACCTACAATGTCTTTTAACTTGGCATACTGGGTAAGGATTGGCCAAAGCTGCCTTATTATAGATTTAACTTGTGTGTTGTCTGTGCTGTAGGTTAGCATCACTCTGGTGGTTCTGTCTTCTGTCTTATGTTTCTTTGAGATAACTTCTTGGGCATTCACATCATTTTCATTATAGCCTCTATTTCTTAGGTTTTGTTGTAAAAATAAAATTTCCTTTTCTTGTCTCATCTTTGCTACATCTTTTATGTATTCTTTGTATTTAATTTTGCATAATGTTTTTAGTGACATGTTTAGGATAAATACTGCTTTTCAATAAGTAATTATTTCTCCATGTATTTTTTTCAGTGTAATTCAGTTTCCAACATATTTTCATTAAGAATGACATTCACATCCAAAAATGCAATTTGATTGTGAAAGTGTTCTGCTGTAAAGCTTAAGAAAGAAGTCGTCCCATTAAATATTGATGGAATAATTTGAATTGTGAGATGCTTCCTTCTCATAAAATAAAGAGATCATCCACAAATCGACCATAAACTTTGATGCATTCATACCATGGATTATTTGATTTCAATACATGCTCCAACTCCCAATCTACAAGCACAAGATTTGAGTAGCTGTTCGCACAGGGGGTGCCCATGGCTACCCCCCATTTTTGCCAATGGACTGATGTACCATACACAAAATAGTTATTCTCCAGTATTAAGTCTAATAATGTACAAATTCTACTGGTTTCATTAACAGTTTTTTTTTTGTGGCTTAAGAGCATTCTTACAGCTTCTATGCCTGCTTCGTTGGGAATGTAGGTAAATAAACTATTCACATCCAGGGTGGTCACAAGTAAGTGGTCATATTCTGTGATGTTATTCATGGTTTGATTTATCTTTCTTAAGAAGTCATCAGAATCCTGCAGAACTGTGTCAAAGGATTTTAAGATAGTTATTAATTCTTTCTCCACAAATAGTGACATTGTTTCTAGCTACTAACAGCTACTCAAATCTTGTGCTTGTAGATTGGGAGTTGGAGTATGTATTGAATTCAAATAATCCATGGTATGAATGCATCAAATTTTATGGTCGATTTGTGGATGATCTCTTTATTTTATGGGAAGGAAGCGTATCACAATTCGAATTATTCCATGAACATTTAAATAGGACTACCTCCTTCTTAAGCTTCACAGCAGAACACTCTCACAATCAAATTGCATTTTTGGATGTGAATGTCATTCTTAATGAAAATATGTTGGAAACTGAATTACACTGAAAAAATACATGGAGAAATCATTACTTATTGAAAAGCAGTATGCATCCTAAACATGTCACTAAAAACATTATGCAAAATGAAATACAAAGAATACATAAAAGATGCAGCAAAGATGAGACAAGGGAAAAGAAAATTTTATTTTTACAACAAAACCTAAGAAATAGAGGCTATAATGAAAGGGATGTGAATGCCCAAGTAGTTATTTCAAAGAAATATAAGACAGAAGACAAAACCACCAGAGTGATGCTAACCTACAGCACAGATAACACACAAGTTAAATCTATAATAAGGCAGCTTTGGCCAATCCTTACCCAGGATGCAAAGTTAAAAGATATTGTAGGTGAAACACCATGTTTTGGCTACAAGAATAAGAACATTTTGAAGAGGCTACTTTGCACAAAGGATGGGTTCAGTAAACATAAAATTATTGGACATAAAACGTTCAAGTGTGGCCACTGTACAGCATGCCCATTGATTGATTGTAATAATGAATTTGAACATCCAAGGACAAAGAAAAAATACACCTTTAATGTCAAAGCCACTTGTGTAACCTCCAATGTGGTATACATGGCTACCTGCAAACTATGTCCTGCATTCTATATAGGAAAAACTAACCAGCTGTTTAAAAATCGCATTCTGAGACATCAAAGAGATATCACCAATAAAGATCCACATAATGCTTTAGCAACTCATGCTGAAAGAAATGTCGGTCATTATTTCATTTATAAGGTGATAGAGAATGCAAATAGTGGAGTAAGAAAAGGTGACATTGAAAATATTACTGAATGCAGGGAGAGTAAGTGGATAGTGAACCTCCGTGCTGATATTGAGCGAGGCTTGAATAACATCATTCCACTGAAACCTATACTAAAAGCTAGAAGACCAACCATAAGTTAATATGGAGGTGTGTCTGGCTTAATAATTCATGACTGGTTACAACCGTTAAAAATAAAAGACATAAGAAACAGAACACCCTCAATTGAGAGGAAAGAGGATTGGTGCATTTAAACAGCCGAATGACAGCGTGATGATTGAATAATTCCCCCAACAGTAAAGGAAGTAAGAACTATAAAAAGGAACTTCCAGTCCCAATCTCTACGATCTGAAGAAGATACCGAAAGAGCTTATCGTTTGGAATACAGAGGGACTGTTTTATTCTACACCAAGATTTTAACTTGACATGAAGATTTTAATTTTTTCTACAATAAAAGGATTTTAACTGCCACTAAAGCCAGAAGCTCTTATTTGAACTGTTTGAACTGTTTGACTGGTTAAGTTGCAATTACAGTTTGCTACAGTTTCACAGCAGCTACTACATCTTCAGTGTGGATACTTTGTATATCAGACTTGAAAGACTGGACAACTTGAAACCATCATTTCGCTACAGTGTAACTGTATTCACAGTGTGGATATCTTGTAAGTGCATTTAATTGAAGCACTGGAAATTCATGCAAGTCTTTTTATACTTTTATAAGCTTTATATAATTTAATTATGCTGTCTATTTCACAAGAGAATTTTACTTCATTGGCCATCGTTGTACAGTGCTTCATTTTGAATACTGTTTTTACTTGTCACTGACAGCTGTACTTTAGCATTAGTAGATGCACTCATTTTATTGTAGCTATACCTGTGGTCCGACACCTATTCTACCCATGCCAAGGATATATACCCCCACAAAACCCTTGGTTACCAATACCTATCAAATTTACTGGGGAATATAATTCAACTAAAAAAGGCCCCCTTGGGTCAACATGCTAGCATAGTACAATGATACTTCAAAGTCTAACATGCCTGTGGCATAAACCCATCTTCCCAATTAAACTCAACCTATCAACCCATACCTGCATGAAGGAACGAGGTGACCAAGAAGCTCCAACATGGAATCTGGAGCATCAAGCTCCTCAAAAACCAATAGACCTTGACCTTGTTCCCCAAACCTATGAATGCATAAGTCTGTAAACTTAAAAGTGCTAGTGAGTCACTAGTCCTGTTAAGCGCACATATAGAAAGCACTTGCTAGTGTCACCCATTGACTCCACATAGTGCATCTGCTAGTATATATAATGATTGCAAGCTGAAGGCATTCAGAGACGCCCTGTAAGTATTATATATGCATTCTAATCATGCAGCTTATTAGAAGAAAATATCAACAAAGGGTAACTTTACTTATGATCACAAATTCGTGGAAGCCCATTAATTTGCATAACAGATTCATTTATCTGGCTAGTATACATGTATTAGATTAATTATCAGAACAAGTTTATTTATCTTGTTAGCATGCATGCATTAATGTTTACCTACACTATTCTGCTGCTACTCTGTAATCATGGCTCCTAAATGTTACTGTGTACCCCACGTGTTGGTGCCTTGAAACTTCCACTAAATTAGCTGCATCTCTTACCTCTCCAACCCCATATGCACACTTGAGGAAATCACTAGGTAAGAAGTAAAGCACTTTGGGTGTTAACAATGTAGGTGTCTTGTGCATCTACCCACAAACAAAAGTATTCAGTTGTTAGTTGCAAAGGCATTGCAGAAATGTACTTGGTGATTGTTCATACAAATGCAATTGCACAAAGTTCACCTTCTGTGGTTTTAATGCAAGTGGTCAACCCGTATTTTCATTATTTGCACTGAAAGGATGTGCCATTTCCCGTATTTTCATTATTTGCACTGAAAGGATGTGCCATTTCCCGTATTTTCATTATTTGCACTGAAAGGATGTGCCATTTCCCGTATTTTCATTATTTGCACTGAAAGGATTTGCCATTTCCCGTATTTTCATTATTTGCACTGAAAGGATGTGCCATTTCCCGTATTTTCATTATTTGCACTGAAAGGATGTGCCATTTCCCGTATTTTCATTATTTGCACTGAAAGGATGTGCCATTTCCCATATTTTCATTATTTGCACTGAAAGGATGTGCCATTTCCCGTATTTTCATTATTTGCACTGAAAGGATGTGCCATTTCTCGTGCTTTTCGTCGTGTGTCTGCCCTCATGTAGTGTTTTGTTAGTATTCAGTAAGTAGTCAATGCTCTTCTTGAAAGCCATCCCACAATTCCTTCACATAACCCCGATCATGAAGACCAGCAAACCTCAAAAAGGAATTGATAAGGAAATAATTGAAGGCTATATGTGAAATTAAAGGCTCTTGCATAATTAAAGGGTGTCACTCAAATGCTAACATGCCAGAATAAGTGCACAGCTTGCCATAAAGGTAAAAGCATTACAAAATAAATACTGTAATATAACCATTAAAGAAAATAAAACTTCTTTAATCAAAATTCACAACATAAAAAGCACTTTTTTTCATCCTTATGCTTTTTTAAATGATGAAAACATTTACTGTGTACAGGATTATGTTTACTAAAGCAGTTGTTAACAGCTATTTCACTACATTTATCTGTTAATAATTAAAGCGTAGCCTTTTGGCTTCATTTTGTGAATTGTCTTCCTGCAGGGACCTTGCATTTATGAAAGCTACACAGTAGTGTTAATGCCATGAACATCTGCATTCAATAACTAATCATATTTCATTCCGCTGCTCCTTAGCCCACCCCTCTGCCCCTAACTTTGCATACAACTCATACTGCATTTCCCCAAGCTTTATGAATCGAATTATTTAAAATGCTTTGCACTAAAAGTGAAAAGTGGTCTCATATCATGACTTATGCTATGCATAGTCCCTCTACTTGTCTCTTAGTATACCATGATAACCAAGTGATTAGACTGACCATAATTTTAACTAAATGATTAGATTGCTCCAGCAATTCTTTTCACCCATGTCCAAACCACAAAGCTAGTTCTTAACAATTGAGGTACACATCTGTTACACTGTGTTTAGATTACATACAATGAAAATATACACTGATTGCATTTTGGTATTATAAGACTGAAGCTTGAAGTACATAGAAGTTATACTTAGAACATCACAGACATATAGTTGTTATACATTGTTATAGGGATATGTAAATCATATGACATTGCAAGTAGGATTATATGCAAATATATACATAGGGAAGACATCTATACACATAGAGAATAAACTACAGGGCAGAAATCTTTATACATAAGGGTAATGCCAGTGTATCCTTCATATTCTTTCAGCTGTTCCCGTTAGGGGTCGCTACAGTGGATCATCTGTTTCCATTTCTTCCTGTCCTCTGTATCTGCTCTGTCACACTAACCACCTGCATGTCCTCTCTCACCACATCCATAAACCTTATCTTAGGCCTTCCTCTTTTCCTCTTACCTGGTGGCTTCACCCTTAGCATCTTTTTCCCAATATACTTAGCATCCCTCCTCAGCACACGTCCAAATCAACATAATCTTGCCTCTCTGGCTTTGTCTCAAACCTTCCAACCTGGGCTGACTCTCTAATATACTTATTCCTAATCCTATCCACCCTCATCACACCCAGTGCAAATCTTAACATCTTTAACTCTGCCACATACAGCTATAACTCCTGCCTTTTTGTCAATGCCACTGTCTCCAACCCATATAACATAGCTGGTCCTACTATCCTCTTGTAGACTTTCCCTTTAGCTCTTACTGGTACTCATCTGTCACAAAAAACTCCTGACACTCTTTTCCACCCACTCCATCCTGCCTGTACTCGCTTCTTCACCTCTCTTCCACACTCACCATTACTCTGAACTATTGATCCCAAGTATTTAAACTCATATACCTTCGCCACCTCTACTCCTTGCATCCTCACCATTCCTCTATCCTCCCTCTCATTCACACACATATATTCTGTCTTAGTCCTGCTGACCTTCATTCCTCTTCTCTCTAGGCCATATCTCCATCTCACCAGGATCTCCTCCACCTGTTCCCAACTCTCTCTATAAATCACAATGTCATCTGCAAACATCATAGTCCATGGGGACTCCTGTCTGATCTTGTCTGTCAACCTGTCCATCACCATTGCAAATAAAAAAGGGCTCAGAGCTGATCCTTGATGTAATCCCACCTCCACCTTAAACGCATCCGTCACTCCCACCACAGACCTCACCACTGTCACACTACCCTCGTACATATCCTGTACCACTCTTACATACTTCTCTGACACTCCCAACTTCCTCATACAATACCACAACTCCTCTCTAGGCACCCTGTCATATGCTTTTTCTAAGTCTACAAAAACACAATGCAACTCCTTCTGACCTTTTCTGTACTTCACCATCAACAATCTCAGAGCAAACATTGCAACTGTAGTGCTCTTTCCCGGCATTAAATCATATTGCTGATCACTAATCATCTCGTCCTTTCTTAGCCTAGCTTCCACTACTCTTTCCCATAACTTCATGCTGTGACTGATCAATTTAATCCCTCTGTAGTTACTACAGATCTGCACATCACCCTTATTTTTAAAAATCGGTACCAAAACACTTTTTCTCCATTCCTCAGACATCCTCTCACTTTCCAAGATTTCTTTAAACAATCGTTTTAAAAATTCCACTGCCGTTTCACCTAAACACCTCCATGCTTCCACAGGTATGTCATCTGGACTAACAGCCTTTCCATTCTTCATCCTCTTCATAGCTATCCTTACTTCCTCCTTGCTAATCCATTGCACTTCATGATTCACTATCCCCACATCATCCAACCTTCTCTCTCTCTCATTCTTTTCATTCATCAACCCCTCAAAGTACTCTTTCCATCTGCTCAACACACTCTCCTCACTTGTGAGTATGTTTCCCTCATTATCCTTTATCACCTTTACCTGCTGCACATCTTTCCTAGCTCGGTCCCTCTGTCTAACCAATCGGTACAGGTCCTTTTCTCCCTCTTTAGTGTCCAACCTTTCATACAACTCTTCATATGCCTTATCCTTAGCCTTCGCCATTTCTCTCTTTGCCATGCACCTCATCTTCTTATACTCCTGTCTACTTTCTTTATCTCTCTGACAATCCCACTTCTTCTTTGCCAACCTTTTTCTCTGTATACTCTCCTGTACTTCCTCATTCCACCACCAGGTCTCCTTGTCCTCCTTCCTCTTTCCAGATGCCATACCAAACACATTTCTAGCCGTCTCCCTTACTAGCTCTGCTGTAGTTACCCAGCTCTTTGGTAACTCTTCACTGTGCCTGTCTTAACTCTTCCCTGAACTCCACCTCACAATTACCCTTTTTCAATTTCCACCATTTGATCCTTGGTGCTGCCCTCACACTCCTCCTCCTCTTCTTAATCACCAACGTCATCCTACAAACTACCATCCTATGCTGCCTAACTACACTTTCCCCGATTACCACTTTACAGTCTCCAATCTGTATCTATACAGGAGAAAAACTTTTGTTCATATGCAGACAAAATAATTTATTTTTAGCTTAGGCCCAGAGAATTTCCCATTTGATGCTTGAATTAATCATTCCTATTTGGTGTTAGATTGGTCTTACCCATCCCTTGATTGATGATCATATATACTGAGCATAACTGAGATCATATCATAGATAATTTGAGGGGACCTGTGTGTGATATAAAGCATTTAGTAGCTGCATCTGTCCATTAGTAGTACAGGGAGCAGGCCTAGGGTAAATGTTCTACTACTCATCCATAGACCTAAGTTACGTTTGGATATGGACAGGGCTGAACTTTGTTTTATGTAGATGCTGTCTGTTTCAGAGAAGGCATCCACTGTGAGATAGACCTGTCCATCCAAACCATTCTTTTGATGCTGCATTAGTGGTTTAAATCCCTAGACTGAGTATTTCTGATGTCATTTAACTTACTTATCTCCAGTAGGTCCATAGGTATTGAGTCAGAGGATGCCTTATATGTCAGACATAGGTCACTTCTTAGCATTCTGTAAGATACTAAATATAGTGACAGTGCTTAAATCAGTCCATGTAGGGCATGCTGTTTAAGCTTTGCATCTTGTACTTCAACATAATTATTCCTTATCCTAGAAGCAACTGCAACTTATTGAAGTGATTTCACAGTTTTTCACAAAAGTCTTGACAGCTGGTATGGTTTCTCAGGTGACAGAGGAGAGCATTCTGTTTAGCTGAAGCTGTTGTAGTGAATGCTTTTTCACTGATAATTATGGGGGTGAAATAGCATAAGGTCAAAGGTCATTTAGTCAGCTTGAGCTAAGAAAGTGTGCTGTTCTATATTTTAGCTTGGATGCAAGCAGTGGGCTGCAGCTTTGAAATTGTAACTTATCTTTTTTGTCATTCAGTGATACTTTCTATTTCCGCATAAGCTTATAAATGTATGCAATTTGTTGACCAAAATATATAGTGATTTTATCTTTTCAGATGAGCCTAGGGAAATAATGGAAAATAATAATAATGGAAAAGGCACATTTCAGCTTTGGTATAAAGGCCTATAGATTTTTGGGCCTCGTAGTACAGAAGATTTCTGCTTCAAAACATAGATTTAGGACTACCAATGGCACAATCATTACAATTCTTGAGCTGATAAAGAATATTTCATGGCAAACTGACAATGGAAAGTACATTTAGGCTTCCTTTCTTAACCTCTCTGAAAGCTTCAAACACGGTTTACAAAAATTATGGAGGGCTTTGAAGATATATTTGCTCTCACAGGGTCAAAGGGTCATAGGTGAGTATTAGGTTAACTACTCATGATAGTCTTTTTAAGCCTAGCTAGTTTCTCTTTTTGTGCTCAAATTAACCTCTCCCATTTGTTTATAGATTGGCTTTACCTATCCAATGGTCACTTAATTATATATTACTCCTAATGAGAATAACTGAGATCATACTATGGATAATTTGTGTGAACCCATGTATGAGATAAAGCATTTAGGATCTTTCTCTCTCCATTAGTAGTATACAGGGCAGTCCTGGGGTATTTTGTATTTCCCATCCATTGATCTAAGTCACACTTGAATACAGACAGGAATAAACAATGTTATATGTGGATGGGGAGTCTGTTCCACAGCAACAGTATCCCCTGAGAAATATATCTGTCCCTCCACACCATTTTGTTGATGTTGCAAATGAGATTTAAATCCCTAAACCAAGTATTTCTGATGCTATTTGACTTGCTGATGTGCATTAGGTCCAACAACTGGGTCAACTCTTAGGGGCATATTGTCAATGTGCTAGATCCCAAAGGATATAATAATGCATTTTTTTTTGCATTTAGTTTCAGTCTATGATTTTGGCACCAGTTGTTTATTTGGAACAAACTTTCCTGCAGAATGGGTACGTCATTTGGGAATTCAATGAATTTTCATGGTTTGAGTTGGTGCCCCCAGTGTATGACTAATAGAACACAGATTGGCAAGTCCAGATCCTTATTGGTTAATATAGGTATTATACAGGTGTGGTATTCAGTAATATTAATAATAATGCTAATTTGCTAAAAAGGTAGACTCACCGAGCACAAAGTCCCTTTTTGGGGAAAACCTAAAAGCAATTTCTGGGTAAGTGACTTGTTCAAGATCATACAGCAGGTAAATGAGGGGTAAGGGAATCAAACTCTGCACCACAGGAACTGTATCTTATAGCCTTCACCCACTTCCCTAACTGCCAGACTCTGCTATTCCTAATGTAGGTGAATGATATGACCAACCACTGTGGATGTTCCATTCTAATTCAATAGACTGATGACTTGTTTTACCTGTGTGTACTTAGGAACATAGGAACAATACTAAGAAGTTATCACGAGGACCATAAGATGCCTTGCAATATACACTTTTAAGCAGACACATGTAAAAGTTCCTGCCTCCCTTTTCAAGTACTTAATAGTGCTTATCTCCCAGACTGAGCAGAGAAGTACATGACAATCCTGGTATAAATCTGTGTCGACCCATCTAGTCACCAAGACTGTACTTAAAGCTAGGCAACAAATTACTTTATTTGACCTGTACTGGTAGCTTATTCCACAGGCTGGAAATAAGTCTTGTTACAAACTTATTTCCCTAGAGGGTCCTATTTATTGCTTGGTGTAGATTTAAGTCCTTAGTGTGGGTGTTTGTACAGACACTGGTTTTGCAAAGAAGGAGAATTTCAAATAGGTCTCTTTCATGACTCAAAAAGCTAGGCGTAGGTCACCTCAGTGCAGCCTGTAGGTTACTGAGTACAATGAGAGTTATGCTAATCTAGCAGGATAATCATAAAATTTAAGGTCATTTATTTTATTGGTAACGTATCTTTGGGGCCCTTCTAACTGAATAAAATGCTGTGATTTGTACTTACCAAAGATGAGAGAAGAATACAGTGTGAAGATGACTACTTTAAATCTGGAAGACATTCCTTTAGAAATTAAGTGGGCCAGACAGAATAAGTTCTTGACTATGATGGAAACATGATAATCAAATAAGAGAGAATTGGTCACATAAGTACCCACGTCTATTATGACCGCATCTGAAGAGGAGTACCATTTAAAGCATATGAGGTAGAAACAGCTTTTTTAATGAGTACTACTAGACCGCACTTTTTTGCATTTAACTGAAGAACATTTTTAGTACACCAGATATGTATATATTCCAGCTGGATCTACTTTGTATCAGTGGATGAGTAACAGTGCCCACCTTGCAGTCATCAGCAAACTCAGTCAACCACAATTCTGGGATACTGGACTGGAATTCTAAAGAATAAATGTCAAACAAGAAAGATCCCAGCGCTCATACATGCTGTACCCCAATAGTTACAATTTTATATTAAGAGAGGGTAACATCAACTTTGTCATGACAGGATCTGTCAGAGAGACACTTTACAATCCAATAGATAATACAGCGGTTTACATTCAGTTTGTCTAATTTCTGTAACAATGTCAGTATGGGAGATGGTGACTAAATATTTGGCCAGAGTGAGATAATCAGTGTGCACTGAATAACCACTCTCCACACTATTCGTAATATTTTCAAAGACACTTGCTATGTGCAGGATGCAGGACCTGCCCTTCACAAACTGAACTGATTGGGATCCAGATCTGTTAAATTTCCTGTGTTTGCATAAATGTGTTCCGCTAGGACAGGCTGCATGGCTTTACATATAAGGCTGGTGAGGCTAATGGGCCTAAAATTGCCTGGATCTGTGGAGGGGTCACCCTCATCACCCTCATGTAGGAGAGTCACAGTGGCTGTTTTCCATGCCTCATGCATAAACCCTGTGGATAGGCTGAGGTTAAAAAGATTAAGTGAAGGCTAAGATAGTACATACTTGTCACTGATCTGACTTCAACTTGGTATTTTTTCTGGTTCTATAGAAGAATTACATTTAGTCTCAGTCAGGGATTTTAAGACTCATTCCAAGGTGATTTCAAGAGAAACTAAATTTTCAAGGATACAAGGAGCAACAATATGGATAGGTGGGGTAAAATTATCACTACATATATTGACTATATCCTTGGGATTGAAATAGGTGATATCATTATATTAGTGGTCAGTGCATTGTTGGGCATTGTTCCTTAATTTCCTAATACAATGGAAGAAAGATTTGTAGTTTCCCTTAGTACCAATATCGACCTTAAGCTCATACTCTGCTTTACTTTTTCTAATAGTGGTCTTAACGTTCCTTGCTGGTTTAGTCTCAGTCAGGGATTTTAAGACTCATTCCAAGGTGATTTCAAGAGAAACTAAATTTTCAAGGATACAAGGAGCAACAATATGGATAGGTGGGGTAAAATTATCACTACATATATTGACTATATCCTTGGGATTGAAATAGGTGATATCATTATATTAGTGGTCAGTGCATTGTTGGGCATTGTTCCTTAATTTCCTAATACAATGGAAGAAAGATTTGTAGTTTCCCTTAGTACCAATATCGACCTTAAGCTCATACTCTGCTTTACTTTTTCTAATAGTGGTCTTAACGTTCCTTGCTGGTATGTTTGGTTATGGCTCTGAGATACCGAGGTGGGGATTTCTTACAAATGTCATCATTTTCTGTATTTTGTTGTACAATTTATTAACCATTCCACCAGAAAGGTTTATTCCTGAATGTAACGTCATATTGTGGTGGACAGTTACTGATGTTCCTGTGCTGCTGCTTAGGTGCTGGGAAAAGTCAGAGGTGAATGTGGCAGCCCTCCAAGGTGGGTCCATTTGCAAGGGGTAGTTGTGAATTTTGCATAGGTCTTCTACAAGCTGAAGTAGGTTTGTCCATGTGAAGTCCCTACAGATGGTCTCATTTCATAGTGGGGTCATACCACTAGGCCTGACAAAGAAGACAACTGACTTGTGGTCAGATTTAATTAGGCTTACGGAGATGTGAGGTGGAGTACAGACAGTGGCTAGGTTGGTACAGACCAGGTCAAGGATATTAGAGCCTTTTGTGGAAAAGGATTTCCTCTACAGCATTGACTTTAACAAAGTTGAGAAAAAAATCCTCAGGATTCATTAAACTTGATATTCCATGCAGGAACAGTGTAGCCGCTCCTGCATGGAATATGGCCGCAGAGTGATTCAGCAAACAGCTGATCTAATGTGCACAAGCCTGCCGACACTGTTCCTACATGGAAAACCATGCAGAATGCTAATTACCTCATTTGCTGGTGAAAAACATGCAAATGAGGTGAATTAGAGATTCAGGAAGCAGGCAGGCATCCTTGCAGGAACACTGCTAGTTGCAGAAATGTGTTTGGTTACTAACTGAACACATTTCTGCAAATAGCAAAACGGAGGCATGACAGCTCAAACAAAACCATGTATTATAAACTTTAGGTATGCCAATGGCCAAATACATGGCCATTGGCATGAGAAAGTGTTTAAATTAATAAAAAAATTAAAGTTTTTTTTTTTGGCCAATCTCAGCCGTTTAAGCATAGGACAGTGGTGTGCAAACAGGATTGTGCTGAAAATAAAAAAAATATATAAAAACTCAATTTTAGGGGAAATCTGCATTTTTCCATTATAGTCAATGGCATGCAGAGTCAAAACATTAGCAGGAAACACTGGTTTTCAAGGGGAAAGGCTCCATGTCACAGCAGTAACTATGGACTAAGGTAGTGGGGTATGCAAATGAGGGGAAATTTGCTGAATCACAAAATATTCTAAGTCCACGCACTGCACCTAACCATGTAGTTGCCAGAACAGGAGCGTGTAGGCAGGAGGAGCAGCTAACATGAAAAGGGGGTGTGTCATGCTTGCTGTAAGCACATTGGAGAGCCATTGCCCTGGTTTGCGCTTAGCTAAACACAGCTAAGCAAGGGGGTGTGTCTGAGCTGTATTGACTTATTTCATGAAATGAAGAGTGTGATTACGTCCAGGGGAGGACCATTTCTGCTTAAATGTATTTACATTAGCTAAACAAGTGTGTGCAGCATACACCAGGCCTAAATAAAAAACAAACAAACAAACAGAAATAGCAGAACAAAACATGTTAGGGGCTGCTGCTGCTTTGATCTATCAGCATGTGCTAGAGACTGAGGGTGGTGAGGAGGATAATGCCGACAACCAACTCAGACCGAGGAGGAGGAGAAGAGTGTTCAGACCCAGGGTAACCTACCAGGGGCTACATGATCTGGAGACAGTAGAGCGCTACAGGGTGGACAGGAACATACTTCAGCAATTTGTTGAGCTGTGTCAGCCTCACCTCAGAGCCAGAACCAACAGAGTGGAACCCATCCCAGTGAATATGAAGGTATGCATACCCTTAAGAATACTAGCTACAGGTACTTTCTAAAGACCAACTGAGGATATCAAGAGAGTCTCACATGCATCTGCATCCAGGATACTCCATCGGTTCCTGGATGCCATGCTCTGAAAGATAAGAAGTCTGAAACTACATGCCTCTGAGCATATTTACTTCCCCACCACCTGTGAGGAGAGGACAAGCAATATGCTCCTCTTCCACCATGTAGCAGAATACCCAGAGGTACTGGGTGCCATAGACTGCACACACATCCACATCACAGCACCACCCAGTGACCAGGATAGGGTCTACCTAAACTGCAAGGGGTTTCGACTTCATCACCCGCCATGTCATGTGCAATGCCCAGGGCATTATCATGAATGTGTTTACTGACAACCCTGGAAGTTATCACAACTCCCACATCTGGCATTCATCACAGCTGTACCAGGAATTTGCCACTAGGGACATCCCATATGACCATCTGGTGGGGGATGCTGGCTATGCACTGGAGCCGTGGCTGATAACACCTATCAGAAATGCACACACACCCACACAAGAACAGCATAATCAGGCACACGCACAAACCAGGATCTATTAGGGCATGTGTTTGGGATGCTCAAGTCATGGTTCCACTGCACGGACATATCTGATGGATCCTTGCAGTACTCTCCAGCCGCATGTGCACACATGTTCATAGTATGTGCCATTCTACACAATATGATCCTGCGGAAACAGCTGCAGCAGGAACAAAACGGGGAAGGGCCACACAGCCCCCCCCCCCACCATTGCCAACATCTCCACAGGCACAGAGGGACTCAGTGCAGGAACATCCTGAGCCTGCCCCTGTAGGCAGAGGAGTGCCCAGTATGCCCTGTCTTTGGCAAAGAGGCAATGCATAGCACATACACTGACACCATATTGTCTGTGGGACTAATCTCTCTCTCTGACTCGCACACACAGTAAAATGGATGCCAAACATCACACCACTTACACCTTACCATGTATATGCAGTCTACTGCATGCATCCAACATAGTTAGCCCTAAAGCACCATCCTCACAACAGCCTCAGGCACAAGGAAAGTCAGTCTACTTAACAATAAATGAATGGAGTAGAAATTTCTGATAGCATATCTATGGTATTGATTCAAGCATGCAAGGGAATGGGGTGGCATACTGGGATAGCAGCGGACAACTGACAGCTCTGTGGAACAGCAGGAAGTGTATTCCCAGTACTAGCCTACCCATACTATGTAGTACCACCCTAGTTGACAAATACCACTGCAGTATATGTGGTGAGTCAAATAACTGGGGGGTCATAGGTCACATGCATGGATGTCAAAGTGGGGGTACCATATCCAGCCCCAGCCTCACCCAGGAGATCAGCTGCAGAAAACCATAGAAAAATGTATGGCAAAGGCCCACACATGGCGACATCCATGAAATTCCCACAAACAGACTTACACAGTGATATCACAGCAGGTCTGGCAGTGGCATTATGGCTCTGAAAGGTAAGAAGTCTGAAACTACAAATGTCTATGCCAGAACAATCTGACCTGTGGTTGATGCTGTTATGCCTGTAGTCAGATAGTGCACACCACTATGCTAAATGGGACCAAAATGTTAAGCAAGTATCAGCACAGTCTCTTCAAATGCATATTGTGTACAGATGTGTTACCACCCACCTATAGTCTCATAGAAATGCAGTAATATGTCCACAGCCTTAAGCAGCATCCAGCCATCAACTAGAGTGATGGCTCAACACAAAACAGAAAGCAATTGTCAGTAACACCCACAATTAACATACTGTTGCCATCCCAAGGTTGTCCACTGCCGGCAGCCTGGGGACATATGATCATCAGAGTGCACTGCCTTGCTACAGCTGGCGTGTATCTGTCATACCTGGCCTACAGGCCTGTGGCAAATGCCCATTCCTCACCCACCGTGCCCTGTTAGGGAGTGTCATGGGGTCCCTAACACCAGCATAACACAGTCTACAAAATACAAAGAAAGGC